>NC_143530.1:32649960-32949960 GCF_031878675.1 Megascapheus bottae | reverse complement strand
GTTGCTCAAAGCTAGTGCTCTACTATTTGAGTCAGAGTTCTGCTCCCAGCATTTTGGTGGTTAATTGGACATAAGATTTTCATGGATGAGCTGGGAGTTTGGCCTAGTGGTAGAGTGCTTGCCTAGCATGCACAACGACCCAGGTTCGATTCTTCTGTACCACATACATAGAAAAAAGCCGGAAGTGGTGCTATAAAGGTTATCTTTGAACTGTGATCCACAGATCTCAGCTTCCTGAATAACTGAGATTACAGGTATGAGCCACTGGCACCCAGTTCTCTATGGGTTTTTTAGATGTTTGGGCTACTATATATTTCGAAGCTCCAACTCCCCTTTGTAGAGGGAATTTAAACTTGAAGATCTCTGAGGATTCCTCTGATGCTACACTTTGGGGGTTTTATGACTGTTACCTCACTAGTCTCTGAAGGCATGTGTCCTGTAACACAGCTTGACGCTGACAGAATAAACACAGCCTGTTCACTCCTATGATGTATTTTATCTCATTTAAAAGCCAGGAACCAGCAAAATAAAAAGCAAAAGTGGAGCTGTGGCTCAAGTGGTAAAGCATCAGCCATGAATGGAAAAAGGAACAGTACCCAGACCTTGAGTTCAAGTCCCAGGATTGACACAAAATAAATGAAAATTGATCAGAGATGTAGTGAAATCTCACCATCATATATAGGACATCTTCATTTTGGAATATGTTAATTTTAGAATTTCAACGTAAGTGTAATGTTGATCTCTATCTTCAGGTCTGAAAAAACGTCTCTTCTGCTTTCTGGTTTTGTTTCCTGTTTTCCAGCATTGAGGGTTGGTGCAGGGCTTTGCTGAGATCAGCAGGTGCTCTACATTAGACTTCACCCAAGCCACTGACTTGTGAAGGGGTCTCACTGCATGGTTCACCCTGATCTTGAACTCACAATATTCCTGCCTTGGCCCCCTGTGTGCTGTGATTACAGGAGTGTGACCCCATCCCTAGCAATTCTCCCATTTTAAAGATTATTTAAGAAACCTTGTGCAAATTCCATTTGTCATAATAAATAGACTAATTTGATAGTATTAAACAAAAACCAAATTAAGAGCATCACTGAAAACTCTGCTGAATTTTACCTCTCATGTCCAGAATATTCCACACTTTCTAGAAACAAAGCAATCTGTTCCCAAGATTCTACTGAAAACTTAAGATGGGAGAATTAGGTCAGGTGCTCTCAAAATCTAAATGCACCACTAACCACACGGATTTCATTCATGCATTCAACAATATTTTAGGACTGATTCAATGTCTAAACGGCACTCTAAGGATAGTGAATGAGCAGTCATAATGTCAACAAGCACCAGCTGACAGTCAGCTGCTCTAAGCCCTACACTATGGTCTGCTCCCTTGCTGTGGCCTCCAGGCTGGCTCCTGGGCTACACAGTCACATGTCTATTAGGTTCAACTTTCACAATGTGGTACTGCTTTTCCCCTTTCCTTAAAACCATACCCTTCAAATTCCACAGCCTGAACTGCAGAACTACAGAACTGTAACAGGGTCACTGACATTCCTCCCCAAAAGAACAAACTCCAGCCCTTGCAAAGCAAAGTTCATGCCTTATTGGCTTAACTAACACAGCTCGATGCAGTCACTAAATGATTTGCCTGGGTGAACCTGTACAGTCACTCCATCACAGGCACACAAGCTGTGCACCCCATTTTCAGGGCAAACAGACTGAGGTACAGTGGGGGTTGTGGTTGTGCTCAGGTGTAATTAGTGGAAATGGAAGATCAGGGTTTGAAGCCATTCAGCCTGACCCTAGCTCTGGCTTTCTACTCCTTGGTCATTCTCTCCTGAATCATTACTGTGGTTTACATCCACAACTGCATTTTTTAATACAAAAAACTTACAATAAAAAAAACAGAACCTACTGCTTGAGAAGGAATGTGGTCTCACTAATTTGATGCTAAAGATAATTTTTGAGTATATTAATATAACTAGACACTGAGATCTGAAAATCATGGTTTAAAGCTAGCCCAGGTAGAAAAAGCCTGTGAGATTCTCATCTATAATTACCAAAAAGATGATAAAGCTAAAAGTGGAGCTGAGCTGGAGCATCAAACTTAAGTAAAAACAAAACCAAAAAAATCTGAGACACAGAGCCCAAGCTCTGAGTTCAAGCCCTAGTACTGGCACAATTAATAAAACGCCTAATAGGAAAAGAGCCTAAGAAGTCTGGGTGCTGGTGGCCCACTCTTGTAATTCTAGTTACTCAGGAGGCTGTTATCTAAGGATTATGGTTCAAAGACAGCCTGGACAAGAAGGCCAGTAAGATTCTTCTCTCTAGTTAGCCACCCAAAACTTGTAAGTCAAAGTGATAGAGCACTAGCCTTGAGCAAAAGAGCTTAGAGACCCTGACTTAGAGGCCCTATGTCTACTACCACCACCACCAAAGAGCTTAAGAAAGTCTATCCTTTTTCTCTTCAGTCTGTCTGCCTAGCCCTATGCCTGGATTCTAGTATATACCTAAAGTATCCCTGGAGAGATGGAGTCTATGGAGGACAAAGAGGAGAGATTTTTACCCTTACAATTCCTCACAAATAAAGTGCAGAGCCACTTACAAAAGGTGACATGTGCCTTCTAATAAAGACAGCTTTTTACTCTCATGCAGAGGTGTTGCATTCAACATGCCGTTCAAGGTCTCCAGAGCCTTTGGAGAAACAAGGAAGAGATTGTGGGAAAAGACACAAAACAGACAAATGCACAACCTTTTCTTTGGGGTTTTGGGGGCACTGACTGAACCCCTATGTTATTTTCAGCTCACCTGCTGCTGAATCAAGTGATTCACCGTCTTCTCTGCCACCAAGAATCCTAAGCCACTTATGAAGAAATCCAACATCTGAACTTTCCCTGGGAGCATAATACAATGAATTAATTGTAAGCCCCAGGCAACAAGTGGTTGACTCCTGAACAACAGGAAGAGGGGTGGGCAGGCGGGGCAGGCGGCAGTTAGCAATTTAGGACTGATCAGTTCTACAGAGGGGGCCTGGTGAAGCCTCTGCTTTGCTTCCAGCTGCAGAAGCTCCCAGGCCATGTTGACTTTCATTTCTCAGATGCCCACAAAGAGACAGGGATGGGGCAGCAGTGAGCTCAGTGTACATCATTCCTGTGACAGATGTGAACCAAGCACCTGCCGTGAGCAGACAGAGCCGTGGGCAAAGTGCCTGCAGCCCTATATAAGTGCACAGGTTGCATTGTTTCCTTCATTCACAGTAGCTAGAATGTGCCTGTAAACCTGCAAGGAAACATACGGGTTGGTATACAAGTGGCTAACTAATGAATTAAATGAAGTGTAATGGACTTTATGGAGTGCTCAAAGAATATAACTCTTTAGAAAGATTAAGTCAAAACTCAACCCGAGAAATGGGTACTTGCAAAAGGGGAAGATGGCAGCAAGGAGATGGAAGGAAGAATGAAGCAGATAAAGGGGAGAAAATACAAGCAAGGATTCATTGTGTATACCTCAGAACTCAAAAACACTTAGGGAAGGGGTGAGTGGAAGGATGAAGATGTTGAATATATGACACGAATCAAGATGCACTGTAGGGCTGGGAGTTTGGCCTAGTGGTAGAGTGCTTGCCTAGCATGTACTGAGACGCAGGTTCGATTCCTCAGCACCACATACATAGAAAAAAGCCGGAAGTGGTGCTGAGGCTCAAGTGGTAGAGCTCTAGCCTTGAGAAAGTCCAAGGACAGTGCTCAGGCCCTGAGCTCAAGCCCAGGACTGGTAAAAAAAAAAAATGATACACTGTATACATAAACTGCTGTGTTAAATAACAAAAGAAAACTTCAATACATAACCTAAAAATGGAGAAAGGAGAGGGAAGGGGTAGGTTGGGAGGGCTGGGTGAGTGTGGAAAGGGGCGACACTGATGAAGACTCACTGACTTCATAAACTGCTTTGTTGAATGATAATTACTTTGTATAATCAAAGATAACATACTAAAACAAACAAAAGGAAGGGGAAGAGAAGTATAACAGGGCTACTACCAAACTGCCTTGCAACTTTCACTCTGGCTATTTTTGGTTTGGGAGCAAAAAAAAAAAAACTATTGTTTAAGCATGTATACACTAGATATTTTAACTCATACACAGAATGTTCCTAGTCCAGATATTCTCAGCCAGAAGGCATTTTGCAACTGAGATGACACTGAGAAATGTCTGAAGATTTTTAGGTATGTATGCCAGTCCTAGAGCTTGAACTCAGAACCTGGGCCCTGTCCTGAGATTTTTTGCTCAAGGTTAGTGCGCAATCACTTGAGCCACAGGTCTACTTCTGAGAGTGTTTTTGTTTTTGCTGATTGGGGTTTGGACACTGTTCCTGACTTCTCTTTGCTCTAGGCTAATGCTCTACCACTTGAATCACAGGACCATTTCCAGCTTTTTCTGTGATAGAAGAGTCTCGTGGACTTTCCTTCCCAGGCTGGCTTCAAATCATGGTCCTCAGATCTCACTCCTGAGTAGCTAAGATAACAGGCATGAACCACTGGCACCCAGGTAGAGATGTTTTTTTTAACTGTCTCGACTCTGGTAAACTGAATTAGGCATCGCTAAACAGCAATGTGGCCAAAGTAGAAAAACTCTGTTGCAACTGATAGTTCTCAAAGACCAAATTTTCCTGAGCTACAGGAAGATTGCTTTTCAAAATTAAAAACCCTTATGAAACAAATATGTCTTGGGCTCACAGCTATTAATATCACATTGAGCCAGAGTTATAATGGGGCTAGTTTACCAAGAATTGCATCAAATGAAAGACAGAAAGATATCCCTACATGATCAGAAACTCTGATCTTGGCTAGTTACTGGTATCTCACATCTGTAATCTCAGGAGACTGTCCTTGGGGGCTCTACCTTCCCCTGCCCTTTCTATCTACTGTGAACAGTTCTCCCTGACATGCAGTCTCTCACCACCATGCTGCTCTTCTCGTGGTCAAGCAATCACACACTGACTCTCTGAAGGAGTGAGCCAAAGTACATTTTTCCTCTTCCCAGCTGTTTCAGCCAAGCATTCTGCCACAGTGATAGGGAAGCTAACTAAACACGAATCTCCTAAAGACATCCACACACATGCAGGGACAAAGAGTGAACGAATGCAGCAGTGATACTCATTAGACACTATATTGAAAATGAACTGTACAACCTATGGGTGGGGGTGGCAGGGCAAAACTGGGAGAGTCAGGAAAGGGCTGACATTGTCCTCATTATCTGACTTATGTAACCTCTCTGGACATCATCTTCATAACAATAGAAAATTTAAAACAATATGCCTATGGAGTTCAAAGCCAATTAACAATCACATTCATGAAAAAAGGCATACATGCACACTGTGCATACCTAAACTCCTGGAACTGAATTTCTTCAACTACTACCCACTGTAGAATTTATAAAAAACTTTTTAAAAGAAAAAAAAAGACCATTGGAAAAATCAGTGCCATAAGAAAGCATATATCATTATTAAGATGGCCTCCATTTCTGAAATATCCCAACATGTACTTTAAACCCTTAGTATCACAGTTCATGATCTCAAATTACCTTTAACTTGAACTAAAAAATTAAAACCCAACTTGAAAATTTTCTACACTGCTACCATAACTTATAGTCTTGACAGACACAGAAAGTGATCTGAATCAGCTCCAAGTTAAATTTACTAATAGCTGAGTTAGTCCATTTTCTATTGCTCAAAGAAAATACCTGAGATGGAGTCTTTTTAGGAGAAAGATTTCTTTAGCTCTCAGCACTAGAGGCTCAAGAGCAGAGTAAAATGGTCTGCTGAGTTCCCTGTGGGCTTTCCTGGTACCCAGAATCACAGGGGTATGAGCGTGTGTAAGGAACCTAGCCCAATCACATATGATCCACATTAATATCCTTACAAGGTCTATTCTCTATTAATATCCTCACAAGATCTGTTACACATCACTCACTGCTCAACAGTGATCTAACACTGTATTCTACCTCACTGGAGACCAAGCATTCATCCTTGGGGTACAAACGCACATCTGAATCACAAGGTCCATTTTAGCTGTTTCAAAGTGATAAAAACAATGTCTTCCCTTGAGTGGCTAATTAAAATATGTCTCAGGCAAACCCAAGCATGCCTTACTACACATGCATTTCAACATCGTAACATGGCTACCATCATGTACTCAATAAATCCAAACACGAGCCAGGCTCTGGAGAGCTCACACCTGTAATCCTAGCTACTCAGAAGGCTGAGTTTGGAGGATCACAGTTCAAAGCCAACCCCAGCAGGAAAATAGAGACACTTATCTCCAATTAACCACCAGAAAACCAGAAGTGGTGCTATGGCTGAAAATGGAAAAACTCTAGCCTTGAATGAAAAAGCCTAGGCCCTGAGTTCAAGCCCCACAGCTGACAAGGAAAAAAAAAAAAAAAGAATCCAAACATGATACTCAAACCCAATTTCCCCTTAAGTATCATTTAAGCCTCATGCAAATCATCTGTCCTATGATGATGTGTAAAACTGAATATTAATTGGTTTCTCAAAGGAGTAGGTATGTCTGCTTATTCATCTGGTCAAGCTTTTTTTGTTGCTGCTTAGGAGATGGACATCAGGAGATTGTGGTTCAAGGTCAACCCGAGTGAGTTTCCACAAATAGCCAGATGTAGTGGCAGACACCCGTCATCTGAGCAACACAGGAAGGTACAAATAGGACAGAGTATAGTACAAGTATAAAAGTGAGACACCATTTAAAAAAAAAAAAAGACAGAGCTGGTGGGATGGCTCCTATGGCAGGGGAGGAAGAAAGAAAAGAAAACTGGTTTTCACACTGCTAAAACTCTAGCAAGCATCTCTGGATGAAATGCAAATGTGGTAACTGACCTCCACATCAGTGCACATCAGTTATGAAGCGGATGGCCAGAAAATAGACACTTGTCCAAGGAGACACACAAGGGGTCTAAACCCCAATCCCTTACTCTTAGCGGTGCTGTTTCTCTTTTTTATGAATAAAAATACTTGCATATGAGTTATTCTTTAAAAAATAAAAAGCCAGTCTTTTTTTTTTCTATGTATGTGGTACCAAGGAATCAAACCCGGGTCTTTGTGCATGCTAAGCAAGCACTCTACCACTAGGCCAAACTCCCAGTCCCAAAAAACCACAGTCTTCCTGGACCATGCCAAGAACTTTCTCTGGAGCCTCCATTCCATTTCTGACCTACCCCTCTCCTTCTCCTTCTCCTTCTCCTTCTCCTTCTCCTTCTCCCTCTCCCTCTCCCTCTCCCTCTCCCTCTCCTCCTCCCCCCTCTCTTTTTTCTTGTCTTTTTTTTTTAAATTTTTTTATTGTAATTAGTAAAAGGGTTACATGATATTTGCCAGATAGAAGGTGCATTAATTCACATACATTGATACCCTTTCACATGTCTTGGTACCCATTTCCCCCCCCCCACACCCCCCACCCGTCTTGGTTTTCCCCCCTTCCCTATCAAATTTCAAATATCCAAATACAAATAAATTCAATATATCAGATAACAAAGTGAGATACTATACCAATCTGAGATAACCAAGGGACAGCAAAGGAGATGAGAGACAACATAGTACATTAAGGACATCAATCATTCATTATATGGCTTTTGTTTCAATATCCTGGAGGTCCTTTCAATTAGCTTCATACTTTATGGCCTTATGTATCAAGATTTTGCTCTATTGCAGATCTCTGCTAGTAGAGCCCAAGGTTTCTACTGATTATGACAAATGAGGGAAACCATTGAGCCTAAGTTCCTTTGAGTCTGGCTTACTTCACTTAATATGATTTTTTTCTAAGTCTTTCCATTTCCTAACAAATGGGGCAATGGCATTCTTTCTGACAGCAGCATAGAATTCCATTGTGTACAAATACCACAACTTGTTGATCCACTCATCAACTGAGGGACATCTAGGTTGGTTCCATATCTTTGCTATGGTGAATAGTGCTGCAATGAACATTGTTGTGCTAGTGGGTTTAGTATGTCCTTGTTTCTGGATGATTGCTTAAATGCCAAGTAGTGCCTTTTGAGGCACTGCCACATTGCTTTCCATAGTGGTTGAACGAGTTTGCACTCCCACCAACAATGTAGTAGTGATCCCTCCTGGCCACATCCCCTCAGCATCTGTTGTTATTAGTTTTCTTGATCCTGGCCATTCTAACTGGAGTGAGGTGGAATCTTAGAGTTGTTTTGATTTGCATTTCTTTTATGACCAGAGATGTAGAGCATTTCTTCATGTGTCTATAGGCCATTTTTGTTTCTTCTTCAGAGAAGACTCTCTTTAAGTCTTTGGCCCATTTTTTAATGGGATGGCTGTTACTTTGGAGGTTAGTTTTGGAGTAACATATAGAAGGTTACAGTTATATTCATCAGGTACATTTCTGATATTTTTTTTTGTTTTGTGGGTCATGGGGCTTGAACTTGGCCTGGGTGCTGTCTCTAAGCTCTTCAGCTCAAGGCTACTGCCCTACCCTTGAGCCAAGCCCCACTTCCCATTTTCTAGAGGTTAATTAGAGATAAGAGTCTCAGGTCCTTTTGTGCCTGAGCTGGCTTTGAGCCTTGATCCTCAGATCTCAGCCTCGTGAGTGGCTAGAATTACCGTGGCCACCAGACCCGGCACATTTCTGACATTTCTGACAAGCTTTCAAGGCTGTATTTTGAGTTGTAATGCTGTAATGAACATTATTGCACAGATTTAGATATCATTTATATTTCATATAATTGTGGGCTTAAATTCAGGGCCTGAGCACTGTCCTTGGACTTTCTCAAGGCTAGAGCTCTACCACTTGAGCCATAGCAGCACTTCTGGCTTTTTTTCCTACGTATGTGGTTCTGAGGAATCGAACCCAGGTCTTTGTGCATGCTAGGCAAGCACTCTCCCACTAGGTCAAACTCCCGGCCCCTATGAATATTATTGATGAGAGTATCAATTGCCAACTCTGTTAGCTGCAAAGAACTTTCTGGGTTATATCACATGTCCATTTTTAAATCATAGATGCTGAGAAATAATCTTCCAAAATAACTATACTATTTCCCTGCCCCAGCAGTGCACAACATATAAGAATACTTGGTTCCCCAATATATTTGGTGAGAATAACATCTTGATTATTATCGGGGTTCATTATCATTTATTAATCATACAGACCATTTGAGTCTCCCCTTTTATAATCTGCATGTATAAAGAAAATCAAGAGCCAAGTAGTATCAACTAATATACTTACCTTCATTACTGCTACTCTTGCAAATTATCTAATAAAAAGAAAGAAAAGTACATCTTATATTATCTTAAAATAGTATTAGGCATGTTAACATTATTGTGTAAATGCTTTGTTCTCTAATAGTGCAACTTGACTTCAAGTATGCAAGAATCTTAAAGTGTCCTGGCTTTACTTCTTTAAAATGAGCAAATCACTCACAACTAGGCGAGTAATATATTTGCATTGATAAAATGAAAATAAGGTAAGAATTAGTGGCTTCCTTGTTTATGATTTTGTTTGTTGGTACTGATCCTAGGGCTTGAACTCAGGGACAGGGCATTGTCTCTGAGGCTTATTTGATCAAGATTAATGCTTTACCAGTTAGAACTCCAGTTCTACTTCTGTGTTTTTGGTGGTTAAAGGAGAGAAATTGCGCAGACTTTCCTCCCTGGGCCGGCTTTGAACCACAATACTTAGATCTCAGCTTCTTCAATAGCTAGGAGTACAGGTGTGAATCACCAGTGTCCAGTTCTGACCTGCTGCTTTCCATATCATTGGTTATATTCATTGCTCTAGATAGATACATATACACATACACGTGTCATATAAATATGCATCATTGCTTATATACACATATATACATATGTGCATATATGTACCTATAGCCATATGCATGGAGATGTATATGTGTATATAGTTATATGTTTATATATAGGGTTTTTATATGCTATTTAATATCCATTACTATCTCATATGATATTCCAATCATAAAACACAGGAGGAACAAAATTCACGTTATATAAAGCCAGGTCTTACCAATCCCTTGAAGATGCCTATGCCCTCAGTCATGTGCCCCTGGGGCTGCCTCTCCCTTACCAGCAGGCTGTCCAAGAAGTCCTCTGTGACGTTCCTCAGCGATGTGTCCGAAGCAAGGTCTTCCATGGTCAGAAATTCCAAGATTCTTTCAAGCCAGGAGGCCATGTATACAGAAGAGACACCAATGGAACCTCATGCCACTGAGTTCTGCCAGCTCGACAAGATTTCACAGAGTAAAATGACCCCCAAAGACCTTCCCCATAAATGCCATGAGACTCTGGTTAGGTCTGCCTCTGCTGCCACCATGTAGAACATTTCAAAATGGGGTCAAGCTAAGACAGTATTATAGAAGCTCTGAGATATCACGGAGAATGGGAGACCTGGCCAGGAGTAGTTCCAGAGAGCCATGCAGAGGGGCAAATGAGAAGACATAAACCTCCCATGGTAGGACAGTCTTGTGGGTCTGAAAAGCTGAGGTAAACAACCATAAGAATAAAGCAGGCACTGCTTTATTCTGCTCACATCTGTAATCCCAGCTACTCAAGAGGCTCACATCTGGAATTGGCTCTGCGGCTCAAGTAGTAGAGCACTGCCTTAAGCAAAAGCAGCTCAAGGACGGTGCCCAGGCCCTATGTTCAAGCCTCACCCTGCCAAAAAAAAAAAAAAAAAGGACAGAGAGACTCAGATCTGAGAACTGCGGTTTGAAACCAGCCCTGGCAGGAAAATCTTTGAGACTCTTATTCCTAATTAACCACCAAAAGCTGGAACTGGAACCATGGTTCAAGGGGTAGAGTGCTTGCCTTAAGTGAAAAGCTAAGGAATATGCTAAGGCTCTGACTTCAAGCCCTGGAACTGACTCAAACAAAAAAGGAACAAGTTGTAAAGTATTTCAGAAGTATGTATATGAGTGTGTATAGGTACATACATATATATATATATATACATTCATTTTAGATCCATAAGATTGACATGATTCTAAAGAAATTTCTGTTACAACTTATCACATATTTGCTCAATAAAACCATGACTAACTTTGTACTATTTTTCCTGGGACTTTTTTGTGTGTGGGTGGGTCATGGGGCTTGAACTCTGCCTGGGCGCTGTCTCTGAGATCTTCAGCTCAAGGCTACCACCCTACCCCTGGGCCTGGGCATTGCTCCTGAGCTCTTCAGTTCAAGGCTACCATCCTACCCTTGAGCCGAGCCCCACTTCCCATTTTCTAGAGGTTAATTGGAGATAAGAATCTCGGGTCCTTTTGTGCCCAGGCTGGCTTTGAACCTTGATCCTCAGATCTCAGCCTCCAGAGTAGCTAGGATTACAGGCATGAGCCACTGTGCCTGGCTGGGACTTTTTTTAAAGCCGGGAATAGTAGCTCATACATGCAATCCCAGCTACTCAGATATCAAGATCAATTCAAGACCAACCTGAGCGAAAGTTTTGAGAAACTCCATCTCAACTAATGAAACTGAATGTGATGGCCTACACCTGTCACATAAATATGAGCTCCTGTTTGAAAAATAGCCTAAATCAAAAGGAAAAAAATTCTGAGCTAAGTATGAAGTACATGCCTATAACCCCAGCTATTTGGAAAAGTTGGTACAGCTCTAAAGGTAGAGCATTGGCCTAGCAAACCTAAGGCCTGGGTTCAATCCTCAGTACAATATGGGATAGGGAGTGAGGAGAGGACAGAGAGAGAGAAAGGGACAGAGGCAGAGAGACATACACAAAGATCTTGCTTGTGTAGAAACCATCAGCTAACAAGAAGTTCGTACTAAGAGCCTTGGATGAGCAATTCTTTCCTGGCCTTCAACATATTGTGCACATTGAAGCCAAGGACTCCAGGCCCTCTGCTCGAGCAAAAGAATTTACCAGCTCTCAACACCAGGAAAAGCTAAAAGGCCTGGGATCCATCCCTGCCCCAGAAATTACAGCCCCTGTTGACCAAGCCCTGGATAGTGTTTACTAACACTCTTCAGGTGATTGTAAATTCAGTAAAAACCAAAGACAGGTCATCACTGCATAGCCTAGCCAGACGTGGCCAGTTGGTTTCTGGCTCTGCCCATAGGAGACTTGGTGAGTTTAATTTTGGATTGGACAGAGGTCCATGGATACTAATATTCAAATTTGTTTTGAAAAAAACATGAAATAGCAAAGTAAATACACACTCCATTTTTAGTTTGTCTTATTTCCCATAATGCAACTCTGCCTCTGAGTAACACCTCCCCTATAAGAAAAAAAAACTCTCACACTAGTTCTCTAAGCCCAGAGCCACATAAAATTCAAGTATGACACTTATCTTAGGGATCAGTCCCTGCTGAGTTAGCAAAGGCTGGTCTTTACTGAGGTCATCTCTGAAGAATCTCTGAAGGCATTTCAGTAACAGTGAAACGTGCAGAAATTCATTTCTATCCAGTTCCTAGGTATTATAGCACATGAAATCAAATCCCTTACCAATGGTTAAACGTTGTTTTTTAGTACCTCCAAACAAGACTGCACACTTGCCTTATTTAGTGATCTGTCGAGATGGTGTAAGAGGACATGGTTATATTTTTGAGGAAATTTGTCCTTTTTCTGAAGATAATCTTTTATTTTCTGGAATCCTTCGCCATGCAACGCACCAGTAATAAGGGATTGAAGCTGGAAAAGTGATAGTTTGTGAATTACCTTTTGTGAATTGTTTTCTAGGACTATCTCTTAATATCATTACCAATAATAATTCAATGTGAGATAAAATAAAAAGGTGCACCCCAGACAACTGTGTTTTGAAACCTCAACCACCAAAATAAATGAATCATGTTTCCACTAGATCAGGACAAGGGTTCTCAGAATGAGGACACCCATCAGGGACTCAGACTCTCAGGGGAACCCTTCAGATCATTCTGATGGCTGAGAAAGCCTGAGATTACCAGACGTAAAGATAAGCAGTAATATTGCAAATTTTGACAGTAAAACAAAAGAAACCCAAGTCTCCATCTAGCCGGACTCTGGTGGTTCAAATGTGTAATCCTAACTCATCAGAAGGCTGAGAGTTAAGGCTCATCATTTGAAGCCAGCCCAGCAGACAAATCCATGAGACTTTTACCACCAATCAGACACCAAAAAAAGCCAGAAGTAGAGCTGTGGCTCAAGTAGTAAAATACTAGCCTTCAGGAAAAAGGTTCAGGGACAGCATCCAAACTTGGGGTTCAAGCCCTAGGAGTGTCACCCCTTCCTGCCTTTCAAAAAAAGGAATCCAGACCTCCGATTCCTCATTGAGGGATATAAGTGCTCACAATGGATGAAAATAAAATGAATTGACTGCATACAATGGAGGTTGATAAATATACCAACTGGCCATAATATACAAACCTAAATTTTGCTACTTGCATGTAAGTTCCAGATACATGGCTGGACATGCTGTGTTCATTTGAATAACAGACATTCCTTTAAGTATTTCTACTATAAGGGATGTGATTTTCTTTAAATCCAGTGCAATGATCACAGGCTATATTATACTACACAGTAGTCTCACCATTAGGTATTTTATTGTGTATAATTCTACTTCTTCCTAGCATTGACATCATAGGGAAGCAGTATCTGAAGCCACAGATACTAAGTGGCTAAGTGGTAGGATGCTTGCCTTGAGCAAAAGCAGCTCCAGGACAGGGCCCAGGCCCTATGTTCAAGTGCCAGGACTGGCCCCCCCGAAAAAAAAATATCCATGGTCTGCCTACTGATATCTATTCCATGGGACTCAAACCCAAACCCCTCTCTTAGTCTGACCTGACCTCTATCATCAGCTTATTCAGTCTGACTTTCCCACTATGGGTCCTACAATAACTCTTCCTTACCACAGGGTTTTTGCACTGGCACTATGACCAGACAAGTGTTCCTGTAGCCTTTCACTTGGTGGATATCTCATTTGTGTATGTGAGTCTTCCAAAACAGCCTAATCCAACTAGGCAGAGTGCGTCCAGGTACCCTCAATTATTTTGCACAATAATACCTCTTTGGTGCCCTACACCTCTGAGTCTCTGCCCTGTCAGTTAGCTCTATGAGGGCAGGAATTACATGTTTGGTTCAGGTTTCTCTACTTCCAGCTGGATGAATGCTGAGGGTTCAGGTACTTTCGACTCAGATATTGATAGAATAGTTGGAGATCGGTCTGTGTGGGCACAGTTGTAAATGGAATATGAAAAATTAAGAAACAGGGCCAGGAGTTTGGCCTAGTGGTAGAGTGCTTGCCTAGCATGCACAAAGACGTGGGTTCGATTCCTCTGTGACATATATAGAAAAAGCTAGAAGTGGAGCTTGGCTCAAGTGGTAGAGCGCTAGCCTTGAGAAAATCCAAGGACAGTGCTCAGGCCCTGAGCCCAAGCTCAGGACTGGCAAAAAAAATAAATAAATAAACAGCAAAGATGTCTCTGCTTCTAGGCTGAGCACCTGGAGCAACAGCAGTGCCAACGAGTCACCAAGAATGCAGAGCTAGGAATAGAAAATAAAATCCATCCTTACCCAGAAGGCATCTTGGGCCTTCCCAGTCTCATCTTCCTTAACAGGCAGCAAAGGACTTCTGTTTTCCTATGAGCAATAAAAAGATACTTTAAAAAGATCATTCCAAAGAAATGCATTTAAAGTTCTCAAAATAAAAACAAAGTGATATTATTTATCTCAGTGGTTACTTTGCTCCTGCCATTTGAGGTGAAGGCTGTGCTTTTCTTAAGAATTTTAAAAAAACCTTCTATTAATTACAATAAAAATATATGAAAAAAGCCATTTTCCAACTTTTACTGAACATGAAAATAAATATTTTCCAATTCTTGAAAAAAAAGCCATTTTCCAACTTTTTGTTAGTGTAGTGTAGTGACTATAAACTAGAAAAAAAAGATTGATTTCAGAATGAGAATTTTTTTTAAAGTCTCTCCAGGGACAACGGTAAGATTGCATTTGTGACAAAGAAGTTGTTGGCTCTAGCATTTACTAGCTGACAGTATGTTACTAGAGTACTGAAATACTGAAATGTTTAGGCTCAAACCAACAACAACAAAAAAACATTCACAAGTGACAGGTTACTCTTTTTTTTCCCCCAGGAAAACATTATGCCCCACTATCAAGTTCCTCTCTGTTTAATCCACCAATTTAATTAAAAAGTATAATACAGCCAGACACTGGTGAATGGCACTCGTAATCTGAGCTACTCAGGAGGCTGAGATCAGAGGATCATAGTTGGAAGTTTGAAGGAAAAATGGGAGAGACTTTTACCTCCAATAAAACCACCAACAAAAGCTGGCAGTGACACTGTGGCTCCAGTGGTAGAGCACCAGCCTGGAGCAAAAGCTCAGGGTTAGCATCCAGGCCCCAAAATGGGCATTACATATATATATATATATATATATATATATATATATATATATATATATTACACATATTTTTTTGCCAGTCCTGGGCTTGAGCTCAGGCCCTGAGCACTGTCCTTGGACTTTCTCAAGGCTAGAGCTCTACCACTTGAGCCTCAGCACCACTTCTGGCTTTTTTCTATGTATGTGATACCGAGGAATCGAACCCGGGTCTTCGTGCATGCTAGGCAAGCACTCTACCACTAGGCCAAACTCCCTGCCCTACACCCAATGTTTTCAAAATGTCTTCTAAGAGTACTTTTAGCCTAAATCCGATTTCCATGAACTTGACCCAAATCCTTACAGGTCAGTGTATTCTACAATAGCATTACCACCACTATGTATAAATACGAAAAACAGAGTGAAGTTGGAGACTCAAATCTAGACATTTCCCCCCAACAGAAGATTCCAGGACTACTATTTTAATGGAGGTCAAGAGGAAGGCATACCAAGACACAAGTCTTGGAGGTGGTCTTTTCTTGCAATTAACAGAAGGGAGGAAAGGAGACTGGAGAACCACCAAGAACCACCAGGAAAAGCACTTATCTCCCTGCTTTCCGAACCTCGGGCTGGGGGAAAAGCACACCCCAGACGACGCCCCAAAGCCGCCCGGCCTGTGCTCGCTTGGGGATGGGACACCCAGGGCGGGCCGGGCACGATGGAGAGGGTGGGACCCCCGGGGCTCACTCACCCCCGGCATCCCCAGGCTCCCGGCCGGTCCCAGAGCGGTGATCCTGGGAGAGTAAGGAACGCGCAGGCTCAGAATCCCAGCCCGTGCCCGCAGCTGAATCCTCTCCAGGAACTACAATGGGATGCACCTGCTCCAGAAATGCCCTGCAAGGCGGCCTCTGGGGGCTAGGGCGGCGCGAGGGGCGCGTGCGCAGGCAGGCGCACCTGAGAGCGAGCCCGGTGAGGACACCCACCGCAGCCTCGAGTCCCCCTCCACCTGGAACCCATCCTACTGCTTGTAACTTCACTCTGTCCCGTACAGACCAGAGTTGCACCAAAACTGATGAAAAATACATCCCTGCCAACACAGGCGAGGGCGTGTGGGTACGGTGGAGGTGTCTGGTGCGTGTTAAAGCAACCTCGTGGAGGGTGGGGACAGTGGGGGTTTATTTTTCACCTCCCTCCTATAATCCAAGTGTGGCACCAAGAACTAGGTGATCAGCCGCAGAGGACGTGTTCCGAGAACACGTGGCGCCAATCCAGGTGGCCTGGAGTTTCGTTTTTTAACGAAACGACTCCTCAAATTCAAAGCTTCTTGGTGGGAGACTCGCCTTGTCACAACTCGACGCTGTATTTAGTGCGCTGTTGACAAAAGGTTTTTGTCTACATCCAAGCAAGACATTTAAGAGATGTAACGAGAATTCCAGCTACTTAAGCCACCGGACTTTTCCACGTGTTACCCTAAACAATTCCAATATTAACACTGGACATATCCATTCCCTGGCAAATATGATTTAAATGTCCCGTCCGTCATTGGCCTGTTTTAATCTAAACATAGGAGATGAAAGGTTTAGTCCTTTCTTTTTGGATTAATGGATGTTTATAGTATTAAACTATCAATCAAGACGGACCATGTGAATATAATTTATATCAATGCAACAAATAGGGCAGGAAAAAAATACCAAAAATGATTAAGAGTTATTTTTAGATAATAAAATCTTAAAAGTTATTAATGTTAAAAAGTTCATAATCAATTGTTTTTTAACTTGAGAAGCAAAAATATTCAAATCTTTAAGAGATATTTTGAAACAACAGAATATACAATACATACCATTTGCTTATTTTATAAATTCATCACTGCTGTCATGCTTTACACATAACTTTAGGATAAATTAGAACATAGGTTGTAATTCTTCAAAAATACTAAATATGGTGGAGGTTCTGTGATTTTATTCGTTTTTTACATACCAGAATCCACTGAGAAATTAATTTGCTTTTAATGTTAAACAGTTGTGTTTGTTTATAGTTTGGAAGTTTGAGACTTTCAGACCATTTCAAAAGCATAGAGATATTTGCACTAAGACCACAAAATTTCTTTCTGTGTCTTTTAAAGACAATGTTAAATGACTATTGACATTATTGTTGAGACTTTTCCCCCCTGGTCTTGGGGCTTGAACTCGGGACCTGGGCACTGTTCCTTACCTTTTTTTCTCAAGGACAGCACTTGAGCCACAGGTTAATCACGCAGGTTAATCCTGCCTGGGCTAGTTTTGAACCATGATCCTCAAATCTCAACTTCCTGAGTATGTAGGATTACAGACATGAAACCGTGGTGCCTAGCTTGTTAAAACATTTATAAATATACATTACATTGCAATTTAACTAAATACATACTTTTAACTATCAGTAATTTTAACAATTTTGAAAAACACACAGAAAAGCAACTGAATGGCAAAAGTTGAGAACGGAAGGAGATAGTAAGAAGGAAAGCCTGTGGATAAAGCTGGGTGGGCCAGAAGGGGGCTTTCACCTACACTTTAGTGGGGAGAGCACCGTGAGTGACTTTCACTGGAACCCCTGGCCAAGGGACCTTTCAGAAGAGAAGTGGGGTTGGGGGGACTTGGCTCTGAAAATTAACAACTCTTTTTCTTCCACTATGACTTTTCTCCCCTGCTAGGCTTGTTTGGGAGAAGGCACAAAGCTTTGCCATAGCCAGCATTTTCGCTAGATCAGGGCAGCTGGGCTGCTCTGAAAAGTCACTTTTCTAAACAGAACAGTCTAGAAATGTGAAGGATCCTTCTCTTCCTGAGCTTATTTTGCCCTGGTCGTGGGCTTTCTCCCCAGGGAGTCATTGATTCGTCCAGCAAAAGCCGAAGCATACAGATGCTGCTCCTGACACAGCCAGGCTGCAGTTGGTGAGCCTGTCTAGGGCTCACTCTGCCTGGTCCGAGTGGAGGACTGGCGGGTGTCAGGCTTGAAGGGACAGGGGAGTCCACCGGCTTTGTGAAGAACCAGCTGCTCAGCTATCTGCTGGAAGAGAAGCCATGCAGGCTGTCAGGCCAGTGCACCGGGAGTAAATGACAGAAACCAGTCTTGCCTTGTGGCCCCGGAGCCACCCTGGGACTGCAAACTGCAAGCAATGTTAGAGACTTCAATGGATTTGTTGTCTCTGGGTTTCTGTGGTCAGAAGCTGGACGTGCAGGTAAAGAGAGCATCTCCCTCCCCTCCTGGAGCTTCTTCAGCCCTCAGTGCCTCCCTAGACCCTGTGAGCTAGGGAACATTTCCTCCAACTATTTCCTAGACAGTGTCAGTACAGGATTTTTGGTTAGTTGTGTGTGTGTGTGTTACTGAGGTTTAACTCCAGACCTTGCACCTCTAAGGCTCCAGCCACACCCCCAGCCCTTTGTGCCTTTTTAATTTTGTATTGATGCTATAAAGGTGATGGACAGAGGGGTTTCAGTTACTGAAGTCAGGTAATGAGTATGTTTCTTTCTGCACAGCATCACCTCTTCCCTTGCTTTCTCCCAGTTTTTCCCCTCCTGTCTCCACTTCACAAGTTGTATGGCTCATTTCCCACGTTGTGTCCATGAACTAGTTACCACCGCTGCATTCGTTCACCCCTGGTTCCTACATTCTGAATCGCCCCTCCTTCCCTCCTGAAGACAGATAAAAGAACCAACAAGACAAAAAGAAAACAAAAAACCTACAACGAAGGAAAAAGAGAAAACAAACCCTCTTCCTAGCGCCTTTTTCTTGGGGGAGGGGGCAACTAGGTTCCTGCTTTTTTCCCTTCAGGCCTGGACCCCGGGGAGCCCCCAGAGCTACCAAAACGACTGAGCTCTGCACTCCCTGGTGCCCAGCTCCCCCAGGCCAAGTGGATGGCAGACCCCGCGCTGCTGGGCGCGCCTAGGCCAGCAAGGACGCGGGGACCCCTGAGCGCTCCCCGCGGACGTCTCCAGACCCACACGTGGACGGCCAGAGCCAGGAGAGGAGGCCCCAGGGGGTCGCATTCCGATTGGGGCGCACGACTGGCGGACGTGGGGTTCCCACGCTGTCCGCTCCTGGAGCCAGGGCTCCCCTTCTCTTGGCTTTGGGGATTGTTTCGTTGCCTCCCACTCCATCCCTGGCTGGTCGGGGTTGGGGGGGGGAGGGCTCCGGGGGGCGGGGCGCTGGGGGGGGCAGGGTCTTATAAACTTCCAGCGGCACCCGGACCCCAGGGCCGCGCCCCGACAGCTTGATTCCTAGCCTGGCCCCTAAGGTCTCTCTTCCTACGTCCTTCTTTCCCCGCCTCTCTCCCCCTCCCTCCCCCCTCCCCCTTCCCCCTCTCTCTCAATCTCTGTGTGTCTGTCAGTCTGATTGCAAAGGGACCAAGTCTTCTTGGTTTGGGTTTTTATTTCTCCTGTCTTTCAGGGTCCTCACCCAGATCGCAGGGCGGACACAGGACGGGACGGCCAGTGTTCCCATGGGATGGAGCTCAGCTGGGACATCAACGACCCGCAGATGCCACAGGCGAGTGCGGGGACCCTGCCCCCAGAGGCAGGCTTTGGTCTAGAGGTAGACCCTACGCCTCGAAAGAAACGCTCTTGTGATTTCAGGAACCTCTCTTTCTCCTTTCTTCTTTCCTCCCCCCCCCCCTCTCTCTCTCTCTCTCCCTCTCTCCCCCTTCCTCCCTCCCTCCCTCCCTCCCTCCCTCCCTCCCTCCCTCCCTCCCTCCCTCCCTCCCTCCCTCCCTCCCTCCCTCTCTCTCTCTCTCTCTCTCTCTCTCTCTCTCTCTCTCTCTCTCTCTCTCTCTCTCTCTCTCTCTCCTTTTGTACCTCCTCTCCCCCCAACACCCCCTTCTTATTTGAAGGCAGCAAAGCTATGAGCCAAGACTATAAATGCAGGCAATTTGAATCTCAATTTTCCAGTTTTGTGCAGTTGTTTTTCGGAGTAGTCCCCTGCCTGGAACAGAAGGGCTCATGCACAAGCCTGCTCAGGCAGCCGGTCCTGCCCCAAGGCTCCCTTCTGTTAGGACAAGGAATGGCCATATTTTAGGGATAGATTTGTTTTATTTCCTCATGGGACACATGCAGACCTGTAATCCCAGATATGTAGAGGGCAAAGGCAGGAGGATCTTGAGTTCAAGATGAGCCAGGGCAAAATTTGTGAGAGACTATCTCAAAACAAACAAATAAACAATGATAAGGGGAGGTGGGGGGGCACATGGCTCAAGAGAGTTAGGGGGACTGGCTAGCACAGGATACTGAATTCAATCCCTGGCAACACACATACACACACACACACACACTTTAAAGTGTGACTTTGAAGTCTTCAATAGGGACTCTCCAATGGGGAGGGTGGAGGGGAAATTGGCATTGCTTCCCAACTGCTTGTTGTTGTTAGTGGTGGTTGTAAGGCTTGAACTCAGGGCCTGGGTCCTCTCACTGGAGCTTCTTTGTGCACAAGATTAGAGTTCTACCACTTGAGCCATGGGGCTGCTTCTGGTTTTTGAGTGGTTCATTGGAAGTAAATCTCATGGGGACTTTTCTGCCTGGGCTGGCTTTGAACTATGATCCTCAGATCTCAGCCTCCTAAGTAGCTAGGATTACAAGTGTCAGACACGGGGTTCCTGGCTTACCCAAGCATTTTAAAGATGAACTTGCAGCAACAGGATGAGAGACTTGGCTTTTACTCAGCTTCCATTAGGTCTCAGCTAAGTGCTTCTGTATGTGCAATTCAACGGAAAGGCCAGTTGGCTCTCACCTAGTTCATTACTTTTGTGTGTGTGTGTGTGTGTGTGTACTATGTTGTTTTCCTTGCTTTAATGAATCAAGTCGGCTCACTCTGGAGTCACACTCTACCACTGTCGGGAAACTGGACCACAGGTAAGGGTATGTGTGCTTCAATGTTGCTTACTTTGTGTCCATGGAACATTTCATAGGAAACAATCATATCTTGTGTTTCAGAAAGAAACTGCATACAAATTACCCAATAAGGGCCAACTTCTAGACTTCTCAGTAAAGAGGAAATCTCATATCTTTGGGAGACTGCTTCTAAATCAGGGGTGTATGTAGCATCTCAAAAAGGGAAGGTACACTGGGACAACTGAAAGGGAGCTAAACTAGCCATCTGACCTTCAGAGAACCCTTGAAATTTACCTTTCCACCAAGCTATTGAGCTGTCATCAAGTAGTAGAAGTAGATAACAATCGCAAATTCTTGTCTAGATCTTCTGTTTTGCTTGTGCGTGTGTGCGTGTGTGTGTGTGTGTGTGTGTGTGTGTGTGTGTGTGTATGTGTAATGCTGTCATATCAGACAAAATAGAATCCAGTCTTAGGACTGAGTGTCCTGTCACATGCCTATAATCTCAGCTCTTAGGAGGGTGAGACAGGATCTCAAGTTTGAGTCCAGCCTGGGCTACATAAGTAGATTCTGTTTCAAACCAACCTTTGGCCTAGCTATTCAAGAGCTCGAGATCTGAGAATCATGGCTCAAAAGCATTTGAAGCAAGAAAGTCTATGAAATTAACTGGCCAAAAGACAGAAGTGGGGGTGTGATTCAAATGATATTGTGCCAGCCTTGAGCACCCAGGCCCTGAGTTCAAACCACAGTACCAGGGCGCGTGTACACACATACACAGCATGATGGGTATCCTCGTGATATTGTTTAAACAATATAATTTCCATGGCTTCATCTTCTGCATCCCTGCCTTAGGAATCAATGGGAGATGTATCTACATCCAGAAGAAGAGGAATATGAGAGTAAAGATAGGCTTTCTGTGGCAAGACTTGATTTGTTACTAAAAATCCTTAGGTTGAAATAATTTAAAACAAATGTGAATGCTTGCTTTTTCTTAAAAATCTGGCCAGACCCCATTTCCTTGCCTTGTAAGGTCCCTGTGAGCCTTGGCAAAAAATATAATTAGGCTAATCTAACATAACCTAGATGTGATGTGGCTTTGAGAACCATTATGTCCCCATCCCAGATACTCCAGTCTGCACAGTGGTTAAAAACATCCACAGATAATAACATAGAAAAATGTAAATGGCCATGTTCCTAACAACTTCATAGATAAATGGAATTTGAATTCTATATTAGTTTCATGTATCAGAAAATACAACTCACCCTTTTTTGATTTTTAAGATTAAATAGTTATTCTTAGCTCTAGGACATGTAAAAAACAAAGTGAAGTCTAGATCTGGTAAACTAGAACTAAGGAGCACCTACTAAATGGTAACTACTCAGTAAAGAGAAATTTTAAGTTGGATACCAGTGGCTTAAGCCTGTAATCATAGCTCCCCAGAGGCTGAGATGTGAGGATTTCAGTTCAAAGCCTTTCCAGGAAGGAATGTCTGTGCAATTCTTGTTTCCAGATAATGACCAAAAAGTCAGAAGTAGAGCTGTGACTCAAGTGGTGTAGCACTAACCTTTAACACAAAAAGCTTAGAGACAGTGCCCAGGTACTGAGTTCAAGCCCTGGAACCAGCACAAAGAAAAAGTAATTTTATTTTCAGTTTGATTTCTTGCAATATAAATAATAAATAACAATAAACATATAAATGCAATGCTCAGTATTTTTTTTAGAATGTCATTCTTTATATGACTATTGTTATTTATTTTGAACTGAGGGCCTGAACAGTGTCCTTGAACCCCAGGCTAGAGCTCTAGCACTTGAGCCCTAGCACCACTTCTGGTTTCTCTATGAATGTGATAAAAGGAATTGAATCCCGGTCTCTGTGCATGCTAGGCAAGCACTCTACCATTAGGCCAAACTCCCGGCCCCACTCTTAGCTTTTTTGATACTCAACTTGAAAATGTTTTCAACATTTAGCCACACAAAGACATAGTAAACAAATACAATGAAAACTTGCCCAGGCTCTGGAATGAGACTGCCAGAAAAGAATTCCTGCAGCCAGAGCTGTGTGAATTCAGACATGTCTATCAACCAATCTGGTTTTCACTTCCTATTCTACAAAATGGGCATCATAATATTTGTACCAGTTACCTACACTGGTGTGAAGGCTCGCCAAATTAATTCATGTACATAAGATAACTGCAAATTGCCTAACTTGGAGTTATGCATCATCTCTCCATGTTGAAGAAACTAGTTTGTATTCTCATCTACTTGGAGACACTGAAAAGCCTGGTGAGCTTTGGGTTCCATCTTGTGTTCCCAGGAGCCCACTCACTTTGACTACTTCCGTGAATGGCCCAATGGCTATGTGCGCTTCATCTACAGCAGCGACGAGAAGAAGGCCCAGCGCCACCTGAGCGGCTGGGCCATGCGCAACACCAACAACCACAACAGCCACATCCTCAAGAAGTCCTGCCTGGGCGTGGTGGTGTGCGCACGCGCCTGCGCCCTACCGGATGGCTCCCACCTGCAGCTGAGGCCTGCCATCTGCGACAAGGCCAGGCTCAAACAGCAGAGTGAGCCCCAGGATGGGTGACAATGGGGGGCCTCCTTTCTTCTCCTTGAGGCCTTTGAGGTCACTGTTGTGAGTCACCCCTTTCCTTCTGGGTTTTGCAGAGAAAACATGCCCCAACTGTCACTCCTCATTGGAGCTGGTTCCTTGCCGAGGGCACAGCGGGTACCCTGTCACCAATTTCTGGAGGCTGGATGGCAACGCCATATTTTTCCAGGTAGCTGGGTGAGAACACCAAGTCGCCCTGGGTGTGTTTGTCGTGGGAGAACAAACCAGCTGACAGCTGCCATAGGAACTACACCAATTGTGGCTCCAGGGGTCAGAAAGAGGGGAATGGAGCCTGTGATCCTGTAATCCTAGCTACTAAGAAAAAAAAGAGATTCAAAGTCCACCCAGACAGATTCCATAGCCAATTAAAAACAGCAAAATGCTGGATCTTAGGTGTGGCTCAAGTTTTAGGTGAGCAAGAGAGCTAAGTGGACTGGCAAAGATAGATAATAGGTAGATAGGCAGATAGGTAGGTAGATAGATAGGTAGGTAGATAGATTTTTTTTAAAGAAATAGGCAGTGGATCCTCTAGTGACCTACTACTGGCTTACACACTATATGCCCCCTCTCTCTCTATATATGCATGTATACATTTATATGTGTGTATATATATGTATACACACAAATACACACATACTGGATTCAAGTTAAGGCCTGGATATTATTCCTTAGTTATTGCAGCTCAAGCCTGGCATTCTGCCACTTGAGCCACACCTCTACTTCAGTATTATATTCCAGCTGGTTAATTGGAGATAAGGCTTTCAAATTTTCTTGGCTTCAAATCTCAGTCCTCAGATCTCAGCCTCCTGAGTAGCTAAGATTACAGGCATGAACCACTGGTCCCCAGCATATGGTCTCTTAAAAGAAAATCTTTTCACACACACTAGATCACTATGTGATCTAGGCTAGCCTAAAATTTGTGATCCACTTGCCTCAGTCTCCCGAGTGCTGGGATTATAGGATGGTGTCACTACACACCGCTCCTTGTGCCCATTAAGGGCCTGATGTCGTGAACCACATCGTAGTTCATTTAGTAAGGTAAAACAAGTCAATCTTTTAGAAGTCTACTATCGATGATGGTTTGTTTGCATTAATTTGTTATCATTTTTGAAGAAAAATAATACAATAACTTAGGATCTTGGGAAAGTCCTAATGAATCTGTTTTTGACCAGCTGCCAGAATAGCTACCTTCCTTTAGAAGCCCAAACAGGTGATTTATTTCTTCTTTACCACAGGCCAAGGGTATTCATGATCACCCAAGACCAGAGAGTAAATCAGAGACAGAAGCTAGAAGAAGTGTGCTCAAGAGGCAGATGGCCTCTTTTTACCAACCCCAGAGAAAGAGAGCCCGAGTAACCCAGGTAAGAGGAGGGGGTGGCTTGCCCACTGTGATTTGTGTTCACTTTTATTGCAAGACACATTGGTAAGTGACTGAAATATGAATGCTCTGTGTGAATCACAAAGGTGTAATCTTGCGTGAAAACCATCTATCTCTAACCAATGTCATTAACTCAACATTGGGTTAGAAGGTTCTAAATGCTTCTTTCAAACAGTGAACAACCTCTCCAACCAGATGCAGTGAGAATGGGTTTTGATACTGTGACACCAGGGTGATTGTTCCACAGTAATACAGAGAGAACTAGAGTGGAGCGCTATTACCTTTGAGGTAATGTCCACCCCCAGTAGATGCCTGAGAGTGCTAATTATACCCAGCCCTGAGTATCACGTGCTTTTTTTTTGGTACATACATGCCTGTGGTAACATGTAATGCATAAATCAGACATAGGAACAGATAATAAAACTATAACAATATGCTACAATTAAAATTCTCTACAATGTATAGATTTTTTTCTGGAGTGTTCCATTTAATATTTTTGGATGTTGGTTGACAGTGTGTAACTGAAACCTTAAAAAGCAAACTGGGGGGCCGGGAGTTTGGCCTAGTGGTAGAGTGTTTGCCTAGCATGCACGAAGACCCGGGTTATCAATTCCTCAGTACCACATACATAGAAAAAAGTTGGAAGTGGTGCCGAGGCTCAAGTGGTAGAGCTCTAGCCTTGAGAAAGCCCAAGGACAATGCTTAGGCCCTGAGCTCAAGCCTAGGACTGGCAAAAAAAAAAAAGCAAACTGGGCTAAAAGAGGCAATTATTGTATGTATGTACTAACCATGAGTTAAGATATTCATGAGAATGTAAGTGTTGTGTTAGATAACTCTTATTTTCTATTTTTTCTCTGTTCCCTCCCTTCCCCCTCCCTCCCTTCTTTCCTTCTTTCCTTCTTCCTTCCTTCCTTTCCCTCCCTCCTCCTCCTTTTCCTCCTCCTCCTCCTCCTCCTCCTCCTCCTCCTCCTCCTCCTCCTCCTCTTCCTCCTCCTCCTCCTCCTCCTCCTCCTCCTTCTTCTTCTTCTTCTTCTTCTTCTTCTTCTTCTTCTTCTTCTTCTTCCTCTCTCTCTCTCTCTCTCTCTCTCTCTCTCTCTCTCTCTCTTTCTTTCTCTCTCCCTCCCCCCTTCCTCCCACCTACCCCTCCTCTCTTTCTTCCATTTCTTTTTGCCAGTTCCAGGGCTTGAACTTAAGAGCCTTGACTTTTCTGCTCACAGCTAGTTGATACCCTACCACTTGAGTCATGCTTCCAGCCTGGCCTTTTGCTAGTTAATTGAAATTAAATCCCAAAGATTTCTGCCTGGGGTTGGTTTTGAATCACAATGCTCCACATCTCAGCCTCCTGAGTAGCTCAAATTACAGGTGTGAGCCACCAGTGCCAGGTGTTAGTCGGCTTTCTGCTACTGAAACAGAATATCTTGGAAGTTTCAGCCCTTGGTTTGTTGACTCATGGCTTTGGGGCCATACACTATGGCAAATGGTTACATGGCCAAAGAGAGCATCACCTCATAGCCAAAAACAAAGGACACACTCCCAGGCACCTGAACCCTCCCACGAGGCCCTGCCCCTTCAAGATTTTAACACTTCCAGTAGTGCTACCCAGAGGTCAAGCACAGGCAGACCTTTGGGAGACATTTACAATCCAACTCTAACCTTATTTACACAGAAACAGATGGAATTCCCCTAACCAACTTGATCCTGTTTGGCTCTTCAACCAAAGCCTGGCATGCAGGCAGAGTGGTAGTGACAGAATTGCAGAAATTGACATAGTCAGATTCCCTCCACATGCTAAGCACAGATCTACATGTAATGGTTACAGAAGCCCTGTGGGAAGTCACTATATAGAAGATAGCTACATTGAATTATAATATTCAATATTCAATCAAGAGAAACAGAATCAGGATACATTTTTTTTCCTGATCCCAAGGCTTGAACTCAGGGCCTAGGTGCTGTCCTTAAGCTTCTTTTGCTCAAGGCTAGCACTTTATCATTTGAGCCACAGAGCCACATCTGGCTTTTTCTAAGCAGTTTATTAGGGATCAGAATCTCATAGACTTTTCTTCCATAACTGGCTTGGAACATCGATCCTCAGCTCTCAGACTCCTGGTAGGAGACATGAGCTCCTGATGCCTGGAAGGCAGCTCTGAGTAGCTCTTAGGAAGAAGCATGAGTGAGAACAGGAGCACTGGCCCCTCAGTTCCATCCAGTGTGGGTAGATTAGTAACCGCTGGGCCCAGTCTCAAATCAGGTCTTGTAGCAGTGCATGATTCACCACACAGTGCCTCTAGCGAGAAGGTTTGGGTTATTATGTGACTGGTTGTTGTTATGGAGAAAGATGTCCACACAGCCTCCATGTTACCTGTCTGTATTTATGTCCTTTTCTAGGCAGGAGGGAGTCAAGATGCCAGGGGATATTTCCACAACATGCCTCCCCTGGAGGCTCCTGAACTATATGATGTAATTGCTGACACTGGCTTCCCAATTCCAGGACAGCCTTGCCTGTCCTTCTCAAACGATGCTGCTGCTAGAGCCACCTGTGACCTGGCCTCCTTTCAAGAAGACCCGGCATTCCCCTTTCAGAAATATCCAGACCCAAGGATCTATTTGCCTAGGTCCCCTTGCAGCTATGAATCTGTAGGCTCTGGGCACACAAATTCAAGTCCATTTCTCCCGCTTTGTAATGACTCCATGGTCTGTAAGGATGCAGACCTGGTTCATCCGAACACACTACAATACAGTGTCAACTCCCATAGCAACTATGGGAGAAGCTTTGACTTCAATCAACAGCATGGCTGGAAAACCAATCTTGGAAACCTTAGTCCTGAGAACAGGACTGACCATGAACAATGCCAGGCCAAGGCCACATCCCCTTATTCTAACCCAGAGCATACCTGCAGGTACCTTGCCACCCCACCAGCCCTGCATACCATCATCACCACCACCACCAAAGTGTCCTGCCAGGCCTACCAGGACCCTGCTCTGAGGCCCAGCGACAGTGTGCAGGAGGTGAGTGGTCTTTCTAGCTGTAACTATGCTTCTGAAAACGTCACAATATCCATCTATCCAGAAACTCTGGATCCTCCAGCCCCAATCACCAGAGCAGCCTCTCCAGCAGCAAAAGTTCCTTTGAAGATCTCAGGAGACTGCTGGGCTCTCAGACCCACTTTGGCTTTTCCTCAGCAGGCAGCTTCCTCCAAGACAGACAGGACAGACAAGTGGGATGCGTCTCTCTCTGGGCCCGGCTCTGCAGTCAGTTATTTGGATAGAGTGGGTCCTCTCATTACCTTTGGCAAAGACGACTTCTAAAAGATATCCCAGGGGCCCCGCCATGTTGGTATGCATGCAGGAATTGAGTGGGGGAGATTCTTATAGATGAAGAAATAGAGATAGAGTGAAATTGCTGCTCAGCAGAGGAAAATACTGGTTGGAAATGTTTTATAGGATCCAGAAACCTTTTCCAGCAATGGGAACCCAACAACAGCCTGTAGAAAACAGGCAGAAGGTTGAACATTGCCAAAGGAACAAATAACCAACTGGAAAAAAGGAAGGTTAAAAAATTTTAAATACTGAACAGGGTTAAAATCATGAGAAGGGGTATCAATGTGTGAGAAGTAATGCACCTAACAAATGTAACTGTAACCCCTCTATACATTATCCCGACAATACAAAAAAGAACTATATAAGGTAAATTAAATAGTAAAAATTAAAAAAAAATTCAATACTGGTCCAACTTTACCTAGCTTAATAGTTGGAACAGAAGTTGAAGTTCCTGGTTTTTTCTACTTTCTTTTCCCCCACTAGATTGTCTTAAGGACTTCTACAATCCTTGTATAGCCCTAGAGATTCAAGCAGAAATCATTTCATTTAAAATTTTATTTAGCATTTAGAATCTGTTAGAGTAGTCATTTTGATCATTTTATCTCCAAAGTCAATAGCTAAAAAAAAGAAAGTTATCTTTGGCAACTCTGATTTAGAGAGAGAGAGAGAGAGAGAGAGAGAGAGAGAGAGAGAGAGAGAGAGAGAGAGAGAGAGAGAGAGAGAGAGTGTGTGTGTGTGTGTGTGTGTGTTTATCCTAGGGCTTTACCCTAAGCTTTTTGTGCTTAAGACTAGTGCTGTACCTCTTGAGCTACAGCTCCATTTGTTTTTGTTGTTGTTATTTTTTTCCTGTCCTGAGGCTTTAACTCTCTTTGTACTCATGACTAATGCTCTACCACTTGAGCCACAGCACTACTTTTGGCTTTTTTGAGTATTTATTGGCAATAAGAGTCTCCTGGGGACTTTTCTGCTCCAAGTGGCATCAAAACTCTATCCTCATATCTCATCCTCCTGAGTAGCTAGGATTTTACAGGTAAAACTGGCTCCACTTCAAGTTTTTGATGGTTCTTTAGAAGTAAGAGTATCATGGACTTTGCTGACAGGATGACTTCAAACCATGATCCTCAAATTTCAGCTTCTTGAGTAGCTAACAGTTATTTTTAAAAGAATTTTGTTTCTAGTTTGACATTATAGCAAATGCCCATACTTGAAAAACTGAAGCAGAAGGATCTCAAGTTTGAAGCCAACATAGCAAGACCCTAAAACAAAACAAAGAAATTTCTTTTGACCAGTCCTGGGCCTTGAACTCAGAGCCTGAACACTGTCCTTGGGCTTTCTCAAGGCTAGAGCTCTACCACTTGAGCCACAGGCCCACTTCGGGCTTTTTTTCTATGTATGTGGTACTGAGGAATTGAACCTGGGTCTTGGTGCATGCAAGCAAACACTTTACCACTACGCCAAACTCCCGGCCCCACAAAGAAATATTTTAAAGAACTTTCACTTTTTTTTTTTTTTGCCAGTCCTGGGGCTTGAATTCAGGCCCTGAGTACTGTCCTTGGGCTTTCTCAAGGCAGAGCTTTGCCAATTGAGCCACATCACTTCCAGTTTTTTCTATGTATATGGCACCAAGGAATCAAACCCGGGTCTTTGTGCATGCTAGGCAATCACTCTACCACTAGGCCAAACTCCCAGCCCAAGAACTTTCACTTTTAGCAATTAACTCTGTTTTTTTAAAAAAAACATGATTGTCTTTCTAACAGAAATAACCCAAGAGTGATCAAGTGTATTTGATGTATTTGGTGAATTGTTCTGTATTTATGATTGGAGTTGAAAATTCGAATTGAGATGTTTTGTTCAAATAAAGTTATATTGTTCTTTTGTTATTCTTCATAAATATAATTGCTGATATTCAATGACATGTAATGAGGACATCTGAAGTGGTATAGTTGGAAAGATGTATTATTCATACTGCAACCCTGGAAGCTTCCCATGAAATACCAAAACTTGTTAAGTTAACAACCTTGTAGGGTATTTTAGAAATACTTTGATTGTACTATTCCAAAAGACCTATTGGAAATGTTTGAAGTGGTGATGTGGTGTTCTCAGTGGGGAGTGTGTGCTAACTTATTAAAGGAACTGGGTTTGATTCCCAGCACCACAAAGGTCCTGGGTTCAACCCCAACAACACACACACACACACACACACACACACACACACACACACACAAATTGAAATATGCCTCTAACACTGAATGCTAGTTTTCAAGCAAAAGCTAACAGATTACATAAGAAACAAATTTCGAAAGGGGTGGGCAAAATGGTATGTGCCTGTAATCCCAGCTACTTGGAAGGCAGAGATTGGGAGGAGAGTCTAGGCCAAAAGCTAATGAGATCTCATCACAACAAACAAACTAGGGACAGTGGTGAGCATCTGTGATTCAAGTTATATTGGAAGCAAATGTAGGAGGATTACTTTTTGCCAAGGCCTCATGGCAAAAAGTATGAGACTCCACCCAAAAAAAATCACTGAAGTAAAAAAAAATATACTGATGGTGTTTCTAGAGTGGAAAAAAACAAACCTACTTGCAATCCCAAGGCCCTGATTTTAAGCCCAGTAACACCAAAGAAGGAGGAGAAAGAAAAAGAGGAGGAGGAGGAAGAAGGGAAGGAAGGAAGAAAGGAAAGAAGGAGCTTTTGAAACTTGTGATGACAGAATAACAACCTCAAATTTGTACACAATGCCCATTTTTAATAATTGGCACGAAGTCAAGTTCCATTTTAGACCAGTGAGTATCCTGAATAGGTCACCTAACTCATAAACCCTAATATTCTGACCTAATCCATGCTGTGCTTGTTACAGCCTGGGAGTGGCTAGGATTCTATAGTCAACTTTCTTCTCAAAGGAAAGGGTATCCAGAACCCTCAAGTTTTCTATGCTTTCCTTGAGAGGACCATGGCCTGAACTCTCAGCTGGTAGTAGCTCCATACAGCATTCACCATGGGAAGGTTCTTTTCTCAGCCCTGAACACATAGCTATTGAACCTCAGCATTGACCTGTGACCTATCCAGGTGGTCATTGGAAGGCCTGAGACATGAATCCAGATTTTTCTCCTGAACCATATTCTTCCCCCATACATTAGCTTTGATGAAGACATTTATCCATGAGATTCCATGAAAGTGGGGTACTTGGCACCATGTAGTGAGTTTTATGAACCTTAAGTAAGTGTTGATGGGCTGGATGGGGAAGTCTCACTAGTTGTTTTGCCCCAGCTAGCCTCAAACTGTCATCCTTGCCATCTCTGCCCCCTGGAGAGTTTTATATTCCTTCTGATGGACTTTGTCTTGGTGATAGAGTGGCCAAAGTTAGCAAATGAACATTAAAGCTGTTAATTTTGAACTTCAAACAAAGAATGTATCATTTTTTGAGTGTAAGTACATCTCCAAGTATTGGGAGGACGTAACCAAAATTATTCATCATTTATCAGAAATTCAAATTCATCTGAGTACCCCATTTGTTTATATCTGACATTCTTTAGCAGTGATATTGTAAGTTCATGTCTTATCTAAAATATGGTAAATGGTATTTGATACACGAATGGGCTGAAAGTCTATTAGAAACTGTTTAGTTGCTGCACATTTATGAGGAGATACTTAGTTTGCTTATTTTATTTACTAGGGAAACATAATTCATCATTCTTTAAAGCTTATGTATCATAAAGTAAAGCCATCTAAGATTTTACAAAACCAACAATTAGCCTTTGCCATTTCTAGATAGCAAGTCACGTGTGACAAACCACCTGCATTTCTATGACTAATCCCTTTGCTTTACATTTTCCAAATTTATTTTAGTTATACCCTATCAATTTTATTTTTATTTCCATTCCTCCTGCTGTAAAGTAAATTAGTATTCTTTGGCTACTCCATCCACAATGTGTTTTCGATTAATAAGTAATTAGATACTTGAACTACATACATGGTATTATGATTTCTGTTGTGTTTTCTGGCTTTCTGACAAAGCTTCTCCAGGGCCCTGGGATGGAAAAGAGGAGAAGGGAGGGAAGGAAGGATGGAGGGAGAGAGAGGAAAAGAGAGACAGAGACAGAGACAGAGACAGAGAGAGAACTTCAGGCAGTTGTGGCATCACTGAGTAAAAATGTCACCCACCTGTCAGAGAAGATCTCTACCTGGAGAAACAAACTCTGTCTTTTGCAAATGCAAGGTTTAGAAAAGCCTCAGTTAAGAAGCTTCTGCCTGGAGATGTCTATTTTGCTATAGTACTGATGCAGGTTTCCTAAGGTCACCCCAGTTCCTTCTCTCCACCATCCCAACATTATGCTTTTTGCATCATTTCTGGTCATGGCCACCCTGGAGTAATAAAGCCCTTTTGTTCAAAGGTGAGAGACCAGGACAGGTATGCAGAGACCCATGATTTCCTGACTTCCAGCTTTAGGCTATGTGACCCAGCCTTCCCAACCAAAGCCTTCCATTGTCACAAGAGAAGTTCAAGGCCACAGTGCAACAGCATGGTTGTCTACAGAGACCTGCAACTGAAGCTTATAGGATAAAGGTGCCATTTCAACTGTTTGTTTTGATTTTGTGCTTTAAAAAAGTCAAGTTCACCTCACTAATATATCTGCAGAGGTGATCTTTAAAAATCATGACATAGAGCTGGGTGCTGGTGGCTCACAACTGGTAATCCTAGCTACTCAGAAGGGGCTGAGATCTGAGAATTGCAGTTCAAAGCCAGCCCAGGCACTAAAGTCAGTGAGACTCTTATTTCCAAGTAACCACCAGAAAACCAGAAGTGGTGCTGTGGCTCAAGTGGTAGAACACTAACCTTGAGCTGAAGAACTCAGGGACAGTGCTCAGGCCCAGAGTTCAAGCCCCATGACTGACAAAAAAACAAGAATCATGACATCGGCCGGGAGTTTGGCCTAGTGGTAGAGTACAAAGCCCTGGGTTTGATTCCTCGGTACCACATACCAGACATGGTGCTGTGGCTCAAGTGGTAGAGTGCTAGCCTTGGGAATGCCCAAGGACAGTGCCCAGGCCCTGAGTTCAAGCCCCAGGACTGGCAAAAAAAATCACAACATATTCAAGAGAATAAAGTAACTTTTATTCGGTGTAACTCTTCATTTAATAGTATGTGTACAAACAATCCAAGGTATATTAATATTTCTTTTTTAAAGGAAGAAAAATCGGACATATTTCAAACTTCATAAAGTGGCTTTTGAGGTATCCTCAACTAAAGCATTTGGAAATGAATAGTGCCCTTTTGCTTTATTAATTGTGTCACTTGAAACTTTTCTAGTAAAAGATATTGACATGGAGGTTTATGATTTAAGTCGGCAATTCTATGTTGACATTTGCCTACTAGCTAAATTCTCCTATCAAATAATTTCCTGTCATGTGTACTAAAAACAATAGAATTCTTGCAGAAATGATCGATTCAGCTGGGATTCCTTTGCTCTAATCACAAACATAGCTTCCACGCACTTTCTGCAATTATAATTTTTATTATGTTTTTTAAATGGATCTTATGCTGGAAAGAGTAATTTGGGGCTCTCTCATTGCTAAAGAGAATATATTTTTATACCAGCAGGAGCCAAATATTATGAGAATTACAGAGAAGTATAAAGTCTAAGTAATTTAAGTCACCAAAGTAGGAGCTGAAGCTCAAATCCTGCTTCTGCTCTCTATTCAAGTACATGGCCTCAAATCCCAAGTCATACTGGGGCTGGGAAAAGACAAAGAACAGCAGAATAGTCATACACAGTGGTAGGACACTATCCTACTGAGTGCAAAGTCAGCAGAGAGAGGGGGGAGGGAGAGGGGAGGGAGGGAGGGAGAGAGAGAGAGAAAGAAAGAGAGGGGGGGGGAGGGAGAATGCTATTGCTCTAGCCCATATCACATCTTGAATACATTCATCTGAAATGTGCTCAGAAAAAATAAAGGTATTGAGAAAATGAAAATTTTCAGTCTGGGAGTTTGGCCTAGTGTTTACCTAGCATGCATGAAGACCCGGGCTTGATTCCTTGGTACCACCTATCTAGAAAAATCTAGAAGTGGTGCTGTGTTTCAAGTGGTAGAGCTCTAGCCTTGAGAAAGCCCAAGGACAGAGCTCAGGTCCTGAGCTCAAGCCCAAGACTTGCAAAAAGATCTCATTAACCAAGCATTGGTAGCTATAACACTAGCTGGAAAAAAAAAAAAGATGTCCTTGAAACTTTGAGACTTCATCATCAATTAACCAGGATGGAGGTGTGGCTCAAATGCTAGCAAAAACAAAAAACCCAGTGAGAACTCAAGGCCCTAAGTTCAAACTTCAGTATATGAGAAAAAGAAGAAGGAGGAGGAGGAGGAGGAGGAGGAGGAGGAGGAGAAGGAGGAGGAGAAGGAGGAGGAGGAGGAGGAGGAGGAGGAGGAGGAGGAGGAGGAGGAGGAGGAGGAGGAGGAGACTGGAAAGCATGCTTCAGATTAAGCAAAAAAGTATATTCAGTCTATTGTTACCACGAAGCCCCTTCTTTGCCCATGGGACTCATAAAGCAACCCCTCTAAAATATAATTTCAATATATCATTTGAAGAAGAATTAGATAATAGCATTAAAAACAGCTACCACCTCAAGATTTCCATTACATTTGTTCTATTTAATCTTGGTTCTCTTCAGACAAAGGTTTGGAGCAGACTTCTAAACTGCCTATTTCTAAAGTGCAGCTTCCCTATTAATACTTCTAAATCTTGACCTAGTTAGACAAATTAAATTAGTATTGTCTCAGATTAGAGAATTTCATACACTGGAGAAACACTTGAGTGGATGTAAATTCTTCTACACTTACTGATGGAGAATCCTCCCCCACCACACCCCGGTTGTCAGCAAGGCCACTGCCTCCTGGAGATGCAGTTCTCGGATGAGAACAAGCTTGCCAGCGATCGGTGAAATGTTATACGTGGTATGTGCTGCCTGAGCAAGTGGTGACAGACTCGCCAGTGATCTCAGTGATCTGGATCAGTTGTAAAAATGCCAGGAAAATAACGTCACGGTGATGCTCAGGAGCTGGTGATAGACCATAAATCAAAACTGGTCACACGCTGATAACACCTCACACTCCAATCTGATCAGCTAGAGGATATCTTGGGCCACAATATAACTTTATATTGTCCTGAAAAATTATAAATATGTCAATTTAAAATAATCTATGTCAGCCACTGGTAGCTTATTCCTATAATCCCAGCTAACTCAGAAGGCTGAGAGCCGAGGATGAAGGTTTGAAACCAATCTGGGCAGTTCATGCCACTCTTGTCTCCAATTAACCCTCAAAAAGCCAAAGTAGAGGTGTGGTTCTAGTAGGCACCAGCCTAGGTAGAGAAAGAGTTAGATAATCTAGTAAGGGATAGACGAATAAAAATTGCACTCTACATGAGAAAGGGTATCAATGTTTGTGAAGTTCTGCACCTTCTATCTGGTGAATATAATGTAACCCTTCTATTCATCACAATAAAAAATTATTTAAAATAAAAAATTGCACTCTAAAAACACATCCAACTCTTTCAGTGCTCCATAACACTAAATTCGTACAGAGTTCTAAATTCGTGCAGAGTCTATCCTAGGACCTAGGAGGACGAAGAGACGAGTTCTCCATGTTGTATGGACACTGAACGATACACTAGCCCTAGGAAACCCCTCAGAAGGAAGAACAACCTCTGAATATCTCAGCTTGGCAAAGCTGCCTAAAGAACTCTAGCGCAAGCCCCTGCCATCTGCTCTCTACACCCATGGAACTGGCTGGGGGCCGGTTAGGCCAGGAGATGCAACAAGGATCCATCTCAGTGAGAGTTCCTCAGAGAACCAAAGCCAATATGGCACGCAATGGACACTTCGCTGAGCAGAAGGCAGGTTCTCAGTAAATGAGCAATGTAACACCATGTCTAGAAATGACAGTCATCCAGTAGGTAAGGGGTAGTGTTCCAGTTGTAAGAGTGGTAGTTCTCAAACTAGTCATAACACACCGCAAAGACAATAGGTAGCAAAATATTAGTGTTAGTTTAAAAAAGATGTTTCACGGAGGTAAATATCGTGTTGATTACATTTTCTTTTGACTCTATTCTCTTTTGTTTTTAATAGGTCATGGGGCTTGAACTGGCCTGGGCATTGTCCCTGAGCTCTTCAGCTCAAGGCCACTGCCTTACTCCTGGGCCAAGCCCCACTTCCCATTTTCTAGAGGTTAAATGGGAATAAGAGTCTCAGGTGTGCCCGGGCTGGCTTTGAACCTTGATCTTCAGATCTCAGCCTCCTGAGTAGCTAGGATTACAGCCGTGAGCTACCTCGCCCTGCTCTTTTTTTTTTCTAAGAAAAATGCTCTTCAATTTCCTGGAGTTCATTTTAATAAATATTATTTTATATAATCAGATTGACTCTATTCTTTATACTAACCTTAGCATATTCTGTGGAAGGGAGGAAAAGGGAAGAAAGAAAAATGACAAAGTCTATCATTGAAATTCCATGCTATTAGTGGTTGTGATTATACAATGTTGTTGAGTGTATTAAATGTTCTGCAGTTGTATTTTACACGATCATTTTCATATTATGGGCATTTGGGCTCAAGTTGAATGATACGATAGAGGTGCCTGACAAGTCTCTTCTAACTGCTGTAGAAACAAAGCATGTACATGTTTTTTTGTTGTTGTTTTTTGTTTTTTTGCCAGTCTTGGGCTTGAGCTCAGGGCCTGAGCACTGTCCTTGGACTTTCTCAAGGCTAGAGCTCTACCACTTGAGCCTCAGCACCACTTCTGGCTTTTTTTCTATGTATGTGGTACCGAGGAATTGAACCCCAGTCTTCGTGCATGCAAGGCAAGCACTCTACCACTAGGCCAAACTCACGGCACCGCATGTACATGTTTTTTTGTGTATGTGCACGTCAGGACATAGAGACTTATGCTCTTATTTGATTTTCCAATCATGGCTGGTACATTATCACTTGAACCACAGCTCTGCTTCCAGCCTTTTGGTGGCTAATTATATGTAAGAGTCTCATAGATTTTCTTGCCCAGGCTTGCTTCAAATTATAATCCTCAGATCTCAGCCTCTTGAGTAACCAGGATTACATGCAGGAGTGAATGGGTTTGTTATAAAAGCAAGTACAGCTCTTTCTTTCCCTCTCACCCCACTAGCATTCTTCAGTGTGACATAGCAAGAAAACAGCAGGAAGGAAGCACTCAGACTTCCCAGGCTCCAAAATCATAAGCAAAAATCTCTTTCTTTTTTTCTTTCTTTCTTTTTTTCTTTCTATATAGTCTCTGGTATTTTGATACAGCAACACGCCAAGACAAAGAAAGAGAATTGGAAGTGTAGACAAAGAAGGAAATATACACATTTCTGCCCCAAGTTCCAAGAAAGCTTGGCTAAGAATATCTCATGTAGGTCAAATCACACAGCAAATGTGGGAAAGGGGCATGGAAGTATTCAGAGAAGGGAGGGTGTGGTGCAAAGTAGCAGCCTGCCCAGGCTAGAGGACTGAGGGGAGGGTAGAATGAGAGGAGATGGTCTCAAGTATGATTGTGCCTTTCCCTCTAGGAGTGGTGGAGGATTTTGAGCAGAGGCAGAATATGATCTGATGTTTGTTTCTACAGAGCGTCTCTGGCTGGTTTGCTGAGAACAGACTGAGAAGCATTGGGTATGGGAACAGGGAGCTGTTGAGAAGGCTATTAACACCATGCATGGGAGAGGTGACAGACAGTGGCTTGAAGTAGTATGGCAGCAGTCATGGATGAAACATGGTCACACCTGGGTTATAAAACGAAGTCTTTGGCATTCTGTTACTGCGATGAAGAGAAAAGTTTAAGCTTAACAGATGACTGACAAAGGAGAAGGCAGAGCTCAGACCTGAAAAAGTGGAGATCAGAATTGAACATGGGGAGTTCTAAATATTTCTAAATATTGCTAAGTAAAAGTGTTGGGTAGGCAGATGGATGCCTGTTTCTAGCTTCTAGGTAGAGGCACAGAATTAAGAAACCTGAACTGGAACATGGGAAGGGGTAAAAATGCTCAAGAAGTAATGTACCCACTACCTGATGAATGTTACTGCAACCCTCTGTACATCCCCCCGGCAATAAAAAAAATGATAAAATTAAAAACAAAACTGAGCTGGAAAGCCATCAACAAATATTTGACAGTTGTGGATTTCCAAATGTGATCCACATCGCAGGTATTATGATTTATCTATCTTGATACAACATTCATACATACATACATTCATAGATACAACATTCCGGCAAACACTGGTCTAACTTGGACCCGACATTTTGGAATATGAAAGAGATTTTGAAAAGAAACTTATAATAGAATTCTTTCTTCCTTGTTTTTATTTTTTGCATTTTTTGATTTTTCCTTTTTTTCAATTTTTTTATTGTGATTAATAGAAGAGTTACATTATATTCACCAGATAGAAGGTGCATTACTTCACAAACATTGATACCCTCTCTTCTTTCTTGTTGTTTTGTGAGTTGTTTCTTTTTGTCACTCCTGGGGCTTGAACTCAGAGCCTGGATGTTGTCCCTGACTCTTTTGCTCAAGGATAACACTCTATTTTGAGCCACAGCACCACTTCCAGTTTTCAGGTGGCTAATTGGAGGGGGAAAACAACAACAACAAAAACTTTCCTGCCTAGACTGGTTTTGATTACAAGCATGAAACATCAGCACCTGGCTTTCTTGTTGTTGTTGTTTTTTTATTGTAACTAATAAAAAGGTTACAGGATATTTGCCAGATAGAAGGTGCATTAATTCACCTACATTGATACCCTTTCACATGTCTGCTTTCTTGTTTTTGTTTCCATTTTGGGTGTTTTTTTTTTTAAAAAGAACATTGCAGATGTAAGTTTTGTTTTCTTCTAGTACAAACTCAAGGCCTTACTTTTTCTAAGCAGGTGCTGTATATCTGAGCCATGCTTCCACACCTTTTCTACATAAAATGTTGTTTAAACAGGTCCTTGCTTCCTGCCCCAGCATGTACTTGGACTGTGATCCACCTAGAGATTACTTCCAGTCATAGCTGAGAGGACAAGATCCAGCTTCTGGTAAGGTAGAGACTCATGTCACTACCCATGATCATTTTGATTTTTATCTCTCATGTCGCTGAAATGGCAGGTACACACTAACACACACAGCTATTGATTGAGAAGGGGTCTTGCGTGTATGCCTAAGCTGGCCTCAAACTGTGAGACTCAAAATCTCAGCCTCACAAATAGGTAGGCATAAGTTACCAGCCCCAGCTTCTCCTTCTACTTCATTATTTCATTCCTGGTCTTAATTACAAAGAACTATTAAAAATTAACGATAGGCTTACAAAGTATTTTCAGGTTAGAAGTTCCCGGAAGGTTGTGTAATAGCACTTTGTTTGAGATTGCTTATCTTCCTAGAAATTGAAAGAACTCAAATGTAGAGTCTGAAAGAAGCACGAAGCTGCTAGGTCAGCTTCCATCTTGATGGTGATCATATACCAAGCGTGAACTGCTCATTCTCGATAAGAAGTATGCTGGTAGTTTGAGAATACACACACTATTAAGCACCCTACTTTGTAAGAGGAATCGAAAGAAATCTCTCCTAAGACTTAACTACTGAAAAACTGAGCATTTAAAAAGGAAAGGATTGGTGGAAAACAAAAAAAAAAAAAATGAATATACACAGTAGGAATCTCAAATGAAAGGTTACATGAAACTCGTGCAAATCTTGAGGTTATTGCTGGGGATAAGGACATAGATAGATTTTACCATTTGGATATTACATATCTACATGTAAAGCCAGAAAAGAAATGCAACTAGAAACATTTGGGGTTATAAACATGATCCTGCTTGAAAGCATTTGGGGGTATAGGAATGTAATTTCTTCCATTTTTGGTTCTGGACATGGTAGGGTGGCTTGATTAGACAAACTGTTTTCTCACTAATAGAGATCCTAGACAAAAATTGAAAGTGCCGCTATTAAAAGTCCCGGAAAGCAGAGGTCATGGAAGCAAAGTGGAAATCGGAGGAGGACACGGGCTCTGTTTTTGTTTTCATAGCTGCCCCCTCTACCTCCTTCACTTCCTCGGCTATGGGCTTAGACAACTAGAATCTGAGCTTGAAGCTCAAAGTGGTTGACTCTTCAGAGGATGGGGTCTAGGCTGCCAAAGCAGCTGGAAGCCAAAGGGAGAGACTTCCAGAAAGAGGCAGCTCCAGAACAAGCACAAACCCTGGGTAAACACACTGTAAATTTCAGGTGGACCCAGGAGCTGTGTTTAAAGACCCCAAGGATGTCAACTAAAAGCAACAGCTGGAAAACTGAAAACAATAAAAACAACAAACAAAATCAAATCATGTTGGGCACCCATACCTCACATCTGTAATCCTAAATACTCAGGAGGCTGAGATCTGAGGCTAGAGATTTGAAGGAAGCCTATGCAGGAAAGTCTGACAATCTTATCTCCAATAAACTACTCAGGAAAAAAAAAATGGAAGTGGTTCTGTGGCTCAAGTAGCAGAACATTAGTCTTAAGCAGAAAGAGGCTTGGGACAGTGCCCAGGCTTCAAATTCAAGCCCTAGAGTAGGAAAAAAAAAAAATCAGGTCGGGCATGGTGGCTCACGCCTGTAATCTTAGCTACTCAGGAGGCTGAGATCTGAGGATCTCAGTTCAAAGCCAGCCCGGGCACTAAAGAACACGAGACTTTTATCTCCAATTAATCACCAGAAAACAGGAAGTAGAACTGTGTCTCAGAGATAGGGCAGTAGCCTGGAGCTGAAGAGCTCAGGGACAGCAGCCAGGCCCAGAGTTCAAGCCCCATGACCCTGCCCCCCACCAAATAAATAAAATAAAATTTAAAAAATAATCAGTAAAGGGAGAAAATTTAAATGGCCCATGTATGTATATATTTGGGCTACTCTTTTCTAGTTTATGAAATACATTATTACTCACAACTATGGTACCACTGTGACTCTTTTGCACTGTGGAATCTGTGGAATACTATGCTAGAACTTACTCCTCTTAACTATATATGTATATATATATATATATATATATATATATATATATATATATATATATATATATATTGCCAGTCATGGGCTTGAGCACTGTCCTTGGACTTTCTCAAGGTTAGAGCTCTACCACTTGAGCCTCAGCACCATATCTGGCTTTTTTCTATGTATGTGGTACTGAGGAATCGAACCTGGGTCTTCGTGCATGTTAGGCAAGCACTCTACCACTAGGCCAAACTCACGGCCCCCTATATTTTTGTACTTATAATGGAATCTTCTTCTTTCTCCTCAACTCTTCTAAATCCCTAATGGTTATAGTCTCTCTCTCTCTCTCTCTCTCTCTCTCTCTCTCTCTCTCTCTCTCTCTCTCTCTCTCTTTATATATATATATATATATATGCACACAACATATATATACATATATATGCACATATATATAGTCATTCTACTATACCCCATAAATGTTCAATGCAAAGCATTCACAAGTCCAGTTTATTAGTTAGAAACATAATTGACTACTAAAAATAAAACCAGTCTATAACTGAAAAGTAAAGTATTTGAAATGAAAACACACACACACATAACACACAAATTCAACCATAGGACAAGGGCAACAACTGACTAGAGAGGGTAGAAGAAAGTGCTCTTGAATTTGAAAACATTTAATTAAAAATTGTTCAACCTGGAGAACAAAGTCATTTAAAACTTACAAAAAGGACCAGGAGCATGGCCTAGTGGTAGAATGCTTGCTTAGTATGCACGAAGGCCTGGGTTCTGATTCCTCAGTACCACATACATAAAAACGCTAGAAGTGGTGCTGTGGCTCACTTGACAGAGCACTAGCCTTGAGAAAGCTCAAGAACAGTGCCCAGGCCCTGAGTTAAAACCCCAGGAGTAGAAAAAAAAAAAAAAAGATTACAAAAAGCCAAGCACTAGTAGCTCAAGTCTATAATGCTAGCTAGCTACCTAGGAAGTGGAAGTCTATGAGTCATGGTTGGAAGCCAGCCCAGACAAAAAAATTCTTAAGGCTCTTATCTCCAATTAACTAGAAAAAAAAGCTTAAAGTGGCTTAAGTGGTAAAGCACCAACTGTGAGCAAAACTACTGAGAGCCCAAGGCCCTGAGTTCAACCCCTGGTTCTGACACAGGCACACAAAAAATAATCATAAAGAAAGTCTATAAATCTAATAATAAGTATTTTAATATCACTGAATTTTCAGTATTATGCCAGTCTAAAATAATATCAAAGATGGGTAGAGTTGTTACAGGTTGGTTTTTAAAAAATTAATGTGAAGGTTATATTCACCTTTTTTCTAGAAAAAGACTACATGAGATTTTAAAATAAACCAAATTTCCCTATGTCCTGGTATGAACTTAATCAATAGCTATGCATCCCCCTCCACACACACGTTTTTTTCCAGTCTGGGGCTTGAACTCAGGGCCTGGGCACTGTTTTGGGCTTTCTACTACATGAGCCACAGCACCACCTCCAGCTTTTTCTGTATATATCGTAGCAAGGAATTGAACCCAGGGCTTCGTGTATAATAGGTGAGCACTGTACCACTAGGTCACGCTCCTGCCCCCCCCAACTTATGCATTTTTAAGGGCTGGCGGAATGGCTCCAGTGTTAGAACATTTGTCAGCAAGCACAGGTCCTAAGTTTGAATTTCAATACAGAGAAGGAAAAGGAGAGAATGAGGAAGGGAAGGATGGAAGGAAGAAAGAAAGAAGGGAGGGAGGGAGGGAGAGAGGGAGGGAAAAATTAGAGAAAGAAAAAGAAAGACAGGCAGGCAGGGAGAGAGGGAGGGAAGGAAGGAGGGAGGGAGAAAAGGATGGAGGGAGGATTGTGAATTTTAAGAATTCAAAGAGGCTAGGAATTAAAATTCGATTTCTCCTAACCACTCGCCTTTGTTATGTCCCTCTAGTACACTTTACATTTTATTTCAAAGCTCTTGAACTTCGTGTTGGGCAGTAACATGATGCTGTGTCATGTTACCATAAAATCTTCTAAGTCAGTGAATCAAACATGTAAACAAAGTTGCTGGGCCAAGATCACAGAATGGATAAGATCAGTTTTGAGGAGCAGCTTTGACAGAAGCAAACAGACTCCAGGTAACATAATGTATTACTTCCTCCTGGGCAGAACAACCTGCAGACTTAGCAGTAGCAGGGCTGGGGAGCCCTTGGGGTCTGCTTACTGACAGACAGCTGGGCTCCAGGTCCCCAGCCCTGACAGGTGGTGGCCCATACCCCAGGAAAGTCACTCACAGGGGTGCTTGCTGCTGGAGTTCCAGTTAAATGTTTTGGGTTCCTGGTCTTTTAATCTTCTGAAACCCCTGTATGGCTTTTGCCTGTGTGCTCTGGGACTGTTCTGAGACCGCCCTGAGTTGGTGCTGAGGGTCTCTGTCCAGGGGACTTAGCTCAAGGGCTGTTGAATGTTTTTGCGTGCCATTGACACTCTTGCTCTTGTAAAAAGCATCAAGCCATGGGCACTAGAAAAAAAAATTAATGTATCCACAATACTCATACTCTAAAGGAAAGCCTATTTGAAGGAGGAAAGAGTGATTTCTTTTGCTTAGAACGAGCTGTTTGGAAAAACTCTGCATGTTTCTTTTGGGGAAAAAAAAAGCAAACAAAACCTTTTTGCTGGTTCTGGGGCTTGAACTCAGGACCTGGGTTCTATCCCTGAGCCTCTCTGTACTCAAAGCTAGTGCTCTACCACTTAAGCCACAGCACCACTTCTGCCTTTCTTTTTTCTTTCTGTTCATGTGGTACTGAGGAATCAACCCAGTGCTAGGCAAGCACTCTACCACTAAGCCACATTCCCAGCCCCCAGCCCTCTTTTGAAATTTTATATGCATTGAACCATTTCCCATTTCCCATGGTGCTTTGCAGCCACCATACTCCTCTGTCTCTATGAGCTGTTTCTGATGCCTGGTCCATGTGGAATCACACAGCAAGGGCTTCGTTTCACCTGATCTAATGTCCTCCAGGCTCTTGCATATGGTTGGGTTTCTTTCAGTTTATCTATGTATCTATGTATCTATCTACTGCAATCGATTGATCGACCAATCAACCTACCTACCTACCTACCTACCTATCTGTTTTTCCAGTGTCACTACATAGTGTAGGTCGATGCTGAAATCTACATTCGCTTGACATGGCCTCCTCGGTGCTGGGATTCTAGGCATGCATCACTATACTAGTGATCTCCTTATGTTTAAGGCTGAAGGTCGTTTTACTACATATATCTACAATATTTTCTTTCTGGGAACTTAAGTTGTTTAAGTAACTTGGCTCGTGTCAGAAATGCTGCAATGAATAACACAATGAAGATAACACTTGGAGCTCTCCAAGTCTTTTGAATATAGACTCAAAATTAGGAATAGCAGAGCACACACTAGGTCTATTCCTAATTTTTTTTTGAGGAAATGCCACAGATGATTACTGAATATAATATTGTGTTCTGGATGAGATCATAGGCCAGGGAAATCAATCAGGTAAATTCTAAGAAAATACAAAGAAAGTATGAGACTTTCGTTTGTGATAACATATCAAGATTAGCAGGAGCCACAGGTTCAGCCTTTAACCCTAGCTTCTCAGGAAATGAGTTCTGGGGTATTGTGCTTCAAAGTCAGCCTGGGCACAAAGTCCAAGAGACTATCTCCACAGCAACCAGCAAAATACTGGACTGAAAACATGGCTCAAGTGATAGAGCTATAACCAAGCAAGCAAGTAAGTGGGAGATACTGAATTCCAACCCTAAGTACATCTCCCCCACCACACAAAGGGGATTAGTTGTGACAGATAGATAGAAATGTCCAGGTGTTTATGATTAAAAAGCACAGGGCCAATCTCTCTATTAGGTTGTCAATTTTTCTGCAAATCTAAAACTATTATAAAATTAAAATTTATTTACAAATTAAAGATGCTTGAAGCTTCCAGGGCAGAAATGTTCATGAGATTCCACCTCAGTCAATGGCTGGATGTGGTGTCAGGCACCTGTTACCCCAGCCACAGGGGAAACATAATGGCTAGAGTGGCATGTGTCTGTCGTCCCAGGAACACAGGGCATAGTAGGAGGATGGCAGCTCAGACTGGTCCAAATGTAAAACTAACCCACGCTAAAAGGGGCTGGAGACATGGCATAAATGGTAAAGCACCAGTCTAGCAAACATGATGCCTTGGGTTCAATCCCTCGTACTGCCAAAAGACACAAAATTAAAAATGAATAAAGAAACTTTGAGTGATTCCAAGCTCTAATAAATGATACATGTCTGAAGTGATGAATCTGAAAACTCCCCCTTATGTGTTTGGTTATACATTGTATGTTGTGTATTGAGGTAGCACACTGTGGCCTACAAATATGTGCAATTCTTACATGTCAGTTGGAAGTGTTAGGCCTGGTGGAATATAGCTCATTGTAGTATTTTCCTAATGTATATGAAAACCTGGTTCAGTCTCCAGCACTGTGAAAATATGAAGATATTTTTAAATAAATGAAATACATGCCAAAACATAAACAGTTGCAAGATAAGTAATGTAATGATACGAAATAATACTCTACTATTTTGTAGTACTTATCAAGTGAAATAAAATGGACAGATAAAGAAAAAAATCACCTAGTATAGCCGTCTATTATCTATTTACCTTTGTGTTTTTTTTTAAATACCAGTGATTAGGTACTAATTATCACGTAAGAATCATTCCTTCCTAATCAGGGAAATCATATGCTGTGAAAGCACTGATTTTCTTAAAGCACAATGCTGCAAATTGTTCCCGGAATTAATTACTGTGGAACACTGCTACCTAGTGAGGACTCAGGATATCACAGGCATTAACAAATGCTCAGGTTCATTTTATTTTATTTTATTTTTGCCAGTCCTAGGGCTTTAACTCAGGGCCTGGGCACTATCCTTGGACATTTTTTGCTAAAGGCTGGCACTCTGCCACTTGAGCCACAGTGCCACTTCTGTCTTTTTCTGTGTATATGGTTCTGGGGAATCGAACCCAGGGCTTTGTGCATGATAGGGAAGCATGCTATCACTAGGCCATGATCCTGACTCTTAATTTTTTGTTTAACTGCCACTTTTAACTAAAAATTTTTTTACAAGTAGACCTTTAGTTTGATCCAAAATCAAAAGAATGAATAATTCTGGAGTCTTAAGAATAGCAACAAGGACAAAAGTTGTCACTCAGATAAAGTATTATGTGATTATGTGGAGAATCATTTTTTATTTGTACAACATGTTACAGTCTGCGTTTAGAAAGTCTTCCAAAGGCCTATATTAAAAGCTTGGTTCTTACTCAATAGTGTCATTGGGAGAGGACTGACCTTTTAGAGGTATGGCCTAGGGGAGGAAGACTAGATCACTGGAGATGTGTCCTTGGAAGGGATATAGAGGCATGTCTCAGCTTGCTTCCCTTACTGTCTCTCATTCTCTTTCTTATTCTCCTTTCCCCCCACCCACTCCTCCTTGTCTCACCTCTGCCACATACTTCTGCAGGTCCAAAGGCAGCAAGACCAAGCAACCAGGACTAAAATCTCTAAAGTGAAACTTTCCAACTGGGTGCTGGTGGCTTTCATACCTGTAATCCTAGCTACTCAGGAGGCTGAGATCTGAGGATCATGGTTCAAAACCAGCCTGGGCACTAAAGTCAGTGAGACTCTGATCTCCAATGAACCACCAAAAAACTGGAAGTGGTGTTGTGGTTCAAGTGGTAGACCTCTACCCTTGAGAGGAAGAACTTAGGAACAGTGCCCAGGCCCAGAGTTCAAGCCCAACTTGTCAACACAACTGATAATAATAATAATAATAATAATAATAATAATAATAATAATGACTTTCCTTTTCTAAGCTGACTTCCCTTGTTGGAAATCTGGCTAATGAACCCACGTAAAACTAGTTTTAAATGTAGGATCAAAACTTCAAACACAAGTGTAAATATTTCTTTAGAAGATAATTTGCATCATTTGACATTAGTTGGAGAAGAGGTGAGGAAAGAGAGTCAGAAAGGTAAGGAATGTGGAATAATCTGGCCCTTTTCTGGTTGACTAAATGTTAGGTCACAGACTTGCCATTGAGGTTGAGGCAGGGGTGGAGTGGGGCATGGATGAAAGACCAGATGACTGAAGGGGTGACTCTTACCCTACAATTCTAGGATGTCAAAAGGAAAGAATGGTGGCACAGAACACCCACAGATACTGAGAAGATGAATATGTAGGTAATTAGGTACATTCAGGTACAATGGGAATGAAAGGCCAGCGACTGAGTAAAGGACTTGTCTGTTCTTCTGTGAGGACATTAGAATTCATAATTTTGCCCGTGCATTCTCCAATTTTTGTGCTCATGTCATCTAAAATTTACTTTCTATTGTTAGTACCAAATTTGAGTGTAAGGTTAGTTTTCCTCTTGGAATTGCATTCGCCTTTATTCTAAAGAACATCTGCATTTTTGTCTTCCTCAGATTCTTTCTAAAATCCATGGTCTAGAATGCCCTATCAACCAAGGGTATGTTGCTAGCTATCTCTTCCCTTGTGCCTACTTTTCTATCCCCACTTTTCTATTTAAGGAACTATGCAGAACTTTTATGTCGTCGTGTCTCATTCATTGGTCCTTAATGCCAGCCCATCTGAACTTTTTTTTTTTTTTGCCAGTCCTGGGGCTTGAACTCAGGACCTGGGTGCTGTCCTTGGGGTTTTCTCTCAAGGCTAGCATTCTACCACTTGAGCCACAGCACCATTTCCAGCTTTTTAAGTGATATTGAGGAATAGAACCCAGGGCTTCATCCATGCTAGGCAAGCACTCTACCACTAAGCCACATTCCCAGCCTTGTTTGTTTGTTTTACTGAACTATAAGTCCTCTCATGACTCTAGACCTTTACTGTCCACACATTCATTCCAAGTGGAATGACCAATGTCTGTGTCTGTGACTGGAACTGAGCAAGTTCTCTGCACAAATAAATCAAAACAAACTTAGAGGTGCAATCCGGGAGAGTGTACATACCTGAAGAATTGCCAATAGAAGGGAGGACCTGCAATATAACAGCAGTTTTCCCCAGTGTATAAATAAAATACAACTACAACTGATCGCCTCTTACCTTACCCAGCCTAAGAACTCGATTTAATGAATCAAAACTCTGTGGAATAAGTTTGAACAAAAACAAAAGATCAAAAAACCCATTTCTGATTAAAAAAAAAGTGACAATGAAAACACTCCCAAACCCCCAGATCTAGACAGCAAAAATAATCTCAGTGCAAACTAATAGATTAACTGAAATGTTATATGCAAATGTTGCAATTCCTTAGTAAGGGCAACTCACAGTCTAACAAATAAATTCCAGGAAATTTGTACCAGGAAAGGTGGAGCCGGCCAAAGGGAGGGAGGTAGATGAATTAAAAGAGAAAAGGGGAGGGGGGAGAATGCAGTCATAAAATTCAATGACTATCCTACAAAATTAAGAAAATTGAAGAGGGAGGATTTGGATAATAGAAATGATGAAATGGATGACATTGGTCAAGATGCATTGTATTCATAAGCTGCTTTTTTGTACAACTACTTAAAGATAATAAAATGTAATTTTAATTATATTTTTAATTTTCCCAAATGTGAAAGCTAGATGTAAAATATAACTGGACATTGTAACTTAAACAGGATATAAACACTCAGACTAAAGGAGCAGACCTTTAGGGGAGGAACCCAAAAGTATAACTACTCCTCTAAGCATTTTTTTTTTTTTTGTGGATCTAGGGGTTTGAACTCTAGGCCTGGGCGCTGTCCCTGAGCTCTTCAGCTCAAGGCTACCACCCTACCACTTGAGCCACAAGTCCACTACCTATTTTCTAGTGGTTCATTGGAGATAAAAGTCTCAGGTTGTTTGGGGGGGGGCGGAGCTGCCTTTGAACCCTGTTCCTCAGATCTCAGCCTCCTGAGTAGCTAGGATTACAGGCGCTGTGAGCCACCTCGCCGGGCTTCCTCTGAACATTTAAAATGCTGTTTATAGAAAAAATTCCAGGAAATGAAAACATGTATTTTTGTTGTTGTTATTGGTGGTGGTGCTATTTGTTTTTTTCTTTTTTAGGTTTTTTTTTTGTCTTTTTTGTGGGGGGGGGAAAGGTAAAGAAAAGGAGGAGGAGGATGAACAAATGCAATCATGGTAATAATTATATACTGTGTGAAAATGAACCATGCAACTTTTCAGCGGGGAAGGGAAGGAAAAACTGGAGGAAAGAGAAGGAAGGTGTGATATTGTCCAAAAAAGAAATGCAACTACCTGACTCATGAAAATGGTAACCCTTTTGTACAACATCTTAACAATAACAAATTCTATTCCCCGCGCCCGCCAAGCACACTAAATTCAATGAATGAGCTGTTTCCTGAAGTCCCGCCCCCGTGGGGGAGGGTCTAGCGGGGAGGGCGGGGCTTGCGCGCGCAGACCACGCCCTCCGAGGGGCGGGGCTGAGCCGCCAGGGCGCACCCGGCGGTTTCCTAGGAGACGAAACACACAAGACGCTGGAGCTTCACAAGGGGGCGAACGAGGTGAGCGGTCGGCGCCGGCAGGTAATCCCGAAGGAGCGGGCTGCGGGGAGGCCATCCTCGGTCCCACCTAACCGGAGGCTGTGCTCCGTGGCCGGCCCGGCATGTCCGACCCGGGCCATTCTCCGCCGAGAGCCAGGACCCGACGCCGGTAGGGGAAGGAGGGAAGGGCGGAGGGTCTGGAAGGGAGGACCTCGATCGCTTTCCCGCCCGGGACCTGGCGAGGACCCGGTGGTGACCGGCGGAGTCCCCGCCGCGCTGGGATGGGGTGGGGAACGCGGCTCCGGAGTGCGGGGCGGGCCCGGGTCCCGGGGCGCCGGCGGGTCGCGGAGCTGGCGTGGGGTCCCCACGGCTGGAGAAGAGCAGAACCGGGTCCAGACGCGGTCCATGCGAGTGGGGGCGCCCGGGGCGCGGAGGGCGGGGACGGGGGCGCGCCGGAGCCTCGGGGCACCAGGGGGTCCCCCACCCGCGGCCACCCACCACCTCCCCGCCAGCCCGCGGGGCGCCTGGAGGCTCTCAAGGTCTCCCGGGTGCCCAGACACAGGAAAAGACCTGGGGGGGAGGGGGGGGAGAGGATGGAGGGGGGAGGTGGAGGGGGGGAGGTGGACGGGGGCGGCCCACTGGCCATAAAGACAGATTTACACACAGTTACATAATCCTTGTAAAAAAAACAAAAACAAAAACCAGGAACAAGAAACGAGCCTGGCTCATTTGCGCACCATAAAGGGAGTTTTCCGGGAGGAAACTGGACATAATCCGACTTATTTTAACCAGGAAAATACCCAGGCACGGGATAGTTGATCTTTTCCATTGGAGTGTGCACTTGGACTTGTTAATTTAGGTTTTAAATAATTGACACAGAACATTAGTGCTTTAAAAAAAAAAAGCTTATTTTAAGACGCTGTATTTGTTTTCCCGTTATTCAAACTTTGGTAAACATATCACCTAGTTTGAAAGTCTTTTTTTTGGTTGTTTTTTGGTCTGTTATTTTGTTTTACACGCCTTAAAGACAGACTTGTAGTAACACGATCACGTGTTCTACCAAGACACATCCAAAGTTTGTCTGCTATGTGATTGGGGATTGGCAGACAGTTTTACCCTCCGTTTGCCCTTCATGGAATCCTCTTTGGTATCTAAGCTGATTAGTACCTGGCCAAAGCTTGTAAGAATAAGGCCCACCTTTATCGTAATTGTGCACTTAGATTAAAAAAAGAAAATTAGAGTAAGAATAAATGAGTATTTATTTAGTAAAGTTCTATAACTGAAACCCTATTATTTCCTTTAAATTGACCCTCAGGAAAAATCAATAAATATTGCAGATTGATGGTAGAAAATTCTGAGCTCTTAACAATTCATTTAATTGTGGATCCTGCTGAATTCATGATCATATTTACACTACATGTACTTGGGTTTTCTTTGATATTGTTGCATATATATATATATATCATAGTACTCATGCCCATAAGAAATGAATGCACATAAGAAACTTCCTTATCTATGATTTATGCCTTCTTGTATTTCTTGTAGGCCATATTTTCCTGAGGTAGACAGGTCAGCTGAAATGATTCTCTCCTTAAGGAGCTACTTATTTTTTTTAACTAACATGGCTCAAAAAAGACCTTTGTAGAGTTATGTGAGAGCATGAAACTTTTGTTACTAAAGGCTAGATAGGGCTTAAACTGGACAGGCTCTCACTGCTGGCTACCAGTCTGATTTGGGGGAATCTACATCAGATCTATCATTTGCACCATCAACAGAAAGAAGCTGATGATTCTTTCCTAAGTATAAGTATATGCTCTCCTCTAGCATCTAATGTTGAAAGAAAATGAGATTTCCAGAATCGCTGCTTCAGAAATGCCAGGGCGTCCAGTCCAGTGCAGAAAGACAGCAATGATTCAGTGGTCTGCATTCCCACCTCAAGGTAGTGGTATTGGTGGCATATGAGGAGCCCAGTGGTGGAAGAGAGAGAGGCAATGCATTCCATTGTTTTGGTAGTTGGACAAATGCAGGGTATATTTTGTTGTTTGCAGGACTCCATTACCTCTCTGGACTTGTTCCTAGCTCCTGGGTTACATCCCCATCCCCGACCCCAACAGTAGTCTGTCTTCTCAAACACAGTGTTCTTTTACAGAGTTTCTCAGTGGCTTGCTTCTTCCTGTGTCAGTGTCTGTCCTTAGTTAGACATTACCTTGAAAGACCTGTGTGCTGTGCCTATGGCTCATACCTGTAACTCTAGCAACTCAGGAGTCTGAGTTCTAGCCCCAGCGAACAAATCTGGAAGACTCTTACCACCAACTAACCAGCTAAAAGCTGTAAGTAGAAGTATGATTCTAGTGGTAGAACAACAGCCTCAAGCTCTGAGTTTGAGCCCCAGAATTCATATTCATTCTCTGTCTCTCTCTGTCTCTCTGTCTCTGTCTCTATCTCTCTGTCTCTCTCTGTCTCTCTGTCTCTGTCTCTCTCTCTCTGTCTCTCTCTCTCTGTCTCTCTCTCTCTCTCTCTCTCTCTCTCTCTCTCTCTCTCTCTCTCTCTCTCTCTCTCTCTCTCTTTCACCATACACTCCCACACACACATTCACACAGAATTAGCTTGACAGAAAGCGATGCTATTAAACCATTACATTTGTGAAATGAAGTGTTTTGTGCAAAAAGAAAAACAAAAAGCTCACTCACTAGCTTCTCCCTTGACCCCTCAAATTCTGTTGTCTCGCACTTACTTTCCTGTGCTGCTTTCTAGGATTTTTTTCTCCAGGAATGTGGATGAATGACCCAGCTGCAGCCTGGGTTTCAGAGCAGAGCGTTCATACCCCGTGCCTGGGCCAGCTGTCCAGCAGGATGTTGGTGTCTCTAAGAGAGGAGCTGGGATAGGAATGTTAAGTGTGGAGCTGAGGCTGTGTGGTTTTAGGTGCAGGAGAAATGTTTCTAGCTGCTTCAGTGACTGGAAAAGCTTGGCACAGTATCATCAGAATTGGGTTGTTGATAATGTGCAAATGATATGGAAGAACCAAACAGCTTCAACTCTAATGCATGTACTAGACTGATTCCATCATAGATTTTCTCATGGATCACAGATAGATTATTTTAATCCTTCTCTCACATGAGGTACATGATAGCTCTTTGCACAATATATTCTCTATATTAGTACCTTAGCAAAAAAGGATAAGTAAACCTAGAGAGTATATTTTCTCTAAACAGACAGGTGTATATCATCTTAACTGGGAGATGGGAAAGAATGGGTAAGCATCTAATATGCTAGTAATAATGGTAAGAAATAGATTTTAATCCCTGTGGTGTTAGGGCATAGCACATTTCAAAAGACCTTTCAAAACTGGATTTGTGCCTGGCATGGATTGCTCGTGCTTGGAATCCTAGCTTCTCAGAAGACTATGATCTAAGGCTTGAGATTTGAAGCCGGCCTGGGTAGGAAAGTCCATGAGATTCAAATCTCCAATTAAAACTCCAAAAAGCTGGAAGTGAAGATATGGCTCAAGTGGGAGACCACTGGCCTTGAGCAAAAAAGCTAATGCTAATGACAGCTCCCAGGCTCCTGAAATCAAAGCATCATATTAGGGGCTGGGGGAAAGGAACCTTGCTTAGAAGATAAAGGAAAATTTTAAAAATTGAGAAAAACAGATATGATAGTTAGGAGCCATTGACAGAGATACTGCCCTTATTGATATTAATAGCTAGTACTTTGGGTTTTTTTTTCCTTTTGGTTAATCATGGGGCTTGAACTCAGGGCCCAGGCACTGTTCCTGAGCTCTTTTGCTCAAGGCTAGTGTTCTACTATTTGGAACCATAGCACCATTTTGGTTTTCTGGTGATTAATTAGAGATAAGAGCCTCAAGGACTTTTCCTGCCCATGCCAGCTTCAAACCACCATCCATAGATCTCAGCCTCCTTAGTAGCTAAGATTACTGGCATAAGCCACCAGCACCTGGCTTAATGTATAACATAAGCCAACACCTGGCTTTATGTATAATATAGAAATCTCTTGCAAAAAGGATTCTTTTTTTCTTTTCCTTTACAAATGGGATATCTTTGTTAAGACCTTTAGTTTAGGCTGTAAGCTAAGGAAAAACGAAGGGAATCCCCCCAATAGGAATAGAGTCTATTGGTGAGCTTTTTGTTTGTTTGTAAATTTAATCAAGACCCTGGCAAGGAGTGAATTATTGTCCATGTGTCTGAGGGAGGGTGAGCATCTAGGTGAAGCAGGGTACATGTTAAGGTAGTATGAATTCCCACTCCCTGTCACTTAGCCCACAAGATTCTAATGAAGTTTCCTGCAAACACATGCAGTGCTGCACACCTCTGCACATATGTGTGGTACCTCGGCCAGAAAGCCAGCTGTAGAAACTGGAGTTATTTTGACTGCTACAGCATGTTCTTATTGAGACTGAATTCATACATGTAAGAGAAATACTGATTTATATTAGGAATTTTAAACAGGTTTTTTTTGTGGTGCCATACATTTTGTGTCAAGTCTTGTAAAAGACTAAGAGATTTCTAAGAGCAAAGAAAGAATGGCCAATAGTTATGAATTGAACACCAGCCCCTTGAAATACAGAGCTACAACAGAACAATGGGAGGGACTTGAATATTATGCAGACACTAAAGTATGTGTGCCTTGTTCTATTGCAGTAATAATCAGTAACTATCGAAACTGAAAATAGTTGCTTCATAGGGCTTCATGCATGCTAGGCAAACACTTCACCACTCTGCCACACTCCTGTGTGCAAAGGAACCATTATTTTTAGAGTACTATACAGTTGTGTTCTTGACATGTATGATGGGTAGAGATTAATGATGTTATCTTCTCTGGGAAGGAAACATCTAACTATTAAGATAACAGCTTTATATTACTTATATGTAATATGACCTTTTATAGTTAAATACACATTTTTTTCTGTATGTTATATGACATTTCTATAGTTAAAAGGCAACTGTGATCCTTGACTGCTTCTTGATCACATGGCATTCACAGTAAGAGAATAAACTTGGTACCACCCATCACCTTCTCCCTGCAGTTTGTGGGGGTGCTGTCCCTGTCCTGTGTGTCATCATCTCAGGTACAAGATGAAGACCAGCCAGCTCTGAGACATGCCATCTTCCTGGTTCTGAAAGAAGAGTCTGAGCAATATCCCAGCTTCTGCTCAGATCTGATTGTGCTCCATGTCCTCTCTTTTCATTGGGCCAGATCAAGTCACATGACCGAACAGGGGTAGGACATCTAAGCATAGTCCAGTCACTTGGGGCCAGGACTGTGTGATCTGTCTAGGAAGGATGGAGTTTAAAGGTGCATAGCATATTGCCATTAGTGAAAATAAGCAACAATTTAGAGGAAAGCATTTGCTACTGAAAGAAAGTTTTGAGCATGATGACCTGCAAGGACTTTATTTCTATGATTTGCACTGGGAATATCTGGAGTATTACATACTCTCATGTAATTTCACTTTCCTAAAAGTTTCCTGGAATCTCTCATACATAAGAGTAAAGCAGGATTTCTGCTGATGGAGTCTACTTTGGTAGGTTGTATTAAGGGCATAAAAAAAGCTTTGCCCTGACTAAACATAGAACTCCCCTATGACCCAGCAATTCAGTCGTCCAGAATCAAGGACAGACTAAATCCACTAGCACATCAATGTTCATTGCAGCACTATTTACCATAGCAAAGATATGGAACCAACCCAGATGTCCCTCAGTTGATGAGTGGATCAACAAGATGTGGTATTTATACACAATGGAATTCTATACTGCTTTCAGAAAGAATGACATCACCCCATTTGTAAGGAAATGGAAAGACTTAGAAAAAATCATATTAAGTGAAGTAAGTCAGACTCAAAAGAACATAGGCCCAATAGTCTCCCTCATTTGTCATAATCAGTAGAAACCTTGGGCTCTCCTAGCAGAGATTTACAACAGAACTTAATAAGGCCAAATAGTATTACACTAAATGTAAGGACCTTCAGGATAAGGGAAAAAAAGCCATATAATGAGTGATTGTTGTCCTTAATGTACTATGTTATCTCTCATCTCTTTTGCCATCCCTTGGTTATGTCATATTGTTACAATATTTCACCTTGTTATCTGGTATATTTTATATGTGCTTAACTGGTTATTTGAAATTGGATAGGGAAGGGGGGAAATCAAGATGGGGGGAGGGGAAAAGGGAAATGGGGAGCATGTCATGAGAAAGGGTATCAATGTTTGTGAAGTAATGCACCTTCTATCTGGTGAATACAATGTAACCCTTCTATTAATTACAATAAAAAATATATGAAAAAAAGAAAAAGGAAAGCTTTGCCCTTACTGTAATGTGCTGGAAAGTGTCAAGGTTCAAGATCAGTCTTCATACTTGTAATTCCAAAACTTTATACTTGTACTTCTTGTATGTCACCAAAAGTAATTACATGTAAGGCTAGAGATGTGGCTCAAGTGCTAGAGTACCAGTTCAGCAAGCAAGCTGAGCACATGCTAATGCCATGTGTTTTTAAGCCTCCATACCAGCAAAAAAAAAAAAAGCTATCACATATATTACCAAATACATGTGTATTTATACATGGGTAAGGTTTAAATCTAAGACTTCTGAATATTTTATGTGGAATAATAGAGATTATAACCAATAAAACAAGGAATCATACCAATCAATTAGCCAATACCAAAGAATTACAGAAAAATAGCAGAAAACAGCATAAGTAATGAATTCCACAGGTGACACTTGGTCCGCTGTGTGTGAACTTCACGCCATAAGGCACAAGACTGGCTGACGCCTGGCATTTCATTACTCAGGACTTCTCTGCGTTCTAGGCTGTCGGGATGAAAACTCACCTTGCTTTGGTTTGTTTGTTTGTTTGTTTGTTTGTTTGTTGCAGGGTGTTCATAAGAATGGAAGCCATGTTTCCTCGGCGGACTCCTTTTACTGTGGCTGATGAACCTGCATAACCTTGAGGGAGACCCTGGATGTGATGATGACAAACCTCTCACCAGTGTAGCAACAGGAGTGAGGGCAAAAAACCCACAAAAACAAAGAAGTGTTTGCATTTAGATTCAACAAGGGAGTTTTTTCAATCAAGCACTTTAGCCAGAATGAACCGATACACCACCATGAGACAGCTGGGGGACGGCACCTATGGGAGCGTGCTAATGGGCAAGAGTAACGAGTCTGGAGAGCTGGTGGCTATCAAGAGGTATGTAATGGGGAGCTGGGGGGTGGGGGTGCGGGAGTAGGTGTGGCTGTGGCTTCCATGAGAAACTCAAGTCTTCCCATAATTCTGTGCTTTGCTTCAGAAGTATTTTGCAGCACACAGTGAGAGGTCTGGTTCAGACCTCATGCTAGTTTGACAAAGCCACGTGCTAGTCTGAAAAAAAAAAGTGTGTGGGGGGGGGAGGTGATTACAGAAAAGCAACACATGTAATCTTTGTTTATATTATTTTAATTTTCCATTTTGTCCAGGTACAAATGAGAAACCAAAAAAATTTTTTTTTAAAGTGTTCTGCCTTTTATGCATAAAACTTTTGGGCTGAAACTAAAAGTGATGAAATTCATTTTTCAAGTTTAAAGTTGAGTACAGCCTGTTTAAAGAGAATAGATCTCACACGAAAGAAAGAAAGAAAGAAAGAAAGAAAGAAAGAAAGAAAGAAAGAAAGAAAGGAAGGATAAATTCAAATTGAATTGCATATAGTATTTTCCTGGACATATCAATGAAATAAAGACTAGTATTATTTCTTTTTAATCTACTGTATTTATTAGTATACAGCAAAGCACCCAAAGCTTAGGGTTAAAATAAGGACAGATATCTATTCATAGTTTCTGTGGGTCAGGAATGTAGAAGTGACTTAGGTGGGCTGTCCTGGCTTAGGTGGCTCATGAAATGGCTCTCAGATGTCAGTCAGGGTTTTAGAAGTTGAAGGCTTGAGTGGAGTCAGGCAGTCTGTGACCCACTATTGTAGTTTTCTTAGGTCTTTACATACACAGAGTACTTTAAGCAACAAATTCATTTCCTCACAATCCAGAGGCTGTAAGTCTGAATTTCAGGCTGGCTTCTCCCAAGGCCTCTCTTGGTGGCCTGTCATAACCATCTTCTCTTGGTCTTCAAATGATCAGTGGGTATACCTGTATCATAAGCTCCTCTTATAAGGAGCTTAGGAGCTTATTTCAGCTTAGGGCCTTTGTGGTGGTGTCACTGAATTTTAATCACCCCTTAAAGACTCCATCTCCAAACTCTTGTCATACTTTTGCAGTGTCTGGGGAGGTTATGACTTTAACATGAGAGTTGCTAGGTGGGAGGCAGCACAATTCAGTCCATAATGGGCTGCTATAACAAAACAGACTGGCTGACCTAAATAATAAATGTATCTACTTTCTATTCTGGAGCCTCCCGGTCTAAAATGAAGATGTAGGGGTGGTTCCTTCCGAAGGCTGGGAGAGGAGGGATCTGTTCCAGGCCTCTTGACCTGGCCCTGCATGGCCATCTTCCCCCTGTTCTTTACATCAGCCTCTCTCTATAGCCCTTTATGTGTCTCTTTTCATAAGGGCAACAGTCAGGTTGTATTAGGGACCATTTTAAAGACCTCACTTTATCTTTATTAACTCTGTAAAGACCCCAACCCCAAATATAGCCACATGGACTTCAACACATCACGTTTGAGGGACACAATCCAACTCTTACCACTCATGCCTCCCATGGGTGGCCAACCTGTACTGTTGCTGGCAGCAGGCTTCATTTCCTCTGTACCTGGACCTCTCCAGAGGTTTGTGCAAGCATCCTGTTTCCACCTGACTTCATTTCATGCTTACCATGACCACCAGAGAATGACAACGTAACATTTAAATGCGTCAAGTCTAAAACATATGTGTAAGGAGCTAAGTGCAGTGGTGCATGCCTATAATCCAAGTTGTTTGGGAGATGAAGGTGGAAGGATCATAGCCCAAAGCTGGCCTGAGCAGGAGCATGAGGTCTTATCTAAAAAACAAACTAAAAAGCAAAATGAATTGGGGCCTAAAGTGTGACTAAAGTGGCAGTAGACTTGCCTACGAAAGGCCTTGAATTAATTCCCTAGTATTGCATGGAAATACATAGGTTAGACAGACAGACTGATGGATGGATGATACGTAAAATTTAAAAAGTCCTTTTTGTGTGTGCTATTCCTAGAGTTTGAACTCAGAGCTTAAGGCTCTGTCCCTAAGCTTTTTTTTTTTGCTCATTTTTTAGCATCCTACCACTTGAGCCACGGCTTCACTTCCATCTTTTTGGTGATTAGTTGAAGAGTCTCGAAGACTTTCCTGCCTGGGCTAGCTTCAAACCATGATTCTCAACCCTCAGCCTCCTGAGTAGCTAGGATCACAGGCAAGAGTGAGCCACCAACATCTGGCTTTAATTATATCTTTTCAATTGGATCTCAAACTACGTATTTTTTTTTTAAGTCTTGGAGTAGGCAATGAGGGATACTGCCCTGCCCCTGAAAAGTCTCCTTCCTTCCTTAACTGCGACTCAGAACCTTAGAGGAGCCAGACTATAGTAATTATTGCAATTAATACAATAATTCTAAGCTTCCTTGAAATTTTCCACAACATCTCACCAGGAGTTAGAATAGTAAATGAAAGAATAGGGCATATTTGTTTCTTACTTTTCACAATCCAGTCTTTGAATTCCCATACCTGACCCCCCGTAAAAGTTTTAGAACACAAACCCTGTCTTTTCTCAATTCCTGTCTTGTGTAGTGACCAAAAATCCTTTCATATATAAAACAGAACCTTTCTCTGTTGTATACATTGGGAAATTCTTGTACTCTCAACTTTCAGCACTGGGACAGAAAAACAAAGTAAAGAGCAGAATGCAAGAAAGGCCCAGGAGTCAGTCCCCATATCTAAAAAGTAAGATAGAGAGAGAGCAGGAGGAAGAGGAGGTGGAGAAAGAGGAAGAAGAGTAAAAGGAAGGAGAAATAGGAAGAAGGGAAGAGGGGAAAAAGAGAAAGAGGAGGAGGAGAAAGATGAGAAGGAAAAGGGAAAGAAGAGAAGGAAGAGGAAAAGAGAAGGAAGGAGAGGAAGGAGAAAAAAAGTAGAGAAAGAAGAGAAGGAGGAAGAAGAGAGAAGAAAGGGGTAGGAGGAGGAGTTAGAGGAAGGCGGCAGTAGCAGTTTCTACTATAAACAGTTTCATGATATAAACATTCTCAAGTCAAGTCGACGAAATTTGCTATACAACTCATGATTCAGGGCCGGGAGTTTGGCCTAGTGGTTAAAGTGCTTGCCTAGCATGCACGAAGACCCAGGTTCAATTCCTAGGTACTACATATATAGAAAAAAAAAGCCAGAAGTGGTGCTGAGGCTCAAGTGGTAGAGCTCTAGCCTTGAGAAAGTCCAAGGACAGTGCTCAGGCCCTGAGCTCAAGCCCAGGACTGGCAAAAAACAAAAACAAAAACCTTATGATTCTTCCCCCGGCTCCTTTCAAAGTATATATTTCATGTTTATCAGTTAAGTTCCAGAAAGAGAAGAACTGTGAAAGACCTCAGCGAGAAAGGAAGCTCAATAGCAGTTGACTGTGGGACAAGCATGCATGACCCTTTATCAGCAGCATGTGAAGGAGGGAAGTAACGTGTTTCCAAGACAGAGGAAGTGTGGCACCATTACTTCCCGAAAGTGAACCCCAGTCATAAAAGAAGAAAACTATAGTGTCAGTTGTATTCGGTAATCCTCCATCCTGAGGACTGAATATTCTTTGTTTATTTCAGGATGAAGAGAAAGTTCTATTCTTGGGATGAATGTATGAACCTGAGAGAAGTTAAGGTAAAGCCTGAGAAATGTACAGAACTCAAGGCCTAACTCCACCTCACACCAGTGATTCCTTGAGAATAATTGGGAAGCATTCCAGAGATAAGAATGGTGTTTACACTTTCCTTCATCTTCCAAAAGTAACTTCTCCCCACTTCTTGCTCAGATGTTAGTGGACAGCAGAAAATTTGGCCTCCTATTTGAAAGTTCCCTCTCACCTTTAGATCTTTTAGAGGAGAGTACTATAAATTCAGACTAGCAAAAGAAACTTCTTAAATTGTATGTATCATTTCCTATGTTTTATGCTGTGTAACTTTAATAAAAAAAATTGGTTTTAAGTTATAAAGAAAATTTCCCTAATTCTCCCTCCACAAAAAAAGACAGATTAAACTGATCGGTATTATTGGTCCATTCTTATAACTACCATTGGATTAGACTTTTGCCAACTTCTGTAAATTGGTTTCTAAGAATTTAATGCTTTAGCCAGGTGTGCTATCTCTGTAATTATAGGTATGCAGAAGTCTCAGATTAAAGGGATTGAAGTTCAAGGCTAAGCAGGGCGAAAAGCTAGGGCAATCCCATCTCAACAAGTAAGCCAGGAATGGTGTGGCTACTGTGGGAAATGAAGGAAGGAGGATCACAGTCCAGACGAGCCTCGTGCAGAATGGCAATACAGTAACTTCTTTTTTTAATGGGAGACCCTATCTAAAAAAGAACTAAAGGCATAGTTCAAGTGGTAAAGCACCTCCCTAGCAAGTTCAGGGTGCTGAATGAATTCAAACCATAGTACTTAATAGCAAAAATTAATTAATTAGTTAATTAATTAAAATTAAAAAATTTAATGCTTTGCTATTTTGCAGTCTCTGAAGAAACTTAATCATGCCAATGTGATTAAATTGAAAGAAGTTATCAGAGAAAACGACCATCTTTATTTTATATTTGAATATATGAAAGAAAACCTCTATGAATTAATGAAAGACAGGTATGCATGTGTTTCATGAGAAGCATATTTGCCCCTGTTACTTTGTCCACAAACTCCTTGGATCATTTGAATATATCACACTTTGTTATAGAGAAACATATCTTCTCATGAAAAGTGAATTTAAATTAGCCAGTTGCTATGGTTGAATGACAGTATTTAACTCTGGAAAGAGAAGCCATCATTTTTCTGTGATAAATATTTAAAAGGCAAGGTAGACATTTCAGATAAACACATCTGACATGTATGCTTTAAAAGGTGAACATCTAGGGTGTAGCTTGAGAGGTAGAGAGCCTGCTTGGCAAGCCAGGTCCTTAAGGTCAAACCCCACTACTCTAAACAAGCCTCAATAAAACTGGTCTTGCGAAAACTGTAGATTTACCCTTATTGTCAAGCATCTTAGGAAAGGTTAATAGGGGAATGGAGAAAGGAGCTCTGTGTTGGTGGCTCACATTATAATCCAGTTCCTCAGGAGATTGAGATCTGAAGATCTCAGTTCCAATACATGCGCGCGCATACACACACACACACACACACACACACACACACACACACACACACAGAGAACTCAGCTGCTGAGTATTCATTTAGATGGGATTTTATAACACATAAAAATAGAAAGTTCTCTTTCTACCCTTTGAATGTATGTGCTTTTATACTGTAAACCTGGAAATGATACTTTTAGCTAGTATCCGGAGGCTAAAAAAGAAGGGGGAAAATCTCCAGTAGCTGGCTCACAAAATATTGTGACTATTTGTTTATCCATTTCTTCCAGAAACAAATTATTCCCTGAGTCAGTCATCAGGAACATTATGTATCAAATATTGCAAGGACTGGCGTTTATCCATAAACATGGTAGGTGTCTCGATGTTTACCTCTGTGCTGTCCAGTTGCCACAAAGGGAGTGCCTGTCAGCTGTTAAATAATGTTAGATTGGATGCTTGGAAGTTTGGGGTATGTGCCTATGTACATACACTTTATTGTTTTCCTAGCCTTTGTAAAGCAGAACGTCTGTAATCTAGAACCATCTTTCACCACAGCAGAGGTTTTAACAGTTCAATCTTCAATCTATTGACTCAGTCATCATAAACTCATCCTGCCCCTCCTCTCTCACAACTGTCACTCAACTGTCAAAAGTGACAAGTCCTTCTCTGTGCAAACGCTGGATCCACCACACCCAGGCCCTTACATCTGGGTAATTAATAGCCCAATGCTATGGTCTTTTATTGTTAACATTTGCATTTAGTTGTTCTTATTCTCTGAGGGAAACTAAAGCGGATGTTTATTCTTTTCTGTGAGTTTATTATTTCTTTAAGTGATGAACTTTTCACATATGTGTGAAACTAAAAATTATGGTTAGTCCCCCAAAATAGAAACAGTTGTGTATAGTGAGTCACTGACGTCAGAGATTAAGTTGGAAACGTGTGTGTTACACCAAGGTGTGTTCTGACCACCAGCAAGTGACCACTGGCCTGTCTCCTTCCCCACCACATCCTCTGTAGTTTCTCTGCCTTTTTCCTTGCTCCTCTAGCTGCTACAGGAAAACAAAATATCTCCAAAAGATGCTATTTACAATATTCTTGAGTCTCTACTCTTTTGTTGTTGTTAGTACTGAGGCTTTGAACGCAGCGTCTCATGCTTTCACTTAGCTTGCTTCCTCATGGGTGGTGCTCTACCACTTGAGTCATGCCTCTAGTCCAGCTTTTTTGCTGGTTAATTGGAGATGGACGCATAAGGACTTTTCTGGCCTTAACCCTTGATTTTCCAAGTTTAAACTTCCTCAGTTGTTAAGATTGCAGGCATGAGACACTTGTCACCTAACTAGACTTTCCAGTTATTTTTTTTTATTATTTGGGATAAAAGTTATTGGAGATAATTACTGGTGTCTTTTAAAGTCAAAAGACATTTAGGATAGGCTAGATAGAAACAATTGGCAAATCCAGACAAATATAGAAGCAAGAATCATTGCTCTTCAGATCATTTTAAACTTGGGCAGGATAAATTGACATGTCTGGGTTTACTCAGGCTGTCCACTTGAAATCGCCCTTCGGAGAAGGCTCACTTCAAATCTGAATTTAAGCAGTGTGTGGAGATGTGCCTAATTTTCTTTCCTCTGGGTTCACTGCTTCATTTTCTGTGGGTTACCCATTAGCTAACCATCTGTTCTATATATTGAACTGGTAATATATGCATCACAATTACTAGATTGTTTGATGACATAGCCACTGGTGGAAATGGAACTATTTTTTTAAGGTAACCGATTTCTGGCTTATTTTAGATGCGTAATGTTCTCAGATGTTTGGAGGTTTTCCCTCTGGTTTTACTCTCATCTTACCCAGATACTGTAAAATATGCCCCAGAACGGAACTATTAACATAAGATAAATTTAAATGAAGAATCTAGTTAATCACAGATTCTTGGGAGAAGGAGGTTGGAAGGACTGGGGTTTGAAGCCAGCCAGGACAAAAAGTTAGCAATCAATAAGCCAGGCATGGTGGTCTAGTGGTCCATACCTGTTGTCCCACTACACGGAAGGCCATATGTAGGAGCCCCAAGATCTGAGGCCAGCCCAAGACAACAACAAGGGAGACTGCTGAAAACAAAAGAAAAAAATAGGTGGGTTGGCAGTGGCTAAGAGTGTGATTCAAGTAATAGAACAGCTCCCTGGCAAGCATGAGATCATGAGTGCAAATCCCAGGATTGCGAATAAAAAACATTATGTGCTATATACACGTATATGTATGGAATTCTACACCATATATAGTATATCTATATAACATGTAGATATAAAATATAGAGTACAAAATATATACTATATATACATATAGTAAGCATATATATAACATATACTATATATAATATCCTATTGTACCTATATTGTATTACTATATGTACTACATTCAGAGTATACATAGTATGGTATATATGCTATATATACATATATAATATACATATATACATATGTAGTATATATGATATAGATAGATTGAATCATTGATTGATTGATAGAATGCAGAGTTCCATTTTTATCCCTTGTCCTTTACAAATAAATGATTCTACTCCAGGAATCTTGTGTTAAGTTGCAGTTAGAAAAGTAGGGAGGCCCACCACACTGACATTAAACTGATTGGCAGGGGTCCCGGGTCAAGGCCCTATTTCTCTGGGCCTCAACCCTGGTCTCTTACATAGTAGTGATTGGAGGAATTTGTGGTGATAATCATGGTATACCAGATTCTGTCCCTGTGTCCAAACCAGTTTTGAGTCGAGTAAAAATACTCTTGCATATTGTGTGAACTTGCTTGCCAGATCGCTGCGAATGCAGAACTCCATTCATCAATGCTCAGACAATAAGTGTGGTTTGCTTCTCTTAACACTGAACTTTTATCACAATAGGGAGACCTGGTTATTTTTTTTCATATATTTTTATTGTAATTAATAGAATGGTTACATGATATTTGCCGGATAGATGGTGCATTAATTCCCATATATGGATACCTGGTTATTTTTTGCTTATGAACCCGATAAAACTGTTCCAACAAGATGACTGCTTATGATTGTCCTCCGTCTTGCCAGGTTTTTTTCACAGGGACATGAAACCAGAAAACTTGCTTTGCATGGGTCCAGAACTTGTGAAAATTGCTGATTTTGGACTTGCAAGAGAATTAAGATCACAGCCACCATATACTGATTATGTATCTACCAGATGGTAATGTATGAGCTCCCCTGAGAATTGTGACTGTGTGGATATCTCCTCCAATGATTTTGTTCACTGTCTTTCTGTAGGTTCCAGAGTGGACATTTAAAGCAAAATAGAGAAATGAATCTGATACTCTAGCAAGGCAGGGGTGGGTGGAGAATTAGTAACTATTCTGATCAGTGCACAAAGAGACAGAGAAAGGATTTCATTCGTGTATGCAACCAATATGAATGACTACCGTACTATAACCCGTAGATAATTTTAGAAACTGGACACACAGCTATAGACAGAGAGGAAAATTTCTGTTTACTACTGCTTACCTGGCAGCGAACACACAAATGAACAAGCTAAAAAGCTGCCAGATGCTGGAGGCCTATACTTACAATCTTAGTTACTCAGGAGGCTGAGATCTGACCATCAAGGTTCAAAGCCAGCCCAGGCAGGAAAGTATGTGAGATTCTTACCCTCCAATTAATCACAAGAAAAAAATAAGCCAGAAGTAGAGCTGTGGCTCAAGTGACAGAGTGCCAAATAAGCAAAAGAAACTCAGCAACAGCACCTAGGCCCTGAGTTCAAGTCCTAGGACTGATGCACACACACACAGCCATTATTGTCCACAGAGGGGAGTGGATCAATGGCATGAATACTCTCAAACTGATAAAAAGGGAAAACATTTACTACTAAGGCGTAATGGTTTTTTTGAGGTCTGGTACCCATTTTCTTCCGTAGTAAATTGAGCATACTTATTTCATACTATCATTCATTTGAATTCTTGTCTCAGGCAACCTGGACATCCCATCCTTATTTATAACCCAAACCACGAATTATTGGTTATGTTGTGTGGCCTGTTGTATGCCTTGAGTCAGACCCGGGACCAAAGAGAGTAGAGGCCACCTCCCTGAGGAATCATATGCCCAACAGCTTGTTATTTGGTTTTCTGTTCCCCAGGTATCGTGCTCCTGAAGTCTTGCTAAGGTCTTCAGTGTACAGCTCCCCCATCGACGTGTGGGCCGTGGGAAGCATAATGGCGGAACTGTACACACTGAGACCTCTTTTCCCGGGGACAAGCGAAGTTGACGAAATCTTTAAAATTTGCCAAGTTTTAGGGACTCCTAAGAAAGTAAGTAGTCATGTGCCCCACATGCCATGACTTTTATTTCTAAGTTGCCTCTTGGCTTTGCATTTATAAGCTTTTAATCATTTATGACTGTTGTCTGGTATTTGTATTTTCAAATTGCTTTATACCGCAATGGTTTTTAATCTTCATTTGCTTATTGAGGAAGGAAAAGGATTTTTTATTATTTTTATTTATTATTTTTGCCGGTCCCGGGGCTTGAACTCTGGGCCTGGGGTCTGTTCCTGGGCTCCTTCTTGCTCAAGGCTAGCATTCTGCCACATGGGCCACAGTGCCATTTGTGGCTTCTTATGTGGTTAATTGGAGATAAGAGTCTCATAGACCTTCCTGCCTGAAAGGTGCTTCCAGTGGAGATCCTCAGATCTCAGTATCCTGAGTACGATTACAGGCATGAGCAGAAAAAGGTTTTAAAGAAGCTATAATTGCACCAGACTGAATTAGAAAGAACCCATCTTTCTTAAGAACTTAGGGAGGAATGGGGAGCGTAGTCTCGTGGTAGAGTTCTTGCCTAGCACACATGAACTCTGGGTTCGATTCCTTGGTACCACGTATATAAGAAAAGCCAAGGGTGGTGCTATGGCTCCAGTGGTAGGGCACTAGCCTTAAGCAAAGAAAGCTCAAAGACAGTGTCCAGGCCCTGAATTAAAGCCCCAGGTCTGGGGCGGGGAAGGCAGGGGGTGGGGGAGAGTAGAAGAAAGAACTTAAGAAGCTAGACACTGGTGGTTTATAATCCTAGCTATTCAGGATGCTGAGCTCGGAGAATCGTGTTTCAAAGCCAGCCTAGGATCAGCAAAAAGCAGGAAGTGGAGCTGTGGCTCAAGTGGAAGAGCATGAGCCTTGAGGGAGCATGAGGCTCTGAGTTAAAGCTCCACTACTTGAACAGAAACAAAAACAATGTGTTGGGAGTGCCACTTTAATGGCCGCTGCTAACCGGACAGCTCAAGGCTGCCTGTTGTATTGGCATCAACTCATTAACCCTAGGGGCTGAGTATCTCCAGCCCCCTTGTGTCTATCCAGTATGGATATTTGGACTTCTTGTGGTACTGGGGTTTGAACTCAGGAGCTTTAGCTTGCTAGGCAGGCAGTCTACCGCTTTTGCCACATGCCCAGCCCTTTTCGTTTTAGTTATTTTTCAGGTACAGTACTGTTTTTGCCTGGGGCCAACCTAAGACAATGTCTTGCCTCTTGTTGTAACTGGGATCACAGGTGTGTACCACACAACACGTTTATGTATTGAGATGGAGTCTTACCAACTGTTTCCATGGGCAGTCCTCCCAGTATCCACTTTCTGAGTCACTGGGATTCCAGGCATGAGCCACCAGCAGAAACTCGGTTTCTTGAAGTGTATATTTTTCAATTCATATTAACTTTCAAGCAGATCTTATTTTTCTGAGATGTACTTAGTAAGTGGTTTTAACTGTATAATTATGTCCTAATTCAATAACATGTACCTTGTCTCTAACGTTAGACAAGCAAATAGAGATGTTATGTTTTAACAAAATTATCATCTCATCTATATATAATCTTAACACTAGATTTTGTATATAACATACAATGAGACTGATTTGCTCTTACTTATTTAAAGTCATTGTCATCAAGAGTCAAAGACAGACAAGAGCTTAATACATTGAAATCTATGAACATGCTTTCTTGTGGGGTCCCAAGTTTTGGTTAAGTCTTCTTTCTGAATGGTTTGTGGAATTGGATAGCACATAGAACACAGAATTTTATTTTGGCATTTACTATGAGTCAACATGAAAAATTCCCCCATGTGAATGGTGTCTGTATTATTCTTGCATTTCTTTTTTTTTGTTTTTTTTTTGCATTTTTTATTGTAATTAGTAAAAGGGTTTACATGATATTTGCCAGATAGAAGGTGCATTAATTCACGTACATTGATACCCTTTCACATGTCTTGGTATTATTCTTGCATTTCTGAGTTGATGACTAAATCACATTTCTCCTTATTCTGCCTACACAGAGTGACTGGCCGGAAGGCTACCAGCTGGCATCCTCCATGAACTTCCGTTTTCCCCAGTTTGCCCCCATCAACCTGAAGACCCTTATCCCCAATGCCAGTAATGAAGCCATTCAGCTGATGACCGAAATGTTGAGTTGGGATCCAAAGAAGCGACCGACCGCAAGCCAGGTAGGAAAATTTCCATTTTCAAGTCTTGTAATACAAGGATGCTTTCATTTCCAAAGACAGCATTTCCCAGAAGAGGCTGAAGTCCTAAAATCCCAAGATATCCACTGTGTGTGATCAGTCAACTTTTGAGAAAATTTCGAGACTGGCTACAGTGATGATTTTTTTCTGTTCTTTCCTTCAAATAAGCCGTGTTACAAGTTCTTGTTTAAGTACGAGGAGGGCCCTGTCTAACCGTAGAACCATAAAGAAAGGAAGGACAGAAGTAAGGAAAGAAGAAAGGATGAAAAGGAAAGGAGAACAGAGGGGAAGGAAAGAAGGAGGAGGGACAGTCAGAAGGGAGGAGGGAAAGAGAAGGAAAAGAAGGTTTGGCTGGATGGGATCACACTCTAATGATGATTCTGGGGTGTGACAGTTGTTGTGGTGAGCAGTCAGGATACACAGAGGGCTTTTCTGAATTCTCCTTTTTGATTACTGGTGAGATTCCTGTTCACTGGGCCCACAAGATTGGACTGAGGAAGTTCTACCTCCAGTGTCCACAAGAGGGCAACATTGCAGCACCTACCCTGGCTGGCTTCCTGACTAGGGCAAGATTCTAGGTCTTTAAATGTCACTGGTGGCTCCTGCTGGAAGCTGAGATTTGAGGATCAAGGCTTGAAGCCAGCCTGGGCAGGAAAGTCCAGAAATCTCTGAATCTCCACAAAGGCCAGAAGTGGAGCTTCTGGTTCCAAGTGGTAAGACACTTTGCCCAAAACAAAAACAGCTCAGGGAACCACTCCTAGGTCCTGAGTTCAAGCCTTAGAAAACAAAAACAAAAGAAAGGAAGAGAGGGGAGGGGAGGGGGAGAGGGAGGAAGGAAGAAAGGAAGGAAGGGAAGGAAGGAAGGAGGGACGGAGGGAGGGAGGGAGGGGACGGAAGAAAGGAAGGAAGGAAGGGAGGGAGGGAGGGAGGGAGGAAGGAAGACACACACCATGCCCTGGGGTTGTGGGCATGGCTCAAGTATTTGAGCCCCTGCCTAATAAGTGTGAGGCAGAGTTCAAATCCCACTTCTGCCAAAAAGAAAAACGGAGAGTGGGGCCGGGAGTTTGGCCTAGTGGTTGCCTAGCATGCACGAAGACCTGGGTTCAATTCCTCTGTACCACATACATAGAAAAAAAGCCAGAAGTGGTGCTGAGGCTCAAGTGGTAGAGCTCTAGCCTTGAGAAAGTCCAAGGACAGTGCTCAGGCCCTGAGCTCAAGCCCAGGACTGGCAAAAAAAAAAAAAAAAAAAAAAAAAAGGAGAGAAGGGGATAACAACTTTCTTTGTATCTTTATCATCTAAATATAAATTCCATGTGAAAAATGACTTTGCTTTTTAAATGTTTACCTTAAGGAAATGTCGCGATTCCCCTACCTAACACCTCCCAAGTCACCTGGGTACTCTGCCACACACAGCTTGTGGTTCACATAGGGTCTCACGAACTGTTTGGCCTTGGCTGGCTTGGAACCTCAGACTGGAACCACAGCAGTCTGCCCAACAATGACATGCTTCATCTTTCTCCCTGTTGCTTTGAGTAATTGCAGGAATCCTAATTCCCACCCTGGGCTGGGACCCTGTAGGGATAGAGAAGTGTGAGGCCCTGGGGCTCAGTATCACTTGTAATGGTGGACAATCTGCCCCAAGTTTGAAAGCCTAAGACATGGAGATGAGCTAAGCAACTGTCCATGTTTTCACAGGCACTGAAGCACCCGTACTTTCAAGTCGGCCAGGTACTAGGCCCTTCCTCCCATCACCTAGAACCCAGGCAGACATTAAGCAAGCAGCTGCAGCCATTGGAAACCAAGCCATCTCCAGCAGAAGTAGAGCCTAAGCCTCGGCCAGACGGAGCTGAGCCCACTGGGGGGCAGTCTCAGCCAAAACACAGCCAGCAACCCCTGCAGTCTATCCAGCCGCCACAGGACATGGGGGGCCAGCAGCCCCCCAAGCAGCCCAGCAAGCAGAAACCACCACTGACACTCTTTCCAAGTATCATCCAAAACATGGCGGCAGTAAGTACCAGGAGCCGGGCTGCAGGTGAAGGATTGGGCCAGAGGAGGGGGATTGGCCCTGGGACATTTCTGACAAGAGCCCAGCCTGTCATGCCCACCATGGAGACTTCCAGAACAAAAAAATCACAAACCTCAGTCCCCCAGTCCCCCTTCATTCCTGAAGGAATTCCATAGAAATGGAATCCTCCAAACCAATCTCAAATCCCGAGAATCATAACAGGAATGTCAGTGAATGTGAACAGATTTTTGTGGGTTGTTTTTGTTGTTTTTTTTTAAGTGAGAACTAGGTAAGTCCTCTTCCTGTTCAGTTTTGGAAGCTCATGAGGTACCAGGTGGTTTCAGGTGTCCTCTCTCAGGATATGACCATTTATGGTGCCTTGGGCATGAAATCAGCCTTACACACTTTGCTGTAGCCTCCCCCGCAAAACCTTCCCTCCCTCAGGCCTGACTCACCCCTGCCATCCCCACCCCCTCCCCAGTCACCTAACCTGCTATTAATTACTGAGTCTTGGGTTTATGGTTGGTCTTCTGGCCTTTTCCCCTAGGGAGCAAAGTCCATGGGCAGGAATATTCTCAACATAGCCCTAGAACCCCCAAGTGAATAAATAATTGTCCCCATTATTTTAAAACTACCTCTCAGATAGTTTGGGGAAAAGTTCTTAATATTAGAAAATTCTTCCCTATATTGAGGGAGAATTTTGTTTTCAGTAGCTATGTATGTGTGGGAGTGTGTGTGTGTGTGTGTGTGTGTGTGTGTGTGTGTGAGACTAGGGTGTGAACTCAGGGCCTCATGCTTGCTACACAGGCAGTCTTCCCACACCCTGGCTCTTTTTACTTTAGTTATTTTTCAGTCAGTATCTCACTTTTTATTTTGCCAGTCCTAGGGCTTGACCTTGGGACCTGGACACTATCCTTGGGTTTTCTCAAGGCTAGAGCTCTACCACTTGAGCCACAACGCCACTCCCAGCTTTTCCTGTGTCTATGGTAGTGAGGAATTTAACCCAGGACTTCATGCCTGCTGGGCAAGCAGGCCACACTCCCAGCCCAGGATCTCACTTTTCTCCAGGGACAGCCTTGGACTATGCTCTCCTACCTATGCCTCCTTTATAGCCGGGATTACAGCTATGAACCACCATGACCAGCTTTCTTGTAGCTTTTAATAAAAAGTTTTCTCTTCTAGAAAAGCAGGCTTTCAGATATTTGGAAATCGCCCTTACGTTACCTAGCCTCTGTCCAGGGGAAAGAAACCCCCCTCCCTTCTATTCTTGATCTGTATCATTTGCTGACAAGTCTATGAGTCCCCTCACCCACCTCCTATTTCCTACTGAGAATGAGGCTACCAGAACTGGAGGCGAGCAGTGAGGACAGGAGCACAGAGCAGGGTGAGCCTCTTCAGTACTCCCTTATCTGCACATGGCACACAGGGCTACATTTCTCTCTCCTTCCCACCCTCCCTCCATCTTGCCCTAACCTGCTTTCCCTTTTTCTCTACTGAGAACTCAGGATCTTGTGCTTGCTGGCAGATGTTCTACCCCTGAAACCATCCCTCTAGTCCTTAAAATTAGTACCTTATCCTTTTGTTTTTCTTCCTCATTTTTTTGCAGAGGAGGAGGGGATTCAATTGGCATTCTGGTTTGTTCTACTAGACCTCTGCCCCGTCCCTTTTCTGTTTGCATATATTTAGGCATACTCTGCACAGTTGTTAGCCTAGGAGAGGTGGGCTCCCATGGAAACTTATGTAGTAGGTAGAAGGCAGGACAATAACGTGATCACCGAGGGCTGCCCTGTCTCAGAATGTGTCCTTGTTGTCAAGTGTCTCGTGTGAGCACTGGGGCTATTGTTGTCTGCTCATGTCAGACACCAGAGGCCTCCAGCACAGGATGGAAAGGTGATGATGACTGCTTTCCACTGCAGAAGCCAGCTGGCACACTGGGTCATAAAAATGGCAGGCGGCGTTGGGGTCAGACTGTCCTCAAGTCTGGTGATAGCTGGGAAGACCTGGAAGATTGGGACTACGGAGCCTCTCATTCCAAAAAGCCAAGCATGGCTGTTCTCAAGGAAAAGAGGAGGAAAGATTCTCCATTCCGGTAAGAGTTCTCTTGCCCTGGGGAAATGTATTTGACCTGGCACCACCTTTATTTTACTCACTAATTATCAACACAAAAAGAGCTAATAATTTCAGATTAGAATCCTGGCAGCCACTGGGAAGGGTGAGTAAAGTATGTGTGGGTAGGCGTAAAGGAAGCTTTTCTATTCCACGCTTATGTTGCTTGTCATTACATTTTATTTACTTTTAAAGATAGAGTCTGGCCAGTAGCTCAGTAGCAACTGGGAAAGTCAGAGACCAAGGGATTACAGTTTGAGGCCTGCCCAGGCAGAAAACTTCAGCTCATCCAATGGCAGGAGATGGTGGTGCTTTCCTGTGATCCCATTTATAAAAGAAGCACAGTGGCACAGTGATACAACATGGACCTGTCTTAGAGGTGTGCCTGCCCGGATTGCAGTCCTTCCATTTATGCTTCCCCTATACCTGGGATGACAGGTACTCCCCACTGTGTCCAACCACTAGTCAGATGGTCTTGCCAACTCTTTTGTGCCCTGGCAGGCCTCAAGCCATGATCCCCTGATACTCAGCCCCCAGGCAGTTAGTATTACAGACTTGAGCAAATAACACTCAACATACTGGTTATCTTGAATAGCTGAACAAAAGCAAGATATTGATACATTTATGTGTATGTTTATAATCAGTAGACAGTTACCAGATAGGTAGTTGGCACTAAGCAGAGAGCTGATACAGCATATCTTCAGCCTATGAGATATCTAGCAGTGGGAGGTAGAGTTTCAAATAGCTGTCACATAGCGTGTGTATTAAACACCAACAATGAAACGGCTCCAAGGAGATGTACAATTTCTATTTAGGCTGCTAGGCTAGAGGTAAAGCTCAGCAGAAGAGCATGAACAGAGTCCTGGGTTCAATCCCCAGCACCACTAAACAAAGAGTAAGTTAAGAGAATAGGTAAGAGCTTCCATAAGTGATAAAACAACAGTGGAATAAGAGAAGGAGAAAGAAGCCAGAGATGGTGAGTTTGTATCCAGTGGCACAGTGTCTATTTTCAAGGATGTAGACTTAGAGTGATATATATGGTAGTATGAATTTGCAGATAATAACTCTGAACTTTTCTAGGCAATGGGGGTTGGATGGTCCATCCAAGCCCCTGTAAAGAAAGAGGATGATGACAGGGAGAAAAGAAGTTGTTAGTGTATAGGCCATCTTCTGATAGAGATGGCTGTCTCACCAGCCAATGCATTTCCAGCCTCTTTGCACAGTGTTCTGTGTGCCGGGGACCAGGGCAGCTCAGCTCGTTCTGCACCCCTGCAGAACACTGTCTGGTGTCACTATCTGGCCTAACAGAGGTACAGGGAGATGTTCAGAATTCCCCTCAGTAAAAGATTCTGATGACTTCACAGTGAGTGATTTGAAACACCGTAGAGGGTAAGGGGAACTTGCCATTGTAGTGTTGTAATTGCTGCCTGATCTCCTCTCCCAAGGCTTCCAGAGTCTGTACCCTCAGGCCCCAGCCACTTGACTGGGGAAAATAAGAGTAAACCTTCCATTGCCCTAACATCTGATGCTGAATTGCCAACTGCTTCTACAGCAAAACAGTACTATTTGAAGCAGTCAAGATACCTTCCAGGTGAGTCGTCAGAATAAAATGTTCCTAGTTGGGCCAGGCTCTGATACAAGCCACCAGTGGGATCAGAAGGATAAGCTCAAAGCTACGTACATAGTAAATGCTACGTGTTATGAAAAAAATTCTGCGCTCCATTACCATTTTTCTTTTTACAAAAACAAAAACGGGTTTTATTGTTATTGCTACTGCTACTGTTGTTGTTGTGCTAGTCCTGGGGTTTGAGCTCTGGGCCTGGGTGCTGTTCCTGAGCTTTTGTGCTCAAGGCGCTCAAGGCTAGGGCCTACCAGTGGAGACACAGCTCCACTTCCAGCTTTTTGTGGTTAACTGAAGATGAGTCTCATGGATTTTGCCTCCTGGGTTGGCTTTGAACCTCGATCCTCAGATCTCAGCCTCCCTTGTAGCTAGGATGACAAGATACAAGCCACCAACAAAGGGGAAAATTGTTACTTTTTAAAATATATACATTATTTACTTGCCCCTGGGCAGAGCATGCCTAGAGATTGGGACAAGGAGACTTGTTGAGCGGTCATTGCATGTGTCCAGATGGGAGAGGGTGACACCTTGTTCTACCCTAGAGGAAGCAGAGGTAGAAGCAGAACCCATAGGGCTCGCTGATAGATGCGCCTGTGTGATGGCCCACAGTGGGAAGAGTCAGTGTGGGTTTTTGAGTTCTTGACATGGCTGTTCCAGGGGTGAGAGAGGACTGAGGTATGGAGAGTCAAGAGCTGCCTCTGAGCCCATTCAACATCTGAGTTGATGTATCTAACAGACAACTTAGTGTTGGAGTGTGAGGGGAAAGATCCTAACAGAGTTTATGATGTGCCTTCAATCGCATTTTGTCCGGTGAATACAAATAAGACGTATTTGAATTCCACTCAATCTTAAAAGGGAGCGACTTAAAAAGCATGGTGGATCTGTGTGGATATTATGAGTCCAGTGAGAAGAGAGGTGATCTCTTTTGTAGCACTACAGATGCAGTCATTACTTTCTAGATGCCTAAGAAAGGCCTCTCAGAGGCAGCTAAGCTTCCTGGATGTCAGCCACAGTCTTCACTTCCCACCACTATGTTTGGGAAGGATGAGTAAGACTGATGAGACTGGCTCATCTAGATACAAGGCATAGTTCTCTGTATAAGTTTTAGGCAACTAAGTACATTTAAGCTCTAGGAACCTAGCTGGGGTCCACTCCTGTGAATAAAATCATTGGCAAAGAAAAGAAAGATGAGACGGAGTGATACACATTTGTAATCTCAGCACCCCAGAGGCTGAGGCAGGAGGATGGTGAGATTGAGGCTGGTCAGCCTTGAAAACATAAGATAAAAATGTTAAAAGCTAGGGGGAAAAGGTCTCCACAAACAACAAATTGGAGCTTCAAAGAAGAACAAAGAAAAGATTGCTTGAGGAGAAGCCTGGCAGGAAGGCAGTGGGGAAGCCACTGGAAGTCAGCTGGGGAAGGGAGAACGATGGCTTCGGAGCAGGATGATTCCCAGAGAGCCTGTGAGAGGGGACATGTGCCTTCCTGGAGAGGCAGAGGAGCCCTGGAGGAGGAAGAATCCAGGAAGAGGACGAGGACAGCCGGGAGAGGGCGGTATCCACCTAGCACAAAGGGAGAGCATCCTGTCAAGAGCTGTTTGCTACTGAGCAGCTGTAGGAAGGAGACTGGCTAATAGTGACAGTAGAAAGATCGTTGCTGACTTGCAAGGTTTCAACCTGGAATGGCCGAAGGAAAGACCAGCTAGGAGGATGGGCTGAATGGGAGACTGAAAATGTAGTCACCTCTTTGAAAGTACTCTGCTAAGAGAAGCTTAGAAACAGAGCCAGCCTTGAGTAGGGTACCAGAGGGTCTTTAACAGTGGAGAGTCCAGAGCAGAAGGACAATGATGGCTTTCAGAAAGAGGAATTGAGAATATCAGAGAGGCGGGGATGCGTGAGGATTGAGGTCCTTAGAAAGTGAGCTGATGTGGTGTGCACATTTGAAAGGAGCAGAACAAAATACTTGGCATTGTAATTCCTAGTATGAAGAGTTCTGTCAAATTTGACATTGGAACCACAATGTATTTCTCTTGACTGCAAAACTCACCATGTAATGGAAGTCCCAGAGCCAAGATTTATGGAGAATACTTTTCTCTTGATGTTTTTTTGTTTTTGTTTTTTTAATTTTAAAACATCAAGTACAGTTTCAGAGATGAAAATCATGCAGATCAGAATTTGTCCCACTTCTATAGAAGGGAGCCCTCTGCTGGTAGAAATAAGTGCTGTGACACCCTGGCCAAAGGCATCCCATTTTCCTGGTTCTACTTCCTGATGTGGTTTTCAGTAAAACATTTCAAGAGGAGACCGGCCTGATCATGACCTTTTTAAAAAGGAAAACAGAACAAAATAATCAAGTTACTTGGGAACTGAAGTATATCCGTAACTAAGAATTAAGAGCTGGACTCTTAAATGCACAGATTGCAGGAAATCATATACAACCTAACCTGCCCCTTTTCCCAAGGTACACTTCCAACACCTTGTGTTCAGGTCACAGGTGATCAACTGGAGGTTTTATCATGTCTCGTATACAAGTAAGCATTGCACATGGATTCCCTGAGAACTTTCTAGAGTTCCTGAGTTCCGTGCCCTATGTCTAGCTTTCAACTCTGTTTCACTAATGGTTCACTGAGGCTCTGGCTCAGTATTCGCAAAGCGAGTGAGTGAAACAAAACTGCCAAATGCTTGTTTTACTTATATGTTTACATGGAAAATAAATTTTGATTATAAAGTGAACTTGTGAATAGTCCAGATTGGTGCTGCAAGCTCCAGATAATGGGCAGGGTTCATCAGAAAGCAGGCACTGGCTACAAGTGGTTGCCAAATTGATCTCTAGTCTCCTGGGCACAGAAAGGTTCAGTCTTTATTAGAATGTATTTTGTATTTTTTCCTCAAGTTTGCCCTGCTGTAACCTCTGAGATTTCTCTCTGTCCTCAGGTGTGAATCCCAAGAACATGTCCTTCCTCGCCAGTGGAAAGGATCTGAATGCCTATGCTTGGAGCAATCAGTTGTTCCCTAAGGCCTTGGGGCACTCAGGGACAGGCCTTGCTTTCAAAAGGAGTAATGCAGGTATCATCAGAACACATTCATTATAAATCTATGTGCTTTGCCTTGTTACAGGTGTTTACTTGTAAATATACCACAGCTGCCTTCGTCCAGTGGAGATAGACAGCCCTGGGGAATGGGCTAGGCTATCCCAGGCAAGGGCTAGTGCAGAGACTCCTTGAGTGCAGATTGTTGGATTTTTTGCTTTTTGTTTTAGTTTTCAGGTTTTTTTTGGGGGGGGGCAGGGGACATTGACCAAAGCCTCCTTGTCTACTTAGGCTCTTGCCTAAATGGATCGGCTTTTATAAGCAAGATGTCTCATTAATTAGAATGGTGTACTCCTGGTTTCCCCAAAAATGTGCAAAGGGACAATTTCAATGTTAAAGTGTGTGTTGAGGAAGGAAGTCACTGTCGTGACTGGGGAGCAAGTCTTTTGAAAGTCAGGTGGCCCAACACTCAGGAGGCTAAGATAGGAAGAGAGAAAGGCTAGCCTGGGCTACATTGATGAGACCTTGGCCCCCAAAACAAAACAAAAAAGTTAGACCGTTTTCAGTACCTCACTTCCAGGTAATTAAAAATCATGTTTTATGGGATTACTGCACGATTCTTGGTCTATAACTTCAAAGAAAGTACCAAGGCTAGAGTAGCAAGACAGTTTGTTAAAAAAAAAATGCCTTGATTCTTGGCTCTTTTATTTCTACCAGCAAGCATTGCCAGCATTTCTAGATCCAAAAAGTCTTTTAAAAAGGAGAGAAAAGAAATCACACTTAACTCTAATCCTCATGGGTTCTTGCTCAACAAATACTCATTTGTTAACACATAGACTACTAGATCAAATCTTTCTCTTTAAGAGGTGTTCTGTACTTTCAGCTCTGTAAGTCCCTCTCTGCTGTTTCACTGTTTTTTATTTCAAATAAACCTGCTCTGTCTGCTTAAAAACAAGGAAAGGTATGTTCCCAGTGTGTGTGAATCAAAATTTGAATAGACAAAAATTAGAATAAAGATACAAAATTAGAAAAAAGTTAGAATAAAGATATCTCCCTCTATGAATATGAGTCATTATAATTTATACGTAGTTTAATCCAGAAAAGAATCTTGATTTTTTTAGGAATTTAACTTTTAAAAATGTATACATATTTTTGAGTGAAAAATTCAGATTTTTTAATCCTAAAATCATATTGAGATAAAATCTGGTATAAATGGAAATATTTTTAGGGGGAAGGGAAATTAATGTTGAGACTTTACACATGTAAAAGTCGAACTGCTCATGTATTTGACATCATGTTGGTGGGTATATAATCACTGTGGGATTTCCATTCCACTGGTTCTATTTAAAGGAGAGATATAAGCATTGTGTTCTTAAATATTTATCAGGCTAATATACCAGAAATAGCGTCTGTTACAACTTGTTAGACTTATATCAAAACTGGGAGGGGGAAAGGTGTACAGAGTTATTTTCTGTAGAGTGTTGGTATTGGATCAAATAAATTTGTCGATCACAGTCATAGCAGGTGACAGTCTACGGGGCTATTCTGATGTGACATCAAGATACTTGGACTTCGTCCAAGTTTTTCAAAGTCATTATCCATTTAATGGGTTGAGGTATCATATACTGCAGCCCTGTAACTTACTTGTCTTTGTCTCCATTATTTAAAAATAGCGTTTACAGAACAAGAGATCTATTCAAATGACAGCAGCACATCTTTGAATCTTGGCATTTCACAGTTGTTTAAGTGAGGGCTATGACAGTACATGAGAATTATTTTCTCATTGTACGAGTTCTTTTCTTCCTAGAATGTTTCATGTATCATCTAACTCATTTTCCCCTCTTTTCCTGTAACATTCTCCTTCTACCATTCCTTCTTTCTACCTGCCTTCTTAGAAGAAAGTATAATTAAACCAATTGAAAAACTCTCATGCAATGAAAGTTTTCCTGAAAAGTTAGAGGAACCACAAGGTAATTTCTGGGCATTGTGAATGCTGTCACTTGTCTTTGACTTCCCTGTCTAGTTTCCTTCTCAACCTTTGCTCCTAATCCCCTCTGACTACTTCAGATCAGAACTAGCAGAAAGAACCATTCCATGTCATCAAGAACATGGATCTTCTTTGCTGAGCATGTTGGTACAAATCTGGAATCCCATCTCTCTAGATGTAACAGCAAAAGGATTACATAGATTGGAGGCCAGTCTAATCAATATCGTGAGACTCTTCCCTACCCCTACCCAAAAAAGAAAAAAGAAAAGAAAATTACGGCAATTTGAAAAGAATTACAAGAATTTTTTTAAGTTTTACAATCAATATTCCTGGATTTTTTTTTTAAATTCTGAAACTCACTTCTTAGACATTAACAATTATTTACATGGTGGATTTCGTAGGAATTTGATGTCACTGGTTTCAGTAATGCCAACTGTGGATTTCCAGTCTGCAAATCTGCAGATCATAAGCTAGAACAATTTAAGGAGACTTAATTTTTCTTAGCATCATCTTTCCTCATCATGCTGAGTGCATGTCCCCATTTTGTTACTCATTAGGGTTCTTTCCTTTTTTTAAAAATTGCTATTATAAAGGTGATGTTCAGAGGGGCTACTGTTTACTTACTAGTTATTTTAACAAGGTGTTTGAAGCCAGTATCACCTCTTTTTATAAAAAGGAACATGGCATTTCCTTTGGCATCACCGCAGAACTATGTCCAAGAAATTCATCAAGTATTAGTGCTGAGAACAGGGTGTGAACAGAAGGCTCCCGAAGCTGTTAGTAAATGCCACCAAAGCTTTGAGCTTCCTTTCCAAAAGTCTTCTGAATGGGAAGCTGCATTAGTGCTTGAAAATGAACACTAGAGGCTGATGCCAGTGGCACATACCTATAATCCAGCATTAGCTAGTAATGAGGCCAAGATCTGAGGGTTGAGGTTTGAAGCCAGCCTGGACAGAAAAGTCCATAGAGGCTCTTATCTTCGGTGAACCAGCAAAAAGCTAGACCAGAGATGTGGCTTAAGTGGTAAAAGAGTGCCAACTGAGCAAGCAAGCCAAGTGAGAGTCACTGAATTTGGTACCAGTGCCAAGAGAAAAAAAAGGTAAAAGAAAATGGATACTGGAGGTGAGAAGGTACTTGTATGGAGTTCAGTGAAATCACACAGAGCCATTGGCTCCCTGAGTGAAATCCTGAAGGATCTGCTAGGTAATACTGCTCGTTGACACTTGCTGCTTTACCAGCTGACAGAAACATCAGAGACCCAGAGGCAAGCATGCAGGCACATGAACAAATGAATTATCCAGTGGGTAAACACTACACTTCATATCTGCTAGTTGACTGACCCCCAGAGTGATCAGAGCTGAGCAAACCTACTTGACACAGTGAGGCTCCTGGCTTGCTCTTCCACTTCTGCTGTGTGTCCCCAGCTTGCCTCAGGCCACTGAAGCGACTCACATCCTCAGATGGTGCTGGCCCATCTCCTCCCTGCCTCCTTTGCCATTCCTTCCTTCTTCACCTTGCTCGTGCTTGCATCTCCATACTTGCTCTTCCTACCTCCCAGAACTCCGTCCCTCTCCTCCACCAGGTCCTCTTCCTGCTGTGCCCTTAATGCTCTCATCCCCAGGGGATCTATTCTGAATCTCTGCAGTCCACAAACCCTCTGCATCCACTGCTCCAGGGCTACAGCTCTGATCACTGTCTCCAAGCCAGCCTCTCCCCTCACTCTCATAACATCCTCTGGCTCCATGTGTTTCCCCAACATCGGATCTCCTCCCATCCTTAAATAATCCAGTCACCTACGCGTAAACTTGGGAGTTTACATTCCTCTTTCCTGATGAGTCCCGCCCTGAAAACCCACTCAATTCCCTTCTCCACCTCACTGCAACTGGCTTGGTTCCAACCCTCTTCCCCTCTCATATCCACAAAGAAGTATCCTCCTGCCTTCAGATTCCCCCTTCTGCTCCTCCTCAGGTCCATCATTAGTTAACAGTGGTAACGGTAGTGGTGGGATTGTAACGGTGATGAGGGTGAGGATGATGACATGCGCCAAAATGCTAGAATCTTTGCCAAGTGCTTTGCCTACATCTCCCTCAGTCCCTATAACAACCCCACAACAATAATAATAATGACAAATGATGATAAAATCCACCTGTAACAGTTCCACAAAATGAGGAGAGCCATACAGAACACCACACATTAACAGCTGGCATTGTGGGAACTTACGCCAGTCCATGGGCCTTGCAGAACTACACATGTGTATAATGATGTGCCTCGGACTGGGGGTTCTAGGGACTGAGTAGCAGCACCTGCAACAAACCCAGCCCAGTGCTTGGAACATTCGTAGGTTTTTTAGAAGTAACGGGTAGTAGACACTTGTGGAATGATTCACCTTCTGACTGTGGAACTTTATGATACATCATTAGGAAATCTTGGAAGTTACACTACCTACAAACAGTCAGGATATATGCCTTCCTTTCTCAAAAAAGAAGTGGGCTCAGCTGGCCAGAGGATCCACTTAGCACCTCTGGGTGCAACAGCTCCAGGTAAGAGCAATTTCAGATTCGGGTTCTGAGCAGAGAGGCAGAAGCTCTTTCCTTCCCACTTTCCCTGAACGAAGACTTTTGTGTTTTTTGGTCCTAGACTGGGACTCGAACTCGCTCACTGGCTGATGCTCTACCACCTGAGCCATGCCTCCAACCCCATGACCTTTCACTGTCTTTCCTTATTAACATACTTCTACTTGGGTGGATTCTTTTTTTTAAATCAAAACGTCTAGATTTTCTTCCAGAAATGTTTTGTTTTTTTTTTTGGAAGAGCTGCCACTAGTGAAGGGTTCAGTGGATTGTGTGGTTCAGTTTTGGGATCACCTTCACAGCAAGGTGGACATCAAGATACTTCCCTAGGGCTGCAGCCAGCGCAGCTGGACCCTGGGCTCGTCCACTTACAAAGGCAGCATCTGGCGATGCAGTGAGACGGGGCGGGGGTTTTTTTGGTTTTGTTTTTTAGATATCTCTGCCCTGCACCTAGCACAAAGGAAAAGATTGGTAAAATATAGACGATTGATTGATGTCTAAGTTAGCTTGTAGCTTCTTTCCAGTTCCATTTTAGAGTCCAGGCCTTACCAGTAGCCAAGTCCCACCTGGCCTTTGTGTGTAGCAAGTGGTAGGCCGTGAGAAGGTTCGTCCCTGTCCCCTCTCAGGTGGCTGCTCAAAGTCACCTAGCCCTGCCCTTGTGCAGACATGGCAGCCACCAGCGGCAATACACTCCTAAAAGTTGAGCTGCTAATTCATGTGCTGGTGGCTCATGCCTGTAATCCTAGCTACTCAGGAGACTGAGATCTGAGTATTGTGGTTCAAAGCCAACCTGAGCAGGGAAAATTAGTGAACTCTTATCCATAATTAAAGAGTAAAAAGCTACAAGTGGAGCCTTGAGCAAGGCGAGGATTCTACCACTTGAGCAAAAAAGCTCAAGGATAGTACCTAGGCCTTGAGTTCAAGCCCTAGGACTATATCAAAAAGAAAACAAGAACAACAAAAAACCACTTTTGAGTGCTGATTCTGCATCTTGACCTCCCAAATTTGAGTAGGGATGTTCTCTAGGTTATTTTTTTGATATTTAAATAGCAGCCAAAAATAATCATTTAGGGCGGAGAGTTAGAAGTTTATGGTAAAGGTACTTAATTGTTCAATTTACACACTGACCTCCAAAGTAATAATACATTCTGTCCTAACCAGAATGCTCTATGAAAACTTGGGATTAGAATGGGGGAAGCACAGAAATGGTAGGACAAAGAATGAAGCAATTCAGCAGTGATATTCACTAGACACTGTTGGAAATGTACTATACATGTACTTGTTGGAGTAGGAGAAGGGAAAAAAATGAGCGAAAATGAGGGAGGGGTGACATTGTTCAAAAAGAAATGACTTACTATCCAGCTTATGTAACTGTAACCTCTGTACATCACCTTTACAATATGATATATAAAATGTATCATATGGCAGCATTAAAAGCAAGCAAGCACAGTCCAAGTGTAATATTCTTTATGATAGGAAACTGTAAGCTCATTCACCTGGTCAGTAAAGGCTGCTATACTCCCTGCTGAAATCAAAGCTGCCTGAATAAGCAATCATTTTGTATGTAGCAGTGAAGCCCTCAGTATTTCTAGCCAGCCTTACAGTGAGCCCATCTCCATGACTTTACAGCCACTAATTTAATATAAAAACATGTTTTGAAGTATTTTGAATCATGTTTGAAGTATTATGTAGGTTCCTGCTTAGAAATGGAGATCTTTTTGTAAGCGATTGGAGGACTGTATATCTTGATAATTCTGTGGAATTGCTGTGCACATTCCTATTTGCATTTTTTAAGTAAATGCTTTCTCCTAACTTTTCATCTCTTCATTTACTCTGCTTGTCAGATTTTCCTACTGATGGTGATAGGCGGAAAGGTAAAATAAAAAAAAGAAGTAAATATTGACTCACTCCCAAGTGGTCCATGAAAATCAGCTGTTAGGAAAACCCTGTTGTGTAAGAGATATGTTTACTTTCCGGGCCTCCCATTTGGGTGACAGTTTCCCACAAGAAATAAAATCAGGTCATTATCATGTTTACTCAGCTATTTCCTCTCCACTCCTAGTATCCCTCTCTGACCTCCTCCTCCAAAGACAAATATCAAACAAATATCTTTTTCCTTTCCCATGAAATCTTGTCTCCCACACTCCCTAACTCTCCTTGTCCTCTGCTTTAAATGTAGCAGGGAGGAGGGTGAGGAGGGGATTCCCTTGTATATAGTCCCCCAGAAAAGCCCCAGGCCTGGTCTCTGCACTCTGCCTGCATGCAGCTCCTTTAATTCTTCATGGTGATTCTCATGCTACTCAAGTTTTATATCACAGCAGCATTGATAAAATCCATACCTCTGTTGTAAACCACTGGGAACACCTTATCCCGCAGTGATGGGAATTGGACAGTGGAGCTGGTTTTTGGGGCACCAGAGAGCTTGTGCCTTTTTGTCAGCAACAGATTGCCCAAGGTCCCATTAACAGGGTCTTTATTGATGATCAGACAGGTGAGTAAGTGCAGAAGCTAAGTTAGCAATTTCTTTGAAGTTCCAAGCAAATGAAACTATCTTAGGATGAGTGACTTCCTTATCTCAGGAACCGCAATTTGTTTAGCAAGCAACCACAATTTGTTTAGGCCTTCATCTGATTCCGAGGCCTAAGGAAGTTTGGATTTTGATGAACTCACATTTAGGGCAGAAATCTTGGGTCTCTGTAATGCTAAAAGCAATTGAACTTCCTCAGGCTCCTCCCAGCTTTCTGTGAGTTAGAGAATGGCATTCCAATTCTCTTTTTTTTTAAATATTTTTTATTGTAATTAATAAAAGGGTTACATGATATTTGCCAGATAGAAGGCGCATTAATTCACATACATTGATACCCTTTCACATGTCTTGGTACCCATTACCCTCCCCCCCACCCACCACCCACTCCCCGTCTTGGTTTTCCCCCCTTCCCTATCTCCAATTCTCTTTATTAGACCTCATGGCTCAGCATTTACAGGCTCCTACATACCTCCTTTGCCACACAGTTTCTTTAAACAGTCAGATGCCCTTGACAGGACATGGGTTTCTACAGTAGGTGCACAACAAGCATTATAGGCTGCCTGCCTGATCTCAGAGGCCAAGAGGAGACTCACTTGCTGCCAGCCAACAAGTCCAAGTTCCCTTGTCTGCTCATAAGTTCTTCCCCAAACATGCCCACATCCGAAAAATCCCATCGGTGCTAGAAAAGGAATCCTATATCTCATCATCCCCACTTTCTTGGCAAAGGAAATCCTAAGGAGTTCTTAACAGTAGCGGCCCGGGCACGCTTTCCTTTAGTACAGTTGGAAGTTGACTTAAAAAGCTTCTCTTTTCGCTGCTCTCCAAACTCCCCACTTCTTACTTCCAGAGCCTCAGCTCTCAGCCTGTGACCTTGGTTCCCTTTCCCTTTCCTGGATTTACCTGCCTCCCTCCCTCTTCTCTGGCTCTCTTGGGCTCCCTGCTTCCCCACTGTGCTGTCTGACCTGTGGCCCTCTTATGAGCTGGCTAACGAGATGGTGTGTCTCCTTTCTGAGAGTTACAGCTGAAGGGTTGTCCTGGAGATAAGGTGTTTTATCTGGCTCTTCTTGCCCACTACTCGGCCACTCCAGTGCAGCTTTCCCATAGTGGCTTTAACTTTGAGACCTTTCAGGCCAGTAGAGTGGCATGAAATATCCTGGTAGACCATTAAAGAGAGAGCGTGCTCGGCCTCTCATTCCAACCAGCAGCCCGGGCAATGGTCTGACCTTTGCACTTCAGCTTTGCTCAGGATGAGCTGGAGTCAGCAATGTATTAGAACAACAGTAGTCATTCCTTCACAATGTGAGAAGAAATGGAAACCCCAACCCAAACAGCAGATAGAGTAGCTGGGACACACAGCAGAGAAGACACAGATTCCCTGTAAAATGGTTTACAGCTTTGTCATTTGAGATGTATAAGCAATTTTAGCTTACTAATCGTTCAGATAACAATTGTTGAACAAGTTGGAGAGCACAAAATTTTAAGCAGTCATATTAAGGACCCTTAGAAATAAGTTACAAGTTATTTTAAGGGTGTTATTTTATCACTCCAAATTTTTCTCTAATTAAACCAAGTTTCTAGAGAGGGAGTGTACTCAGAGGTAAATTTTAGGTGTGAGAGGTGTGAGACAATGGGTTCCGTCCTTCAGCACTGAAAATGAGAGGGAAAGAGAAGGGGGAGAGAGAAAGATAGGGAGACAGAGAGATGAAAAGAACACTTATGTATAGAAACCATGAAATCACATTTTCACTATTAAATGTTACAGGGCCTTGTATGAATGAGCACCAACATTTTACAAAACTCACAATTCAAACACATTTTCTGTAGCAATAATGTGAACACACTAAGACATTACAAAGTCCTACTGCCATGAGTTGCTCATTGACCACAAACCAAGATTATGTCTTGGTTATCTCATTCTAGGTTATCTATCTAAATAAGAATTGGTAACGTTCTACTGATGGCAACGTAATACTCCACTAGAATTTATGCTTTTAATATTAACAACAACTAAAAGCTTTAGTTGGGTAGTGGACAAGGGGGAGCATGCTCTTTATGAGCACTCAAGAAGCTGAGGCAGAAGGACCAGCCTGGGCTACATGGTAAGGGGCTGACCCTGACTCAAAAATGGAGCACTGGTGACTCAGGCCTATAATCCTAGTTATTCAGGAGACTGAGAGGTGAAGGTCATGATGCAGTACCAGCCCAGGCAGGTAAGTCTGAAACTCCTATTTCCAATTAACCACCCAGAAACCAGAAGTGGAGCTGTGGCTCAAGTAATAGAAGGTTAGCCTTGAGCAGCAAAGCTCAAGGACAGGTCCCAGGCCCTGAGTTCAAGCCCCAGGACCACATCAAAACAAACAAAAAGCCCAACAATGAAAACAGAAACTGTTATTAAGAGAAGTTCAAACTTTCACCTTAAAGTGAGGATGCACTGCTTTGAGTTTAACAGTGGGATGAAGAAGATTCTAATTTCTGGTTCTGATTTCTTTCAGAATATACTTGGAGCACAAAATCTGGTCGGAACCAGTTTTCAGGAGCCACCTACAATCCTCCAGCAAAAAACCTAAACCTAGTGAACCGCACACAGCCCGTGCCTTCGGTGCACGGGAGGACAGACTGGGTGGCCAAGTACGGAGGCCACCGCTAGAACCCGTGCCAGGAAGCCCCCTGTTGCTCCAGAGTGCGCGCGCAAGTCCCCTGACCCTGGGAATTCTCTACAGATGTCTATTGTTACTGAGTTCTGAAAAAAAGGTACACTCGTGGGCACGTCCAAGAGCCAACATCTAAGCACAATGCACCCTGTCAGCATCCACGCCACAGTGCTCAGATATGGGTAGGACTTTACAAAGTATTGAATAAACTATTTGCCAAAGTATCAAGTATTTGATATACAAATCAATAGATCCTAAGGCGTTTCTTTTTGAATGCCTCTAGCAAACGAATATGTCTAGTGTTTGGTCTTCATTTGTTGTGCATTGGCCTCAACTGTTCACTGTTTTTGTTGCTTGGCAGATCAGCGGAGATGGTTTCTGGTTTGCATTTTCATAGCCCTGAGGCAGGCTCTAGGTTGGCGGTATGGGTCTTATTCAGCACTTAGCTCTCTTTGGTAATGACAGAAAGATTCTAGTTATCAATTGTTTTTCTACTGTGAGACTATGAGATCGGTGACGATTCCATTGTTGAGCAGAACCGTCTTTCTCAGGAACAAATTAACCTTTTACGTATATATAAAGAGAGTACCCAAATGATGCCACCTAGTTTAGTGGAGTGTATTGTTCGATCTTGACACTATAATTCCTTCGTGACTGTCAAAGCAACAGTTTGATCACTTACCTTCCACATTAACTATGTCTACCTGTTGACCACCGGTGAAGAAAGTTTAGATACTGTGTTTGATGCTTGTTCATTTTACTTTCCAAAGACTTTGCTTCATGTTCCCAGCAGACAAAATGTGCCAGCCTGTGCCTAAGCCACCACCTGCTGCCACAGCTCACAGGTTCAGCTCTGACCTTCTTTTGCTCCACAGGGCCACATAGCTCATTAATTTTCTTAGTTTGATTCCTAAACTGATCATTAAAATAGACATCTTAAACTCAGGACTATTGTATTTAAACCTGCCACTCTATGGACTGGATATTAGTACTGTATATTTTTTTAAGGGATAATGAATGTTAACCACTGTAGCAATCCTGATGTTATGACTTACCAAATGCAAATATACCTGGTATGACCACGTGGGCATTATCCAATGTCACATTATAGAATTAGAATCCTAGGATATATTTTTGTATAGAAGGTTCCACTGTTCAGATTCTTTATGTTGGAAACTGCTCATATGTAATAAGTGATCTATCAGTGATGTAATGTGTACTTGTACAGTTTCAAAGCTAATAAAATCTCTCAGAACTGATTATTTAAATAAACACAGTTAACTAGTGTGCTTTCTTTGTATTTGAAAACTTCATACTCTTTGTCATTTTTTTTTTTTTGCCAATCCTGGGGACTAAACTCAGGGCCTGAGCACTGTCCTTGGGCTTTCCTCAAGGCTAGTGCTCTACCATTTGAGCCACAGCACCAGTTCTGACTTTTTCTATGTATGTGGTACCGAGGAATCAAATCTAGGTCTTTGTGCATGCTAGGCAAGCACTCTACCAGTAGGCCAAACTCCTGGCCCCTGAAGTCTTATAAGGTACTGCAGTCCTACCTGCCCTGAACCTCCCTTCCCAGTGATCCCCATTCAAACATCGCACATTAATGGGCCACATTTGTGGTGACTGAAGTAGTGTCAATGCAGTATACACCACATTAGGGTCCACTGTGTCTTATAACGTTCATATAGGTCTTGATCACATAGATAATAACTTGTACCTCAGGCCACTACCATGGAGAAGTTTCATTGTCTTTCATCTCTTCCTTCCCCTACATCCTCAGACCCTCCAGCAATCCCATTCATCTTCTTACCACATTCTGTCAATCTGTCTATCTATCCATCCATCTATCTATCTCCTATTTACTTCCTTACACAGGTTGAGGCTTGAGCTCAGGATCTGGGCACTATCCCTAAGCTGTCTTGCTCTAGGCTAGCACTTTATCACTGTGAGCCACAGCTCCATTTCCAGTCTTTTAGCTGCTTAATTGGAGATAAGAGTCTCACACTTTCTTGCCCAGCTTGACTTCGAACCATGATCCTCAGATCTCAGCCTCCTGAGTAGCCAAGGATTATGGGTATAAGCCACTAACACCTGGCTGTCTATATTTAATATCTTCATGTCATTGGAGTTATAACATCTTTTCTCTTGGCAGTGTGTATTCAAAATTCCTTCATGTCTGTCTCAGCTTGATGGCTCAGTTCTGTGGCACTGAATGATACTGTTGTACAGACATGCCAGGATTTATCACCTAGCTACTAAAGAACACCATCACTGATTCCAAATTTGGACAGTTTTGTTGTTTTTGTGCTAGTATTAGGGCTTGAACTTAGGGCCTCATGCTCTCACTTGGCTTTTTTAGCTTAAGGCTGGCCCTGCACCACTCAAACCACGTGTCCACTTGTGGCTTTCTGCTAGTTAAGTGGAGATAAGACTCAGATTTGTCTGCCAGGGCTGGATTTCCAGACAAAAATCCAGAGATCTCAGCCTCCATGTAGCTAGGGCTACAGGACTACAGGAGACCCTCTCCTGTTGGCATTTTTTTTTTTTTTTGCCAGTCCTGGGCGTGAGCTCAGGGCCTGAGCACTGTCCTTGGATTTTCTCAAGGTAAAACTCTACCACTTGAAGCTCAGCACCACTTTTCTATGCATGTTGTACCGAGGAATCGAACCCAAGTCTTTGCGCATGCTAGGCAAGCACTCTTCCACTAGGCCAAACTCCCGGCCCTGCTGTTGGCTTTTTGAGATGAGGTCTTGCTTTATTTTCGCTTGTAATTCTAGCTACTTAGGAGGCTAAAATCTGAGGATTACAGTGCTTAGACAGTCTGGGCAGAAAAGTGAGACTTTTCTCTAATTAACCATTAGAAAACTAGAACTCAGGGACAGCTCCCAGGTCTCAAGTTCAAGCCCCATGACCTACTACTCCTTCCCTCCCCCCAAAGAAGCACTCCTAAAATTCAAAAAAACCTTTCAATGAGCCAAGGTAATCATGAATGAATGTAGAGCTATCATAGAATCTGATTTTTTTTAAACTATATTGAGAAGCTTCAGTAACTAAAACAGCATGCTATTGGCAGAAAAAGGCATAACAACCAATCAAGAGAAAAGAGGGAGAAAAAACAAAAAGACCAGAAATGAATCCAGTTATCTACAGTCAAATGATTTCTAACAAAAGTTATCAATAAAATGCATGGGAAAAGCATTCTTTTCAATAATTAAGTGTTGGTCATACTTGATAGCCACACACAGAATAATCCCACTGGCTCAAGTGCAGTTGAACCAAAGACTTAAAAAAGGCTACTACTGTGAAATCACTTGAGGAAAACTTGGGGGAGTGGGGTGGGAGAGAAGTATACAATACTGTCGTCAATCAGGAAATAAATTTTCAATTGGACACAACTTCTGTTGTCTGCAGACAATAAAACTTTGACAAATGGGACTCTTATTAAACTACACATCTTCTATACAGCAAAGGGAGTAATTAACCACGTGCAGAAATCATCTGTAGATTTGGAGGGAATATTTGCAAGCCACACACTAATGGGTTAACATAAAAAGTGCAGAAGGAGCTCAAGAAAATCAACAGCAAGAAAACAAAGCAAACAACTAGAAATTTGTAAGGTATCTGGCAAGATATTTCTCAAAGAAGCCAACAGATAACTGAAGCAGTCTCTACCATCTCTATCTCCAATCAAGGAGATACAAACAAATGAGATCTCATCACTGGCCTGTCAGAATGGCTGGTATTCTAACAGATGAAAGGTAATATATTGGTGAGGCACTATAGGAAAAGGAACCCTGGTACACAGTTGGCTGGTGTATAAATCGGGGCCCAAGCTTACTTAGGAAAGATAAAAGCTGGGTGCTGGTGGCTCAAGCCTGTAATCCTAGCTACTCAGGAAACTAAGACCTGAGGATCACGGTTCAAAGCCAGCCAGGCAGGAAAGTCCATGATACTTTTATCTCCAATTAACAACCAGAAAACTAAAGTGGAGCTGTGACTCAAAAGAGCTCAGGGACAGTCCCCAGGCCCTGAGGGAAGCCCATGGAAAAAAAAAATCAGAAAGCCATTGTTTTTCTCTCTTATCCAAAATCTAGACTTAAAAAAAAATATATGGATGTAGAAGGGAAACTATCTGGAAGAAGAAAAGGAGAATGAGAAGGAATTTATTGTGTAATATATACACACACACACACACACACACGTATATATATGTATATATAATGTCACCTCAGGAGCCAAGAACAGAAGAGGACGAGTCACAGTGCTCCATGCTCCCAGTGACCGAAGGCCCTCTAATAGGCCACTCCGAAAGGGTCCACCATTTCTTGTGAGCACTACAGAGAACAGGCCTTTACCACACAAAATAAAACCCAAATTTTTATATTCACTTCCTCTTGGCCGAACACACTAGCAATGATTGACGCAACAAGTAGAAAGGTAAAGACACTACACATGGGTGGAGATGTACCACTTGAGACTATCCCCACCCACCCATGGGTGCTGGCATCACCACAGAACTCTGTTGCAACTACAACTGATTTCTTTTTCCCCCCACATGCTCATTTACTCAGTACAGTCTGCCTCGCACACACATGTAAAATGTAGATGGGGTTCCTGGGTGGTAGAGCCCATGCCTAGTGAGTTAAGTCCTAGGTTCCATCCATGTTGATGTCTGGGTAAGTGAAACACTCACCCACTTACCCACTATATAAAAGGCCCTGGGCTTGACCTCCAGGACCATACGCAATATTAATATTCAAGCTGGGCATGAAAGTATATACCTGTAAGTTTTAGCTACTTGTGAGGTTGAAGCAGGAAGATCACTTGAGCTCAGGAATTCAAGGCCAGCCAGACAACATAACAAGACCTTGTCTTAAACCATCTGATTCTCTAGGGCATGAAACCACAGTACATACTACTAAACTATGTGTAGATGAATCACATCTTCACTATTTAAGCTGTGAATTTGTTATGATATACTACAGTAATTACAGATTATGGTTTACGACTATACAGGAACTTCAGATTATATCAAAGCAGTTGCAATTATGTGTCATCAAGCACTAATCTTTATAGTAGTTAAGATCTTTAGCACTGATGAGAAGACCTATGGTCTCAGTAGACAAGCCTAATGAGTCAGTGCTGTGATGTGCCTACCCAAACTCCTATTTTGTCCCTAGTTGCATTAACAGAAACACAATCTAGAATGAAACACCCTGCTTACGATGGGTATTTTTTTTATCATTTATGCACAGTCTTGCCCAGGGAGTTAGAAGCACAGTCAAGGTACTCAAAAATCACATGACATGAAAAAGTGTGAAAGTGGGGTGTAATGGGACACGCCTATCATGTAAAGGATCTTGGCTCCAGGTCAGCTTGGGCAAAAGTTAATAGGATTATCTAAAAAGGGTAACAGAAACAAAATAAGACCAGGGGCTGTGCTCAATGGTAGAACACTTGCAGAGCCAGCTCCAGGTCTTGGGTACTGGAGGGGTTGAGGGGACTGCTTTCAAAAGGCTTAAGCTAATATAAGTGCCTGAGTGACACTCTGAATTCAATATAATATAGAAGCATAGAAGTGGCCCTGTGGCTTAAGTGGTAGAGCACTAATCTTAAGCTGAAGAGCTCAGGGACAGTGCTCAGGCTCAGAGTTCAAGCCCTACAGCCAACAAAAAATAAGTATATATATGTATGTATATACATTACATATATGTATATATATGTACATATATTACATATACACACACACAAGCAAATTTGTTTCCTTTTGAGACTAAAACAAGGGCTTCCAAACTTAATTTCTGGTGCTGAAAAAGCAGGAGAATGTGCCAGCCTCCTGATCACTGAGCCCAAGCATGTCTTTATACATGACCCACATTATAATTTCTAAATAAAATACTAAAGACACATTGACATCCCAGTATCATTTTGCTACCCACATCTTATGCTAAACTCTGACACCACTGGCAAAGAAGACACCACAGAAAACCCTGCCATGGCAAAATTTTTATTTTCATTGCTATTTTATCAAAGCGGGTCTATGTCCTAGATGAGCCTCAAGAGAACAGATGTTGTTCATCTCACACAAGTTTTGTTTTTTGTTGTTTTTTTTCATTGTTGTCCCGAGCAGCCTGTGTTGCCTTAGTGCCCCCAGATGTGCAGATACAATAAATTTTACCCGGCGTTTTTATCTGCTGATGCAGATAAAATGGGACGTCATAACCGATGTCACATGGTGCATCCTCAAGGTCTGGGGTTTCTTCGCCAGTGTAATTTCTTTTTTTGTGTTTTGCTTAAAAAATAAATTGTCAGAATATGTGTGCTGCACTTCTTTCTCTTAATACATTAAAAATAGTGGAAGTTTGGACAGTTTTCATTCTTCCTGAGGCCACACTGGGATATGATTATTATGGATGGGGTTTACTCAACAGATTAATTCCAAGTTTGGCAACCATCAGCAAACTGTTCAAAAGAAACACAAACAAAAGCATGAGGAAATGGAAAGCACAGTGACTTCAGGCCCCTCACAACTACGTGGGAAGGGGAAGTCTCAAGGAATAAACTAATCCCTAGAGGAACCATGCTTAAGGGGGCAGTCTTGAATTCAAGTCTTCACACAGTACAGGGGTCACAGTGACACACTCAAGGGCTGCCTGAGGCCCCTGTGACAGACCAGAGAGTGAGGCTGAGAATAAAACCAGGTCCACAAAGAATGATGAGACTTGGGTCATTTGAGCCTAAATTCAAAACTGATTATAATTAAGTTAATATGTGCTGATGTCTAGGATCAGATAGACTGGAGCAAGTAAACTTTGAATGCATAAATTATCCTGTATTTATATCTTATACTTTATCTCAATAACTTTTCTCCTAGTAAAAGAGAGAATGAAAACGTACCTGGCACCTGCAATTAAACCTGCAGGCATAAATTTCCCAGAGTTGTAGAATCGCATTCCCATGATACCAGCCAAGGTCCCAGATGTAGCTGATGAAGAAGACAAAAAGGTAAAAAAGTCACAACAACTTATACGTAAGGGAAACAGAGTGAGAAAGCCCACCTGAGCGTGAGGCCTACCTCCACCCTGTACTTCCTTCTCTTCTAGGGTGCAGCAGGGTGGGGGAGGTGACAAGAGGCCTCATAGCTGCCATATTCTGTGGGAGCAGGTACAAACACAGGCTGCATAAGGTCCTGTGAGCCCAGGTCACCTTTCAGGCCTCCTTCCTCACCACTCTCTTGCAAACCCCACACTTCAACCATAAACACCCTCCCTTTCTCCAAGGTTCCATAGGCATTTTTCATGCCTGTAGATGCTATTTCTTCTACCTCATGCTTCTCCAACTGGATAGCGATCAAAGTATGAGCCTTAGTTATGGATTATATAGTTTTGATCAAGTGTAGTTAAAAAAAAAAAGAAGAAAAGAAAGAAGAAAAATAGAAACTTCAAGAACAAAGTTTTAATTCCCCCATACATAGTGCCACAACTCAGCTGACAAGAGGCTCTCAGTGACTCCCACATTATGGTCAGTTGTGTTGAAATGGAGGTGTGGTCTGCTGCTATCCTGTCCTTGGTACAGGACAATGTGAAAATCTGCCTCCCCCAAAGCAAATGATGCCCTCTAAACCAAGGTCAAAGTGAATGTGTTGGACTGAGATGGTGAAGTGAAAATTGCAGCTCTGTTCAAAGGCATATGTCTTTAGTGTGGGAACAATGGTCAAGCATCCACAGTATGGCATGGAACTCTGCATCCCAGGCATGCAAAGGCTTTCCTTAACACGAGTTTCCTTGAACCATCAACCTGTGACACCAAGGACCTAGTGTACCTGCTAAGCACTGTACTGGGTGCTGAGGAATACAGAGTACTCAAGAACAGAGTCTACTTATCCTTTTTGTGTTTTAAGTGGACTACAGAAAGTTACGCAGGTCTCTAGGCATTCACACACAGTGAGACCAAAGGAGGATATTCTTAGGAGAGGATCACAAAGGCACAATACCTATGTGCATCTGATTATAGAGAATTGTATTTATCAAAATAAACCCCCAGGAAATGGGAATAAGAGGATTTTTTCTCTTTGTTACTTTTTTTTCCTTTTGCTTCATTTGCTCATCTGTCTTTGAGAGGGCAAAGGGGGAGGGGCACAGAAATGGTGGGACAAAGGGTAAGTAAATGCCAGCTATACTCACTAGACACAATGTCGAAAATGGACTATACAACTTGTAGGTGTGGAGGAGGGGTGATGTTCAAAAATAAATTTATTCTCTATTTGACTTGTATCACTGTAACCCCTCTGTATATTACCTTTTCAATAACAACTGAAATATTTATCTTTGAAAATTTAAAAGGAATTTAAATGGCCTGGCCTAATGGCATACATCTGTAATCCTACCTATTAAGGAGGCAAGTTCATAACCAGCCCAGACAACTTAGCAGCATCTTATGTCAACATAAAAACCAAAGTGGGGGCTGAGGATGTAACTCAAGTTACAGTGCTTGCTTAACAAACACAGACACACAAGGTCCTGAGTTCAACTATTAATATGGCAAAATATATTTAAAATGAAACTAAAAGGCCAACGTGGCATAGATATTGAGTAAGGAAGGCACTGGGCTCTAAGGCAGCTAGCTAACCACATAGAGCCTCAAAGGGCACGCGAGGCATTATGGTCTTCATGTAGGAGTAACAAGAAGCCATTTAAACTGGTAGCAGAGGAGAGGGTATGTGACTAGAATTGCATTCTGAAACATAAATCAAGGTGTCCTGTAGAGAACAAACTACAGAACAAGAGGAATGTGAGAACAAAGGAGAGTGAGCAATACCAGCTTAAGAATTCTCACAGGAAGCCACACCAACAGCAGGAAGGGAGCTGGTAGGCCCACAGTCCTAGCTACTCAGGAGGCTGCAATCTGAGGATGGGAGTTTGAGGTAAGTTCATCTGTAACCAGGATTCTGTGTAGACAAAGGTCACTGACAGGCTCAGGGACAGAGAGGACAGAGGTCCATACTGAAGTAAGCTAGTCATGTGTGAGAGGTAGGCATGCTCGGGCAAAGGGAAGGATAGAGCAAGCAACTAAAGAAGGAACTGGGGCATGAGGGGTCCCTCTTTCTTCAAGTGGTGAGCATTGATCACCAGGAGGGCCCGTCTGTGGGGGCGGGGGGGGGGAGGTAAGAGGTGTGTGTGGAGGTGGGGGAATCACAATGGAGGACCCAGATAGTACAAGCTGGGGAGAAGGTAGGGGAAGTGGTTCAAAGCCCAGGTGGAGAGAATGCCCTTCCAGAAGAGGGGAACCAGGCAGGGAGGGCGTGGAGATGGGTGGCTAGAAGGGAGTCCCCACCTGGGAGCTACTGCTTTTTCAGTTAAGTGGGTATGAGATCATTTGCTGAGGTGGAGTTCTGGGGTCAGATGGGAAAGGGGCCCGAAGGTCATTCCGGCGTGTGCATGAGGAAGCTGGCAGACAGAGCTGAGTCTGTGTAACTTCCTCTCCAGCCTATAAGGAGCAGCCGGGCCTGGCATCCTTTCTTACCACCCATGGCTGGTGTGTCCCACCACCCTGTGAACACTGGTCCTCCCTCCCACTCACAGAAGGACCAGAGCTGAATTTGTTCACAAACAGTGGGTGTGTGGAGGAGCTGGGGTACTCACACTCTTGGTAGGGTCTGACATATGGAAAGTGTCTAAGAAAAATTCGAAGCTACCCTGGTAAGAAGCAACCAATGCCTGACTGTTTACAAGGGTACTTCCCACCGTTGCACAGTTACATTTTTAAGTCATGACTGCCTTCCCTAGCTAGGCTGAAAGCCCCCTGAAGGCAAGACCTACATGTGGTACCATCAGCTGACACTAAGAAGGGGGCAAGTGATTTCTAAGTCGAGGAAGCATCCTAAGAAAGCACACTGAACCCAGCTGTGTGGTATTTCTGGACTGTTCAATACCTCAGTGGTCTTCCTGTTTCACATATTTGCCCTGCACCTGTTTTAAACCTTTCCAGGTTCTATCCAGATGAGATAAGCAGAGAGCAGCAATATTCCCCATGGTAAAATTTCCCCAAACTTTTTTTTTGACAGTGAGACCAGTCAGTGAAAAAAGCCCCTCACCAAACCATGTCAGAATATCATGGAGACAGAACTACCCCAAGCTGACACCAAAACAGACGTACCTAGAAAAACCCACACATTCCTAGGATCCTGAGACAACTGGTAAGCGCCGAGGCCTGCTAGGCCTCCGAAGAAGAGTCCGGCAACCAGAGACGGCACACTACCTAGAAGGAAGGGAACACACACTCGGGTGTAGAAATGCCATACTGATGCATAAGATTCCCCAGGCTCCCCTACCCTGCAGAAACAGCAAAAACGTCTCTTCACACAGTTCTTAACCAACACATCCTCAAGCAGGAACATGTTTGGGGGAAGTTTTGTTATTTTACCAGAAAAGTCAGGGTCTTAGCATGACTCTCTCCTCAAATACATCAACAGGGCACTTCCATCTGAGAAAATAAAAGCTCTGGCTCCTTAGGGGAACTATGATCAGGCTTTTTCTTAACCCATCTTGAACTGTGCCACAAGGAGGATTTCAGGCAACCCACAAGAGGGGAGAGAAACAGGGCCACTCGTTTAAACAAAGACCATGAGAATAGGAAGCCCAGTGTGTGCTGAGGTGGAAATTCAGGCAAGGTAGGACAGAAGCAGGAGCCTTCACTGAACACTCCGTACCTATACTCAAAGCAAGAGTATGGGAGGGGCTGAGATGTAGCTGAAAGGTAGAGTGAATGTTTGGCCTGCACAACACCCTGGGTTCTATCCCCAGCAACACAAAAGAGGGGTTGGTGGAAACAGGGAAAACTAGACTAGTTTTCTTCTACATGAGAAGCTCAAACATGGCGCCCTGGAGCCACCAACAATTATGTGTGGCAGTCCGTGATAATAACAATCTACTACCCCCCCTCCCCCGCCACCTTTAGATAAGGAGGTGAGACCAGGGAGCCTGACTCAGCTGAGTCAGATAACCACAGGAAAATGAGCTAAACAAATTGGAGTTTTAAGGTTTTGGGCTTCATTCTCCACAGAGACAGTTGAAGATGGCAGGTAACTGACTAAGGGCAAGGACCTTACCTGCTTTTGCATAGCCCACGATGCCACCAGTGGCCACCAGTGCTGCATAGCCAAAGCCAACATAATGGAAAGGCACTCTGAAAATACAACAGGAGGACTCCATCAGCATCCACCAGATCTCCTTAAAAACCACCTGCACAATCACTGATGGGACCAAGCAAACCCCATCACTGTACAAATGAAAATAAAGCCCACCAGAGAGGTTTGATCCCATGCTAAGTCTAACTAGTCACAACAGAACCGAGAGTCAAAGCCGGGTCCCCTTCCCCAGCCCACAGTGCCCACTCCCTTCTCAGAAGGAGAAAGAACTTCTGGATTGAGAAGCTCCCATGACCCATTTCCAATGGCTAATGAACTCACAGCGAGCCGGTGTCTTTCTGCATTGTTTTCTCTGTTCAGACAGGAGATGACGCCAGGCGTGTGGAGAAGGGGCAGTTAAAGCACAGCTGTCAGAAGAAAGTGGGTCCAAACTGTGGCTCAAGGCCTCAGGCTCCTTCACTGTACCCTGAAGACAGAGAACAAAGGGATGGATTTCCTGGTGTGATGTGCAGTCAGCTAGGCAATAAGCAAAAAATGCACAGCACATGGTAAATGGAGAGATACCAAACAATTCTGCAACAACTTCAATTCCAATTCTGCTGACTCTTTAAACAACATCTACAAATCAACTCTGCAAAGGCACTAAGAAGACATTAACCAACTCACTACTATTATTTCTGTGCCACCAATTTTAATTTGGGGGGAGGGGGTGCTGTGACTGAACTCAAGACCTTGCAATTGGTAGACTAACTGGATTATTTTTAATGTCTTTCTAGGGATAAGAAGGAGTGTTGGTCCTAAGAATTCAAGTATCATGTGTATGTGTATGTGTGTGTGTGTGTGTGTGTGTGTGTGTGTGTGTGTGTGTGTGTGTGTGCCCACTCTAGGACTTAACTCAGGGCCAGGGCACTGTTCCTTAATTGTCCCCTCTCAAGCCTGGAGCTCTACCAGTTGAGCCACTGCTCCATTTCTGGCTTTCTTGCTGGTTTAGTGGAGGTAAGAGTCTCAGAGACTATCCTATCCTGCCCAGGCTGGCTTCCAACTACAATCCCCAGATCTGTCTTCTGAACAACTAGGATTATAGGCAAATATCTACTCCACATTTTTGTTTAAAAAAAAAAAAATCCCACAAACTTGTAGAAATGTCTGCATCCATTGCTAGATGGGGGACGGGAAGAATAGAACACGGAAACTAAGAGGTGGTTAGAGGTGACAGGCACTGCGCCCTTAAGAAAAGTTAACTCCTGGGCTGGGGCGGGGAGGGGCGGCGTGTCAGGGGTGGGGAAGGAGGCGGCCTTGCTAGGCCGAAGCCCGGTTCAGTTCCCAGTACTGACAAAAACACAAAAATGCTAACAACGAACTTCTGGAACAGAAGTATTCTGCATGCCGAGGGCCTAACAAGGCTGGAGGCAATGCGCGCTCCACGACGGGGGAGGAAGCAAAGCACCCACCACGCGCCCAACCCCCCCCGGCCCGGCCTGGGGGATCGGGGAGTGGGGGTGGGGGGAATCATGGACGAAAGCTGAGAGTGGAAACACAGCATCAAACCTCAAGTACCGAGGGTCTCGCGCGAAGGTCGCGGGCGGGACAGTGCGCACACGCACACTGCAAAGCCAGGAGCCCGTCCCGAGCAAGGTCTGCGCAGGCCGCGCGCGCTCCGGGTCCTGGGAGAGGCGGGGCCTGAGGCTCGGGGCGCTCGACGTCTCGGGGCGGGATGGAATTGGGAACTGTAGTCGCAATGCGATGATTGACGTCCGCGGGCGGGGCTTAGGAGGGTCCTGGAGTGAGGAGTGGCTGCACGCACTGGCCCCGCCCACGAAGGGCGGGGTCTTGCGCAGCATCAGAGACTAGGGGCGGGGCTTAGGATTAGTAGCCGCTGGTGGGCTTGGAGGCTTGCTTTTTGTGTTCCAGCGGCAGAGTTTGCGGCCTTAAAACGCTTGGTCCAGGGTGGGGAGTTCCCAGGGCAGACCACACTCAGCCACAGTTGCTAACTTGAGTCGCCAGAAGTCAGAAACCGAGAATTTGACTCGGAAGTTGCATTCAGCCCTGTGAGCTGATTGAATTTGGTGCGGAATGGCTGGGTGGTGAAGCAGTGATGAGCTTGCCATTATTAGGCAACGGAGTTCTGCCTCTCATATGACTATTAAGATATTTCATTAGACTATGCACCCCTCCGGTAGAATGTGTATAAGCAAAAGGCAATGACCATGGGCTACCTTGTTCTGATCTTGTGGTAAACAGAAATTAAAACAACTTACAAGTGAATTGCATTAAAGCATGGGGCAGCGAAAAATAGTTACAAATCATGTACCTAATGAAAGCTTAATCTTCAAACTATATAAGGAGCACCTATCACAATAGCAGAAAGATAACCCGGTTTTTATAATGGACTTAGGTAGAAATTCCTTCCAAAAAGATACACACATGCCGGCAAGCACAAGGTGTGTTCCTTAAAGACAATGTTAACCTTGAAACTGTTACATGATAGAGTTGGAGAGACACTGGAACTCATAGGCACAGGCAAAAGATTCCTGAACAGACTCCCAGGGTCACAACAGACTGGAGAGTCTTGATAAATGGGACTACCTAAAAATAAAATGTTTCTGCACAGATAAAAGCATAGCTGCTAAAATAGACAACCAACCAACTGGGAAAAGACATTTTACCAATAATATATCAGACAAATGCTTAATATACAGTATCTACAGGGAATTCAAGAAACTAATCCCCCCCAATCCCAGCACACCATTCACTAAATGGGAAAGGGAACTAAAGAGAGACTTATCAAAAGAAGAGGTTAAAATGGCAGAAAAGCATGAGAAAATGCTAATCATCCATGGTCATAAAGGAAATGCAAATAAAAACAACCCTAAGACACCACCTTACCCCAACAAGAATGGCCAAGATTTTGAACTCAAGACAATGACAGATGTTGGCAGGGTTGTGGAGAAAAAAGGAACCCTACTACACTGCTGGTGGGATTGTAAACTAGTTCAGCCATTCTGGAAAGCAGTGTGGAGGTTTCTTAAAGAACTGAAAATTGACCTTCCCTACGATCCCACCATACCACTCCTGGGCATCTACCCTGAACATCATAACCCAAGATATGATAAGGACACCTGCTCAGCTATGTTCATCTCTGCACTATTCACAATAGCCAGGTGATGGGAACAATCCAGATGCCCTACTGCAGATGAATGGATACAGAAAATGTGGTACATATACATATATATATATATATATATATATATAATGGAATTCTGCATAGCCAACAGACAAGACAAAATAATGGCATTTGCAGGGAAGTGGATGAATCTAGAGTGAATCATGTTGAGTGAGACAAGTCAAGACCAAAGGAACAAAAGGCACATGGTATCCTTAATATGTGGCTATTAGATCCAAACAGTACAAGAGCAAGGACTCAATATTTGCGTACCCAATGCTATGGACATGGTATGGGAAATATAAACACAACTACATAGACATAAAAATCTATGACTCTATAGACATGTTTTATTACATAGATTAATGTATCTATGACATACAAACCCCTCAGCCTAATTTTAATTATGTTCTAAAATCTAAGTGCCAGTGATTGTAGATTCCCTTCTTGAACACTTGTTAAATGTCATTTGAAATATGATGTAAAAATCAATGTTAATAAATTCTTTAATAAAAAAATATGTATCTGTGACAAGATATGGAAACAAGGATTTTCTTTGTGATTGTTGTTTTGAATGTACTATGTGAAGTTATTTCTTTTTCCTTTTGTATTTTTCTCCCTTATGATTTATCCCCGGTTGTCATTGTATCTGACTTGGGTATCTGGTATATTGTACATATTCACAAATGTGTGTTAGTACAAAGACTTGAAATCAGGGCCTCTCTCACTCTTCAACTTGCTTGCTCAGCTGACATTTGAATCATTTTAGTCTAGCATTTTGCTGGTTATTTGGGAATTAAGTCTCATCGATTTTTCTTTTCTGGGATGCTTCAAACCACAATCTACAGATCCGAATCTCCTAAACAGCTAGGATTAAATCCTGCGCTACAGAAGATTTGCTTTTTTCAAGAAAAAAAAATGGTAAGGATGTGGAGAAGATGGAACTCTCATTTCTGGTGTGAGAGGAAGGTAGCCACTGAAAAAACAGCTGGGAGGCTGCTCCAAAAGCTTTAGAATTACCACATGACCCAGCAATTCCACTAGTCTGTACCAGATATTCATTTTATTATTTTGTGCTTGTGCTGATCCCGGGGCTTGAACTCAAGAGACTGGGCTGTCTTGCGGCTCTTTCACTTAAGCGCTCTAGCATTTGTGCCACAGCTCCACTTCCAGCTTTTTGGGTGGTTAACTGGGGATAAGTCTCAAGGACTTTTCTGCCGGGTCTGGCTTTGTACCTCCCTTCTCAGATCTCCACTGAATTAAACAGAAGGATGTTTTTACACCAGCCTACTGAAACATTCATCAGAATGGTTAAAGGATAAAAACAACCGTATCTTTAACATGAGCACATTGAGAAAAGAAAAAAGTCTCACATTAACATAAACTCCCATTTCAAGAACCACCAATTGTGAAGTAATGTACCTTCTATATGGTGAATATAATGTAACCCTTCTATTAATTACAATTAAAAATATGGAAAAAAAAGAACCACCAAGCTGGGGGGGGGAACAAAACAGTAAGTAGAAGGAAATACTATGTAAAGATCCACAAAACTGACAAAGCTGTACCAAGACTGACAAAGAAAAGACACAAATTAGCAACATCAGGAATGAAGCAGGCTATTACACTCAGTGCAGGTACTCAGGAATCATACACACAAACCTGACATTCAATGAAGTAAACTCATCCTATGAAAACACAAACCACAACTCACCGAACATGAAATAATTTGAACAGATATAACATATTAAGGAAATTATATTTGCATTTAAAATTTTCTAAAAGGAGGCCAAGATGGGTTCGCTGAGATTCTTATAACACCAATTCTACACATTTTTCAGAAAACAGAATGACCAAATAACAAAAAGTTATACAGAAAATCTGGATCACTTAAATACTTCTGGTAGAAATGTAAAATCCTATGATTTGAAAAACTTTGGTCAGTTATTCATAAGCTCCAAGAATTAAACACTTAGGTGTTTATCTCAAATGGGAAGGCTAACGTTCAAACAGCTGTTCATAAATGTTTACAACAGCTTCATTCCTAGTACCTGAGAAATGGAAATAACTTTGTGTCCTTCTATCAAGGATCACAATAGTAAGTACCTCTCCTACATGATATACCATTAACAAAAACCAAAGTATTTTTTTGTTTCCAGTGTCTTTCTATATAGACAGTCTTGATCTTATTACCTCCTATTCTGGTTATGGGGTGTGAGGGACTGTGTTGTAAGAAAATCTACAACTATGAAAGAGTTCTTTTAAAAGTCAGCGAAGAAACCACTTGTATTTTTGTTCATACATCCAAAAGAGTAGACTGAAATGTATGACATGCAACTGGTTCATGCCAGGAAGCATCCATCAATAACGATGAAATAAGAAAACACTTCTGTTACCTGATTCACCCATCAAATCACTCTCCTAAGTCTGAGGTGTAGTTTCGCAGTGCCACATTACCAGGCGTCTGTGAAGTCACAGGTCTGATTCCCAGCACTGCAAAAAACAAACCTAACCAAACCCCAGCCTGATGGCTCCTCAACGACCTTCAATCAGACCTGCAGACCCCATATTAGAGAATCTTTCCAAAACACCCAATGATCTGTTAAGAAAAAGGCTTTGGTATTCTAGTCAAGAGGATGACAAAGTTATAAATGGGCTGAGTTTAAGACCTTAGCTAAGTGAAATTTATGATGCCCTGAAAATATGAAAAAAATAACAGGGATTATCATTTTCTTGAACTTAAATTTTCTTGCAATGTCCTGCTTGTAAGCAGAATTGTTTGGAAAATGTTGATCCTTCCTTGATAAAGAAAATGTTCACAAAGCGGTGGTTTGTGGTGGCCCACGTCTATAATCCTAACTACTGAGGAGACCGAGATCTGAAGACAACAGTTCAAACAAGCTCATTCAGGAAAATCCAGGAGACTCACATCTCCAATATGCGACCCAAAAAGCTGGAAGTGGAGCTGTGGCTCAAGTGATAAGAGTGCTAGCCTTGAGCAGATAAATCTTAGGGACAATGCCTAGGTTTTGAGTTTAATCCTAAGGACTAGCACCAAAAGAGAAAATGTTTGTGTAGACAGGGGTAGAGGATCAGTGAACAGCATTTACAAAGTCCTTGGTTTCATTTATAGCACAACAATGCGAGAATGTGTTCACTATCTTGCATTATTTAAACTACTATATTTGACATTTTATTAGCTGTGTACAATGGTAAAAAAAAACTATACAATTAACAAATTACAGAACACATGATATAATGTCATATGCTAAAACTAATTTTGCCATTGTTAAAAATAAAACCAATAACCTAGAAGGTGTTTTTTGTTTGTTTTTGTTTTGCCAGTCTTGAACTCGGGGCCTGAGCTCTGTCCTTGGGCCTTCTCAAAGCTAGATCTACCCGTTGAGCCACAGTACCACTTCTTTCTATGTATGTGGTACCAAGGAACTGAACCCAGGTCTTTGTGCATGCTAGGCAAAGCAGTCTTAACACTAGGCCAAACTCCTTGCCTAGAAGTGGTTTTATAAGCTACATATTTTCTCCAGAAAAAAAAAATTCATTGTTGCTACTCAAAAAAAAAAGGGGGGGGTTAGGTAAAATATTAGGAAAAGGCGATTCATCAGGGATCCACGGTCGTCAGTTACATCTTCTTTCTTCTCTGCTTTTGTAACATTCCTGCCACTGTCCTCTTCTTGGTTGACACCAGTCTATTTCCTTTTGTTAGCTTTTTTTTACTGTGACCAGTTAAGCCACATTTCTTTAACTTAGGTTTTAATATTTCTTCTTCCTGAACCATATCGCCAGACTTCCTTTTGCTGATTTTGGGCTGTTCTTCACTTACTAAAACACAAGGGAGAGTACATTTAACAACTTTTCCCCATTTAAAGAAATTAAACAGACCAACAATAAAGTTATCTGGATATCTTTGAATAGTTCAAGAAGTAATAGACTAAATCTTCCTATACATTTTTACATAATCACCATCACTTACCAGGAGAGGGCTCTGCTGCTGGAGGCAAGCTCTCTTTTACATCTGTCCCTCTGTCTAACCACACTCCAAGACACGTCAGCCTGGCACTAGTATCCACTCTACAGAGTAAAATCGGGGGGATTTTCTGAAGGAAAAGGAGAAAATTTATAATATAGTTAACACAGAAAACTTTTTGGATAATTGTTTTTCTTTTTAAGCTTTATCTTAAGTTTTACTGTAGCCATTGACAAATAGTATTTCAGTGAATGAGCATGTATGGATGAGCATGCATGTACAGTGGTATATGCCACATGCCTCCATGGGCTACACAAATCTACACCATCTAGGTTTATTTAAGTGAAGTATGCCTATATTTTCTTGACTGTAACGTACAATATTAAGAAGCAATCTACTAGGTTTGACTATGTTATTTACAGAGACAACTTCCAAAAAGTATCTAAAAGTTATAACCTCTGAAGATAAAGACTACATCTTGCTCATTTCTGGGCTTAACAAAAAAGCTTACACAAGCCTGACACTGAACAATCTATGTTCGTGGATTTATTTATGAATAGAGAATAAAGAATAAATAAACTATAGACAGCTGGGTGCCAGAAACTCATGCCTAGCTACTCAAGAGGCTGAGATCTGAGGATCATAGTTTGAAGTCAGCTCTGGTAGGAAAGTTCGTGAGACTGTTATTTCTACTTATCTACCATAAAAAGAGCCAGAAAAGGAGATGTGGCTCAAGTGGTAGAACACTAGCCTTAAGCAAAAGAAACTCAGAGACAGTGCCCAGTACCTGAGTAAGCCCCAGGACAGGCACAAAAAAACCCAAAAAACTTACAAAGGGAACTTATCTTCTTGTTATCTGGTTCTGTTAGCTCCATAAATCATCAACACCCTTTACAGGGATTTATTTTTCATTTTATATCTTACAGAGAATTCTTTTTTGGGGGGTTGGTCACGGGGTTTGAGCTGTGGGCCTAGGCACCATCTCCAAGTTCAAGGCTAGTGCTCTATCAACTTTAAGCCAAGGTGCCTAGCTCAGAGAATTCTTATTAGAAAAAAAAAAATGATGCTGTGGCTCCAGTGATAGAGAATTATCCTTGAGCAGAAGAGCTCAAGGATAATGCCCAGGCCCGGAGTTCAAGTCCTGCGACCAACAACAACAAAAAAAGAACAGATTTTCAAGTGGTAGCCTCCAAGGCAGCTCTGTGGAAATCTGTGGGAAGCCTAACATTATTTATTTATTATTTCTAGTTCCGGGGTTTGAACTATGAACTCAGGGCCTGGGCACTGTCCTTTTAGCTTTTTTGCTCAAGTCTAGCACTTTACCACTTAAGCCACAGCACCACTTCAGGCTTTTTGTTGGTTAACTGGAGATAAGTGTCTTGGACTGCCTCGTCTACTTTTGAACCTCAATCTGAAGATCTGAGCCTCCGGAGTAGCTACAAGTATTATAGACATGAGCCATCTGGTCTAGAAGACATATTAAAAGCTTGTTTTAAAAACTATATCATATGTTCCTTAAAGAAAAAAAAGTTCTATCACTTGATCTAGAGTGTAGCTGAATGATAAAATGTTTGCCGCAATATAATTTACAATTAAAAAGAGAATCTATCTTATTCAATTCTTGTGTCAGCACAACGTGTATTTCCAACCTTGTCTTGCTTGAGCTCCCACATTTTGATGAAACCATCATTTGATGCTGTAACAAGAACATGATGCTCTGGAATTTCAAAACTGAACACATCTTTCACCCTAGGATAGAAATATGAATGCCATAAAAGATCTTTTCTTCCAAAGTGAAATATCATAAAAACTTCTAAACAGTCTTGCTTTCCCAATGCTTCAGGTATTTCTAAACTGCTCAAAGAATGCTTTAAAATATTGTGATTCTACTAGTAAAATAGTCACTACACCAATTACAGGACAAAACTGGTTACCAACCATTTGCAAGAAAATATCAAAATAATAGAAACATAAATAATTAAGTTATCTCAAGGGAAATAAAAAGTATCAAAAAAAAAAAAAAAAGCCCTTCATCTTAAGCAAGTTCAGTAGGGAAAGACAACAGGAATGATGAATTCAGCCCTTTCAGACATTTTGAAGGAAGTGGGTTTCTTTCATCTCCAGCATCCCACGCAAGCTATAAGCTACTTTTTTCTTTTGGGTAAGAGAGCCTGCATAATTGGCCTTTCTGCTTCAATTTCTGTACCCAAACCGTTTCTTAAGTAGAAGTAAAATCATGTAACTCTAGGCTTAAAAATTTAGAGAACTAAAATCTATTTTAAAATAATATAGAAAAAGATAAAATAGCTGGGGATGTAGATAAAGCAAGACTGATCCTGGACTGGAGGCATGGCTTAAGTGGCAAAGTACCTGTCAAGCAAATGTGGGGATCCAAATTCAATCCCCAGTACTGAAAAGGGGAAAAAAAAACAAAAGGTAGGAATGTAGTTCAGTGGTAGAGTGCTTGTTAAGCATGTATCTGTTGCTATCATCAAATACTCTGGGGTTTTTTTTTGTTTACTATTACTCAGTACAATAGATGAGTGTTTAACAAATACTTGTTAGAATGAACAAACAACAATAGCCAACTATTATTCAGAATTAGTAATATTATCATGAAGAATCAGGGTCAAAGTCATGCATCAGTAGTTCATGGCTCTATAATCCTAGCTACTCAGAGGGCTGAGATCTGGGGACTGTAGTTCAAGGTCAGCCCAGGCAGGAAAATTAACCACCCAAAGGGTAGAAGTGAAGATACAGCTCAAGTAGTAAGGCATTACCTTTGAACAACAAAAAAAAAAGCACAGGGAAAACACTCAAGCCCTGAGTTTAAGCCCCAGGACTAGCACCAAAATAAATAAATAATAAAGAAAATAAATCAGTATTGTTTGAAATGGCCTTCCTAGAATGAGTTTACCTCCCAATAGAGAGGAAAAATAAGGCTTACACAATAACTGCAGGACTATGACTGAGTATTTACAAGGAGCTTTCCTAAAATAATCATTCTTTGGGAAAAAGTGACCTTATCGAAACACAGGAAAATATGCAGTGAACTACTTTCTTTAGAGACCTGGTATGTGAACTCTAGAAACACAGTAAACATTAAAAGATGGAGCTCATTTTCCGGAAGGATAAAAATTAGCATAGAAAGGGTAACTAAAAAGGGGTAAGAATAGATGAGGTAAAGTTCTTAATCTATTCAAACATGACTGACATCAGGTTCCAAGTCTAATAGACTTGTTTGAAAAAAAAGTGCAAATGGCAACTTTGCCATTTTTGCAGGAAAATAACATTTTCAATTCCAAGAAAGTAACATTTTTCTACCACCTTCTTAAACTCTAAATACTATATATATTTAGGCATGTCCATTTCTACAGTTGTTCATAGAAATACTGTTTTATATAACTATTGTATATTTAAAACTTATCAAGACTCTATATTCACTGGGACTGGTAAAAATACCTGTTTTCATGAGCTTTAAATTCACAGAGGCAGGCTAGTGAATCGCAGTCAAAAAACTTTACAGTGTCTTCATCTCCAGCTACTGCAAGGACAGAGTCCTAAGAATGAGAAAAAGAAATACTCAGAATGCTCAAACAGTTCTGACCATCTCCATTCTTCCACACTGATCTGATTACTTACTGAGAGAAATGTAATGGAAGAAATCCTCTTTCCATTTGTGATGGTGCCACTAATAGATGCAGTGTCGAGCTGATAAATATCTATTTTATTCATCATGACAACTACATATCTCTCTCCCCCTGGTGACCACTCCACAATGTGAGCATCTGGAAGTTTAAAAAGCCAAATTTATTTATTTTATTAGATGAAGTCAAGGTCACAGTAAGAATAGCAAATAGTGTACTGTACATTTTCACAGGTTTCCCTCTTTCATCTTCACACTGAATATATAGTATACATTTCCCAAGTTTTAGATAAATTGAGCGTAAAGAATGACTGAAGAAAGATGTTGTCCAGCAGCCACCTGATCCCAAATCAAAGATGGGAAAAGAAAGTGACCTGCCAACACTTGCTGGTAGAGGGTAACTGCCATCATCCAGGAAATAAATACATATGTACACATTCTTACTCCATTAGGTTATTGTAAAATATTTTATAATACATTATAAAGTTAAACACTCACTTTGTTTGATATTTTTTATGAAAGCTGATCTTCCCTCTACAAGATTCCACGTTCTGCAAAACAGGAAGCTTATTTATGGCATGATCAAGTAACTTACCAAATGGAAAAAACACGCATAATGAAAACCTGCTCAAATGACAATTTTAGTAAATAATGGCAATTTAAAGGACTTCCATCTTTCTCATAGCAATCTTCCAAATTTCCTTCTCAAGCAGCATTATAACTTACGCCACTGCCATGCCCTTTGTAATAGTTAATTTCACTATTTTCGAAAGGTTTCATCTCCTAAAATATTTCTCTTATCTTACCATGATGAAATGGTTCCCTAGCTCTCTACTTTTCCTTTGAATCACAGTAACTATAAATTGTTGAACTGTGGAATAACACAGAAATAATATACAATTATTATAATAAAAAAGATAAGTTGTAAAGATGCTCTTGGGCATTCATGACTTACCTTAATGTCTTATCTGTACCTACAGACAGGGCCAACTTGCCGGATGGGTGAATAGAGAGGAAAGTCACATGTCCTCTAAAATGAAATGGACAGTTAGCTTCCGACGTGGGTGGCACACGGAGATATTCATCCGACAGGAATATGACGACTCACTTGTGAGCTTTGATGGACTTCAGGCATTCCCATTTCTTTGCATCCCACACACAGATGAGCCCATCTTCTGCACCACTGATTAAATGCCTACTGCCAAAGAATTTCAGGCATGTTATCGTACCTGTGGAAAGAACAAAAGTAAAGAAACAACACTCATTTTGAACACAATTCATTTCTAGTTGGGAAGGGATATTAATACTAGATTGAAGATATCATTCAGTGATGATTCTACCCACTTTGTACAAATCCCAGGTTTGATCCCCAGTGTGGTAAAAACAAAACAAAGTAGGACTAGGACACAGAGGGCAATGGGATTGCATGTTAAACACCCTCAAAGCCTAGAAAATACTTGTCAAAGAACCTAAGAACTATGTAATAGAAGGCAAATTTACCATTAGAAAATAATTATAACTAATTACAATAACTTTAGTTTTCCTTTCTTGAACACATATTAAGTCCCTCATTGCTGACCTTGGAAAATGCAATGAAAACACTGGGGGGGGGGGGAGCTACTTTGTGTTCTACTATGCTTGACAACCTCAAAAGCAATGTGGAAAACCAAGCTTGTAGGCAGAAAATCATTACTCGAAGTCTTCTTCAACTCCCCTGATCTTTTCTACCTTCAGTCTTCTATGCTAACTATGTCCACACTGAAGGCACTGACTATTACAGGGAAGATACCTTTTATCTCCCAATAGGACTGTTAGCAACTTGATAGCGGAGAGCAAATGTTTTTTTGTGGGCCATGGGGCTTGAGCTCTAGCCTGGGAACTGTCCCTGAGCTCTTCAGCTCAAGGCTACCACCTTACCCTTGAGCCAAGCCCCAGTTCCCATTTTCTAGAGGTTAATTGGAGAAAAGAATCTCAAGTCCTTTCGAGGCTGGTCTGGCTTTGAACCCTGCTCCTCAGATCTCGCCTCCTGAGTAGCTAGGATTACAGGCATAAGCCACTGCACCTGTCTTAGGAGCAAATGTTTTATTCCTTAATCTCTGTTTATAGAATGTGCTACATATAACAAACAGTCCTACTTAAAGACCTCTAATTTACCTTAAAGAATACCACCCTTCCTGGATTCCAGTGGCTCATGCTTGTAATCCTGGCTACTCAGGAGGCTGAGATCTAAGGATCATCATTCAAAGCCATCTGGGGAAGGAAAGGCTGTGAGATGTTCATCTCCAATTAACCACCAAAAAACCGTAAGTGGAGCTGTGGCACAAAGGGACAGAATTCTAACTTTGAAGAAAAAAGCTGAGGGACAGCACTCAGGCCCTGAGTTCATGTCCTAATGACTGACAAGAAAGAAAAGAAAAGAAAAGAAAGAAAGAAAGAAAGAAGAAAGAAAGAACGAAAGAAAGGGAAAGAAAGAAAAGGAAAGAGAAGAAAGAAAAAGAATACAATTCTTACCATTATGATGTACCAAAGCCCCATGTTCTATCTTCTTTTTCATGTCATAAATGTGAATTGTTTCATCTTTGCTACCAGTGACTACAAAGCGACTGTTCACAGCCACTGCTGACAGGGAGGCAGTGTGGGCATGGTGGGTGAAGTCAGCCACAGGTGTCCATTTCTGCTGGAGAGCAAACCACATTCAGTATCAATCACATGATTCAGGAAATATACAAAGTGTTTTACTAGCCCTAAAAACTACCAACAGGTCCTAAAATGGAAAAAAGCTATGCAGTAATATCTGTACTGGAACGAAGAACCTGAGAACTATGTAAGGAATGCAAGGAAGTGGGGAGGTGAAATAGAGACAGGACTATGGATTTTAAAGCACCACAGTGGACATGTAGCAATAAACAAAAGTTCCTCAAGGACTTCTATTCCAGTGCAAGATACATAAAATAAATTAGTATGACATTATACAGAGAAAAGCATATTAAAGTCCTATTTAAAAAAAAACAAAACACAAAACACAAGGGCCAGGAGTTTGGCCTAGTGGTAGAGTGCTTGCCTGGCAGGCACAAAGACCCAGGTTTGATTCTTCAGCACCACATACACAGGGAAAAGAAAGCCAGAAGTGGAGCTGAGGCTCAAGTGGTAGAGTTTTAGCCTTGAGAAAGTCCAAGGACAGTGTTCAGGCCCTGAGCTCAAGCCCAGGGCTGGCAAAACAAAACACACACACACACACACACAAAATGTGCACATCCCCCTTAATACTAACATAAAGCCTGTAGAATCACCAATGATGATTCTCAAGAGCCCTCTGCTTATCACCTTTTGCCTTCTACACTGAAATATGTGACTGGTCATGTGCAAATAATAATAATAATAAGAAGAAGAAGAAGAACAACAACAACAACAGAATACACACACTGATGCTCCTTATATTGAAGGAGCCATAAGAAGAAGAAGAAGAACAAGAAGAAGAACAACAACAACAGAATACACACACTGATGCTCCTTATATTGAAGGAGCTATTATATTTTGTTTTTTTATAAACCAAAAAATGTATTGGGGGCCTGGAGTATAGCCTAGTGGTAGAGTGCTTGACTAGCACGCAGGAAGCCCTGAGTTCTATTCCTGGGTACTACACACACAGAAAAAAGCTGGAAGTGGTGTTGTAGCTCAAGTGGTGGAGTGCTAGCCTTGAGCAAAAGAAGCTGAAGAATAGTGCTCAGGCCCTGAATTGAAGCCCCAGGACTGGGGGAGAAAAACAAAAACAAGAACGTAGTGGCAAAAACAAACCAAATAAGAGCTGGGTGCAGTGGCTCACACCTGTAATCCTGGCTACTCTTGAGGATCAAGGTTCAAAGCCAGCCCAGTCTCAAAAGGACTTGAGATTCTTATCTCCAACTAACCTCTAGAAAACGGGAAGTGGGGCTTGGCTCAAGGGTAGGGTGGTAGCCTTGAGCTGAAGAACTCAGGGACGGCGCCCAGGCAGAGATCAAGCCCCATGACCTACAAAAACGAAACAAAACACCAAAAACAAAGAGGTTCTCTTGGAGATTAAGTCCTCCCATCATGAAGTCCGATTGCTTCATGCCCTGTGAGCACTTTGGTGTCTTTACTTTCACTGTATTTATGGAGCACAGTGTGACAACCCCATGCATGTACACTGCATGACCACCAAATCCGAGTAACCAACAGATCCATAGCCTCGGACATTTACCGTTTTGTGTTTTTCTGCGTCGAGAATACTTGTCTCAGCTGGCTGCTTTGAGACAAGACACTTCGTTGCTAACTACGGTGGCTCTCCTACTCCAAGAAAACCCTCGGCCGCCACTCCAACCCAACTGCGCCTCTACTGCGCCCATCATCTTGTAACTTGCGCCTGTAACCGGTCACTCCGACGGTTACGTGGTCTGCTGCAACGGGAATCTGATTCTGCAGAGCCTGCAGGCTACCCTTAAAGGTCATCTTCCTCTTGGGCCTGCGGGGTCCGGTACACCCACCCACGGAGATCAGACGTACACAGCGGGCGCCACGCTGCTTTCGATGCCCGACTCCCCCGCAGCCCTCCCCGGCGGTTCCTGAGCGCGCGGTATCTCACCTCGGGGTTGTCACCCGTTCCAGGGTCCAGGTGTACAGTGTACCCAAACAGAACCTGCTCGTAGCTACCTGCCACCAGCTCCATCACGCCGCGTGCACGCCTCCCGAAGGAAGAGAGGGTCCTTCTTGGGTCGGCGCTCGAGATAGACGTCACAACGTAGTAGTGCCTTCTAGGTGCCTGAACTAAAAGAAAAATTTCCAGCGCTCGATATCACTGGGTGGTTTTCTAAGCAGAAAAATCAGGATGGATGCCACACGAAGGGATTCTGGTTAAAAGAAAAAAAAATTGGTGTCAAACAGGCAAAGTATAGGAAGCCATGAGATAGGTGTGTCAGGAGTGGGGCGGGACATCCTGTGTGTAAGTCCCTCCTTCCCGTGGGGCCTAAGAAAGGGGTGGGGCTGAGTTCCGCCTGGATGGGCGGGGCTGAGTGTCAGCCTGGGCGGGCGGGACCGAATTTCGCCCTATGGGGGCAAGGGTGGGCGTGGCCGAGTTGCGGCCTGGGGCGTGGCCTTGTGGGCGTGGTCTTGTGGGCGTGGTCTTGTGGGCTCGTTGGGATCTGTAGCTCTGGGGGTGTGTGCTTGTGGCCCGGCCGGTGTTGGTCGTGTTGGGGTAGCGTGTGGCAGTCTCCGGTCTGTCTGTGCGTTATAGACCGGCCAGGAGAAGCGGGGTTTAAGGTTTCCGGTTCCCACAGACTGCAGAATCAAGCGCCCAAGGCTTCGGCGTGTGGGACTGAAGTCCGAGCCCCGCGCCCTTCCCTTCCTACATTGCGTTCTCGAATCTCCGGTGGGAGGGCACAGACCTCCTGGATGAGGAAATGCTGAAACCTCCCAGGCCATCAAGGAAGTGCGGGTCAAAACAAGGTTGAGACCCCCCCCCACACACACACTTACTCCAATGAGATTGGCCAGCATCCAGAATTTTAACCACAGATGCTGGTGGGGAATGGGGGAAAAGGAACCCTATTGCCCTGTGGGTGGGAAGGTAAACTAGTACAACCCCTCTGGAAAGCAGTTCAGAGATTTCTCAGAAACAAAACAACTAGACACAAGAATTCCCCTATGATCCAGCTAAACCACTCTTGGTTACCTGCCCAGAGCATTACAATGGAGGATATGGTAAAGACATTTGCACATCTATATTCATTGCTGCCCAATTCTGTCATTTTCCCAGAAATGGATGGACTTAAATAATATTAAGTGAAGTAAGTCAGGCTTAGACAAATGTCACATGTTTTCTTTCATATATGGAAGCTAGATCTAAAATACAGACATGTATGGTAATATGCAGGGCATTATACACAAGCAAACCAATGAAAGCATGGTATATGTAGGGGAGGATTGCAAAGGTACAATGCCCATAAACAGCTAATGTACTGTTTATCAAAATGAATATCAAGAAGTGGAAACACATTTTGGAGGGGGAGGGGAATGGAGGGAGGAAAGATGAACAAATGCAGTCATTATGCAAAATGCAGTACATTATGCAAAAAATGAACTATGTAATTTGAGGGTAGGGATAGGAGAGGAAAATGGGGATAAATCCCTTTTAGGGGATAAGTTGTGTTGAAGAAAACAAAGGAATTCTTTTATTACTTTGAGATTTTCATAAAGGATCAAGGTTCAGAGAGATGTTAGAAATTACAAACTTTGCTGGAACTCCTAAGACATCAAAGGAGGTCCATTTGGCAATTGGGAGTTGGTGGTCATGTCTTCAGCTCTCCCTTCAACCCCACATTTGAACTGATAAAGTCTTTCAGCACTTTGGCTCTTCTGTTACCACATACTTTCCTATGAAGGCCAACTTTATACTGCAATCCTCATATCAGAATGCTTGTGAGACTCTTATCTCCAATTAATTGCCTTGAACAAAAAAACCCTCAAACATACGCCAGGCCCTGAGTTCAAGCACCAAGACCAGAACAAAAGAAAAAAAAAATTACTTCTGAAGACAAACTGTATCCAAGCCACAATTAAACCTGGAACAGGACTATATGAATATATCTCAAAGGATTTAAAATTCTCCCAAAATCATATGAAATAATGTGGTTATCAGTTTGGAGAGGAAGGCAATGATAGTTTACTTTTTCAAAGGGATCCAGGCCTAATGGGTGAAACCCTTGAGTAAGTAAACCACAAGATAAATAAGGTTCTAAGCCGGACATGGTGGCTCATGCCTATAATCCTAGCTACTCAGGAGGCTGAAACTTGAGGACTGCAGTTCAAAGCCATCCTGAGCGTTAAAGTTCTTGAAACTCCAATTAACCACCAGAAAACCGAAAGTGGTACTGTGGCTCAAGGGTTAGGGTGGTAGCCTTCAGCTGAAAAGCTCAGGGACAGCACCCAAGCCCAAAGTTCAATCCCATGACTGACAAAAATAAATAAATAAAATCTTAACTTGGTCCTAGTTTACAAATGTTGAAACTTATCCAGAAAAGTGACATTTTGAAGAGCACACAGGAAAGTAACAAACAATATGGCTGGTACCTTTTTTTGTTTTTGTCTGTCCTGGGCTTAGGCTCAGGGCCTGAGCACTGTCCTTGGGTTTTCTCAAGGCTAGTGCTCTACCACTTGAGCCACAACACCAGTTCTGGCTTTTTTCTATGTATATGGTACTGAGGAATCGAGCCCAGGTCTTTGTGCATGCCTAGGCAAAAGCACTCTACCACTAGGCCAAACTCCTGGCCCCAGCTGCTGCCTTTACCTTTCAGTGGCCTGGAACATTCTCTTTCACGGAGAACAAAATAGCAGCATTTCATTTCCTTCATGGCCATCACAGTCATTTCATAACTTGCTCTGTTCATTATCTGACAAAAAAAAACCCAAAACAGATTAATTACACACCTGGAAAACTGGATTCAGACTGAATGGACTTCCTGTAAAACCTCCTGTTCTCTCCAAACACCGGATATAAAAGGCCATTTAATCTCACTGTGGAAACCAGTTACCAAGGAACTGAATAGCAAGAGCAACCCTGAAGCACAATCAGTTTTGCCTTTGATTGTTTTCAAAGCTTTTTGTATTTGAGCCATACATGCAATTATTCATTTAACAAATATTTTCTCAGTGTTTAGGTTGGTTTGGGTTGCCAAAAAAAATAATAATTTACAAATGCAGTTTCCTCCTCTTTGAGCTGAGAGGAGGGCAGAGAAGAGAAACATCAGCCTTATTAGAAAGTCAGATGAGTGAGTATCCTCATCCATAATGTGAAAGGTGGCAACTCAAACTTTAGGACAGCCGGGTACGGTGGTTCAGACCTGTAATCCTAGCTACCCAGGGGGCTGAGATCTGAGGATGGCCATATATAGATATAGATATAGATATAGATATAGATATAGATATAGATAGCCCAGGCAGGAAAGTCTGTGAGACTCTTGTATCTAATCACCCAAAAGCTGGAAAGGGAATTAAAGCTCAAGTGGTAGAGCCCTGGCCTTAAATACAAAAGCTGTGACAGCACTCAGACCCTGAGTTCAAGCCCCAGGACCAACTAGCTTTTTTTTTTTTTTCTGACTAAGGCTGGTGCCCTATCACTTGCGCCACTTCTGGATTTATTTATTTTTGCTCATTAACTGGAGAAAAGAGTCTCATAGACTTTTCTAACTGGGCTAAGTTTGTACTGTGATCCCCACATCACCGTAGCCTGAACTTAGCCTCCAAAGCAGCTGGTGCCCAGCTCCCAGGTGGATTATTTATTGTTGTTGTTGTTGTATTTTATTGTCAGGATAGTGTATAGAGGGGTTACAGTTACATTCATCAGGTAATGGGTATATTATTTCTCGAACCCCTTCTCATGTTTCTGTCCCTCTTTCCCACCCCAACCTCTCCCAGGCATCTTGTTTTCCCCCTTCTTTCCCTATTTCAAATAAACAAATGTATATACAATACACCAGGTGGTTTTAACTTGCGTATCGTTTCTGCCTTCCTCAGTTTCCTGATCATTTAGCAGAGTTCAACCTCCACATTCCCTTGCAGCCGCAAGCTCAACTCTTACCCGGTCATAAAGCCAATCCTAAAATGATAAGGAAAAATCTAATGCTTCCACAGAATGCTTCACCGACATTTTATTGGGTGTCAAAACTGCTTTGTCATTGGGAGCTGAGTTTTAATTTGGTATAATTAAACCATGGCTCACACAGGATATTTGTTCAAAGAAATCTGGAAGTAGAGCATGTTCTGGCCAAGATAGTCCCTCAGTCATCAGGAACACAGGCCAGTTCCATCGGATTGTTAAAGGAAAGGTTGTCTATTCAGTGATCCTTGTTAAAAACAAATTGAGCATCATAGTCATCAATGGATATGGGAAATTGAACCCCCTTTGTACAACTATGTAAAGATAATTTTCCCAAAAGACAAAAATAAAATAAATGTAAGGTCATGCAAATGGTGTAGGAACTATGGCAACAAGGGCTTGGACTCAATTCTGAACAGTTCGGACAAGTGGGGATTTATAGCCAAGGAACAGTGTAGAACTCAGGAGGGATGGAAAGGAAAGAGAAAAAAAGAAAGAAAGAAAGAAAGAAAGAAAGAAAGAAAGAAAGAAAGAAAGAAAGAAAGAGGAAGAAAGAGGAAGAAAAAAGAAAAGAAAGGGAGAGAGAGGGGGAGGGAGGGAAAGGAAGGAAGAAAGGGAGGGAGGAAGAGAGAGGGAGGAAGAGAGAGGGGGAGAGAAGGGAGGGAGGGAAGGAGGAAGGAAGAAAGGAAGGAAGAAAGGAAAGAAGAGAAAAAGTTACTAAGAAGAGCAAGGCACCAGTGAACCTCTGTATTCTTAGCTACTCAGGAAGCTGAGATCTGAGGATCTGAGGATCACAGTTCAAAAGCTTGCCTGTGTAGGAAAATCTGTGAGACTCTTATCTCCAATTAATCACACACACACACACACACACACACACACTGCTTAGGAGAAATATCATGGGTGGGAGAGATTCTGACTAAACCCACCAAACAGGATTCTTACTGAGACAGACAACACCTGGGGAATTGGTAAAGGCCAAAGAAGCATATCAGATGACATGTGTGATCAGATATCCAGGATGAGAGGTTCTGGATAAACTGACTTAGCAGGCTACAGATGGAACCAACAGAAGATTCTGAAGCCTGAGTAGAGTTTGGCCAAGCCAAAAATACATTAAGCTTATATTCTTGTGCTTGCTTTTAACCTGGTGTGACCTCATAATCCAAGATAGCTGAAGGGTTGTGCTGGCTCTGGATAGTGCACCCTAATTTTTACATTAGGTCTGAGCTAAGGATGCAGTATGAATAAGGCTTCTCTCTTTGTCCATCTAGCCAAATGGCTTTTGTCCACACAGCTTTCCTCACCTCTCTTCTAAGTGTCCTTTCTTACATCTAATTAGCCATGGAGTTGCATGGAAAGCTAGGAATAGTCTTTTTTCCCTTATGCCTATTGCTGTCCTCAGATAAAATCAGGGCTCTGATATTAAGGAAAAAAATCAAAAACAAATATTGGATGACACCGGGAGTTTTCTACCACAGCTGCTAATCAATAGTCTCCCTTGAAGACTTGGGGAAATCTGACAGTTGTAAGCTCCACTCTGCCACCAATGCCTATAGTTCTGCAGACCTATGGTAAATAATTGTGGAACCTTGGTAAATAATTGATACAGTGGTCAATCTGAATTCATTCTGTTTATTAGTTTTCACTTCACAGGTAATTATGAAATGCCTTAAGCAATTGAGTAGTGCAAAAATAATTAACAAGCTTTAGGGAAATAGTTCAGCCTGTAAGTACCCTTATTTAGATTCAAAGTCATTTTCTTTCATTTTTAAATTTCACATAATGGGACATTTGGAAATGTAGGATTTGAGGCTTTATTCCAAGCATGCACGGTAACGTTTGGAAGTCCTGCTTGCACTGTAAGCCCAGCAATTGGGAAGCTGAGCCAGGAGGATTACAAATTGGAGGTTGGCCTGGATACTACTCATCTCAAAAGCAAACAATAAAAGATTTTTTTATTATGTACCTACATCACTGCAGTGTGTGTGTGTGTGTGTGTGTGTGTGTGTGTGTGTGTGTGTAATGACACTTCTTTTTAATTTTTAGCTGATTGGTTTAATAATTTCAATCTTCAGGGGATTATAAAGAAAATCACTGCCTGCTGGTTTCAGTTATACCTCTTAGCTGATAACTGGGGAAGGTAACACGGTGATACTTGTCTTAAGCTTTAGTTATTCAAATGGACTATTACTTGCCTGTTTTGCTGGGAGATGCAAGGAAGCAGCTGGATTGTTTGGGTTTTGGTTTGGCAGTACTTCTGGGGAGTTAACTCGGCATGAGCTTGCTAAGGCACACAGTCTACCCACTTGAGCCACACCTCCTTTTGCTTTTTTTTTTTTTTTTAGATAGGGCCAATGTAGGCCAGATTAGCCTCCAAATGTGAGCCTTCTTTGCCTCCTGAGTAGCTGAGACTACAGGTGTGTATCACCTGGCCCCCAAACCTGGGTTCTTTGTAGAAGAGAGAGAGAGAGAGAGAGAGAGAGAGAGAGAGAGAGAGAGAGAGAGAGAGAGAGAGAGAGAGAGAGAGAGAGAGAGAGAGAGAGAGGAGAGAGAGAGAGAGAGAGAGAGAAGAGAGAGAGAGAGAGAGAGAGAGAGAGAGAGAGAGAGAAGAGAGAGAGAGAGAGAGAGAAAGGGAGAGAGGGAGAGAGAGACAGAAAGAGAGGGAGAGGGAGGGAAAGAGGGAGAGACAGAAAGAGAGAGGGAGAGAGAGACAGAAAGAGAGAGGGAGAGGGAGGGAAAGAGGGAGAGAGGGAGAGAGAGAGAGGGAGAGAGGAAGAGAGGGAGACATTCTGTTCTACTTCTCTAGACCTGAAAGCTGAGGGAGACAACTGGAAGTTGGGGCTGGCAGCTGGAAGTCAGTGCAGAGGCTTCTTCCTATGACTTTATTTCATCGGCAGAAAAGTAACGCAATGAATGGCCTAGCAGGAATTTTGGCTTAAGATAATGGCTCTCTCCCATTCCATTGGCTGGGATTTTTGATGCAAGAATTAAAACTGGATTACAGTAGTACTCTTGTGTAAATTTTCTGGATAGACAGCCAGAAGAGAGAATTTTGTTGTTGGTGATGTAAGTCCACCAAATAGTTTCTACTAGGCACAAGTGAGCAGATTTTTCTTTCTTTCCTACATTGAAAGTGAAAACAAAACTTTTGCTGTTGTTGTTGTTGACTACTTAGATGCTTTGAACTGAGGTGTTTAAAAACTGTTGAAGTAGAAATGATCCTTACTTGAAACTTCCTAGAAATAAGGGTTATGGGTTTTAAATGGGTCTGGTTGGTTGTGTGGTATGTGTCACTCCTGTGGTTTCCTCTGGGTTTTGAGAAGCCAGAGCTCCATGTCACCCTGGATTACCTCTGCTCTCACTGGTACGGATAGTCACATGGCTTGCACTTCCTTTCCTGCTACAACTATGACTGGGATGTGGACAGAAATGGACCCAATCTTCTTGGGCCCATTGCAATGCAGCTTTGCCTTGGGTAACCTTGCTGAGATCCATCTTGTGTCATTCCTGGGCCCAATAATGTGACATGCACATCTTATTCAGTTCCCACAGTCATTGTGTTGTCTCCCTACCATAATACAAAGAGTAAAACTGGTAAACCAAGAGGGGAAGAAAAACTCAATAGTTCTATTAAGGTACGACTGGTAGTTTTTTTTTTTAATATATTTTGTATTGTAGTTAATAGAAAGGTTACATTATATTCACCAGATAGAAGGTGCATTACTTCACAAACATTGATACCCTTTCTTATGTCTTGGTCCCCATTTCCCCCCCACCCCCGCTCATCTTGTTTTCCCCCCTTCCCTATATGATTTCAAATAACCAAATATGCATATATACAATATAACAGGTAACCAGGTGAAATACTGTAACAATATGAGATAACCAAGGGACAACAAAAGAGATGAGAGATAACATAGCACATTAAGGACAACAATCACTCATTATATGGCTTTTGTTTCTATATCCTAGAGGTCCTTTCATTTAGCATCATACTATATGGCCTTATGTATCTAGGTTTTGTTCTATTGTAAATCTCTGCTAGGAGAGCCCAAGGTTTCTACTGATTATGACAAATGGGGGAAACCATTGAACCTATTACAGCTGGTAGTTTTCAAAAGAATCCTGAAAACTTGTGCATGTGTTTGACCTTCAGTACTATTTGATTTGATAAATTTGTATATATGCATAACCTAATCTTTTTTGTTTTTTGCTGGTCCTGGGGCTCAGGAACTGGATATTGTCTCTGAGTTTCTTTGTGCTCAAGGTTAATGCTCTACCACTTGAGCCACAGTGCCACTTTTGGCTTTTCCTGAGTAGTTTATTAGAAATAAGAGTCTCACTGACTTTCTTGCCTGGGCTGGCATTGAACTGTGATCCTCAGATCTCAGCCTCCTGAATAGGATTACAATAGTGAGCCACTAGCACCTAGCTGTTGTAATGATCAGTACACATCTAGGATTCTCTGAGCAGAGAATCACAATACCTCAAAACCTATGTACAGGTGGTCACACAGGATGAGACTAAACAAAATGAACTCTAAATTATAGAAACAAGAGGTTTATCTTTGTGATAATGTGTTATGTGAAGTTATTTCTTTTCCCTTTTTTCTCTTTTATGGTTGATCTCATGTGGTTACTGTATCTGATTGTGTTACCTGGAATATTGTATATACACTTATTTGTTTATTTGGAATAGGGAAGGGAAGGGGGGAAAACAAGATAATTGGGAGGGGGTGGGGAAAGGAAAGGGGGACAAAAACATGAGAAGGGGTATCAAGGTTCAAGAAGTAATGCACCCAGTACTCTTTACATTATCCCGACAATAAAATACAATCAAAATAAATTAAAATAAAAAATTTTGACTTGCAAATCATTTAAGTTCTCACTTTTCTAGGAACAAATTTTACTATTAAATTTTTATGTTTTGCTAGTACATAAACGGACTAGTAGGGATGTCTGGATTTCTTTGATTATAGGAAAGGACACTAACACTTTTAGGTATTTGGATTATTAAAGGATTTATTTTATTTGTTTATTAAAGGATTTCTAAGCCACACAGAGGTGTATTACACTAAGTAAAAACAACCTCTCTCTCTCTCTCTTATTCCTTTCCCACTTGGAAGGAAAGGTCCGTGAAGTAGAGATATGTCTTCTAGATGTTCCCCCAACATTCTTGCTGAATTAATATGGTTGAAGTTTGTTTCTCTTTGGAGATAGGTGTGGCTTCTTCTGTTACAAATAGAATATATAGCCAGGCACTGGTGGCTCACATCTAGAATCTTAGCTATTCAAGAGGCTGACATGTGAGAACTGATTCCCCAGCCAGCCTGGAGACTCTTGTCTCTAATTAGCCAGCAAAGATCCAGAAGTGAAAGTGTGGCACAAATAGTATAGCACCAGCTATAAGCAGAAAAGCCCAGTGAGAGAGCAAAGCCCTGAATTCAAGTGCCAGTACTGACTAGGTAGATAAATAAATAGATAGATCAATAGAGATCTCTACTGGCTTCTTTTCCTTCAGTGCACATAGACTGTGAAAGGAGAAGTTTCTGTAAAAATACTCCATCTTATGGGTGTGGCTCCGTGGAATAGTACTTTCATAAAACCCTGAGTTCAATCTTCAGTGAAACACACGCATACAAAAATCCATTTAGGTGAGCTTTTTTTTAAAAAAAAATTCTTTTTCTGTACTGTAACAAACTTCCTTCAAATATTTGCCTGGATTTGGGGGAGGGAAAGGACCAAATTAAAGGATAAAACATTAACTTAAACAGCAGATTGCCCACCAAGAGCCTTTATAGGCCAGATGTGCTAGTATATGCCCAGAATTCCAAGCACATGGGAAATGGAGTCAGGAGGGTATTTAGTTAGATGCCACCCTATTCACATAGCAAGACACTGTCTCAAAAACAAAAATAAATAAAAGGTTTTTTAAGAGCCCTACATGGATTTACACTCTTTATGACTTTGGAGGGTGTGCTTGTCTCTTGCTGTTCTTCTCTGTGTATTTAACCAATCTGGTTGGAAAGGAGGCCTTGGTTGAATATTAAGAGCAAATAGCTTTTAAAATGTGTATTTGTTTCTGTGTCCCGAGATTTTGTGACTGTCCTTTGTCTGCTTTTTCTCTTGCTTTATTTTTTTTTTTGGTGGTATTTGGGTATTGGGGCCTCTTGTTTGCTAAGTTAGCTGGAGTCATGCCTCCAGCTATCTACTTTTTATTTTGATTGCTTAAAAGCATAATGTGTCCACTGGTGGGGGAAATTGGCACTTTGCAGTCAGAAGTCATGGCTTCCTAGTTTATTTGCTAATATGCACAGTGTTGGTCACTGGCCTTGGTCTTAACACTAAAGTTGAATTTAATGTTCACCTAGACCTTTGGTTTCTTCCTTCCTTCCTTTCTTCCTTCCTTCCATCTTTCCTTTCTTCCTTTCGTTCTTCTATTTCTTTTTTTTTTTTTCAGTCCTGGGGCTTGCACTCAGGGCCTGGGCACTGTCCCTGAGATTTTGCTCAAGTCTACCACTCTATCACTTGAGCCACATTGCTACTTCTGGCTCTTTCTGTGTATGAAATACTGAAGAATCAAACCCAGGACTTTATGCCTGCTAGGCAAGCACCCTATCACGGAGACACATTCCCAGCCCAACCTTTGGTTTCTTAAAGTTACAATTGCTAGATGTTTTTTTTTCACCAAAACTTACATTTTTAATTTTTTAGTCTATTTTAAATGTGCCCTGTTATATAAAATAGCTGTTAGATTTATTGTCTGTTTTTCCCTTTAAACCAATTTGGGTTTTCTTCTCTTCCTACTGTATTACTACAAAAAAAATTGAGATTTTACAATTTTTTTCTTCCCTCTTCCCAATGGTTACCTTTATATTTTTAAATACAGCAGTACAGTATGAGTCTATTATCAGCTTCAAAAATTACTTTTTCTTTTCACTCACAAGAACATATTTTTGCCAGTGCTTGGGCTTTAACTCAGGGCCTGGGTACAGTCCTTGGGCTTTCTCAAGGCTAGCACTCTACCATCTGAGCCACAGCATCATTTCAGGCTTTTTCTATGTATGTGGTATTGAGGAATTGAACCCCTGTCTTGGTGCATGCTAGGCAAGCACTCTACCACTAGGCCAAACTCCTGGCCCTGAGAACATTGTTTAGTTAACACATTTTTTTCCTTACTCTGCCAACTCTTTCCTCCATTCTTGTGACCATTTTTGTTGGAACATTCTAGAAGTGTTTTCTTATTCACTAACCCAATTTTTACAAAAATATGCATTTATACATTTAAGAGTTATGAGTCAAGGGGCCGGGAGTTTGGCCTAGAGGTAGAGTGCTTGCCTAGCATGCACAAAGACCCAGGTTCGATTCCTCGGTACCACATACATAGAAAAAAGCCAGAAATGGTGCTGAGGCTCAAGGGGTAGAGCTCTAGCCTTGAGAAAGTCCAAAGACAATGCTTAGGCCCTGAGCTCAAGCCCAGGACTGGCCAAAAAAAAAAAAAGAGTTATGAGTCAGATGCTGGTGGTTCACACTGTAATCCTAGCTACTCAGGTGACTGAGATCTGAGGATCATGGTTCAAAGCCAGTACCAAGGAGGAAAGTCTAGGAGATACTTATCTTCAATCACCAAAAAGCCAGAAGTGGAACTATGGTTCAAGTGGTAAAGTACCAGCATTGAGTGAACACGCTAAGGGACAGCATTAAGCCCTCAGTTCAAGCCCAGTCTTGGCATACATGACACCCAAAAGGATTATAATTGTATTTTTTCCTATGGCAGCCTCCTGCCTGCTACCCTTGGTGTGTATTCCTTAATGGGAAACTGGTCAACAAAACAGGTAGTAAGACTCTAAAACAATAAGGCTCTGACAAATCATCATTTTGGTCTTGTCTAATGAAGTGCATCCACTATGAAATGCCATGCCCTTATTTTCCATTCTAGAATGCCTCATCCTTAACCCTCAGCTTCCCAGATTAGGAGCTTGCTTCTACTCCCTCAGTCCTCAAGAGAGTGCTCCTTAATGTTTTGCCATGTGATTTTCCTCGTGATTAGAGAAAGTGAATGTCTTCAGAAGATTCCATTTTCAAGCTTTTGGGGCCCTTCAGCATCACTTTCCTGGGTTATTTCTACTTGAGGACCTCAAGTTATATGCATATCCTTGTCTGAAGAGTAACAAACACGGCCAGGTAGCCCTCAGATCTGGGAAAATGCGGTCTCAGCTTCTGCTTCCAATTGGCCCTTTGGTATTCATATTTACCAGAACATACATGCAAAAAGAGGAAATTTGAGATTACCTGGAAATGTTTATAGAAAAAAAAAACCTGTAAGCAAAGAATCTGGCAACCTTAACCGTTTCTAAACAACAAAAAATGTTACAGATGATGTGTTTACATTTATGGTAACTGCGTAATTAATTTTCCAAATGAGGACATATCTCAAAGAGAAGAGGAAGGCATGCTTTCAGACAGAGTGAAGAGAGATAATGGATTCTCAGCTCTCAATGGCATCTCATTCTTATTAGCAAGGGAGGTTAAAAAAGGTTGCCCATGCCAGAAGCTAATGCCACCCTTCCCAGAGAGGGTGGTTTCTTGGAACAGCTGTACATATTTTACTAAGGGAAAGTTCCCAGAAGGCATATACAGAGGAGTCATTAAAATGTGAGCTGTTCTAGTAAAGCCAACAAAGTCTGAACTACCCAACTAAGATTTATGATAAACATGTTTCTGGAATTGATTTTCCCATTACTAAGAACCTGATGGATTAGTTTGCTCTTCTGTAGCTTTGACATTTCCTTAGGTACTTAATGTCCTGCGGTTTAGCTGAGCTCTCAGTTTAGGGCCAATAAGGTGGATGTAGACAGTACCGATTATCTTCTAGAAGGAAGGCCAGCACTCAGGTGGAGAATAAGCCATGTGGTAGAGGCATACCGTGTCTGTGTGCCAGGGCTCTTGAATGTTTGGTCCTGTTAAGTAGAGAAAGCATGGGAAGGGGGTTCCCTCTGCTTTTCAGTTTCCATTCAAAATCACAGGAAGAAGCAAGCATGTTTGGAGGGATCTTTACAAAGAGAGAGTCTCACGAGGAGGTAGAAGTATTAGCAAGGACTTATTTTCCTGTAATTGGATATGGTAGGAAGAAATAGAAAATAGAAACCTTTTCCTCTTTCACACAGGAAATGGCAGTTCTTTAAATTTTCTAAGTTGGGAGACTACTGTGACCCTGTAGTCTAGTAAATCCCTAAGTATGAGAGACAGGTTCTGTGTTGAGCTTCTTACCCCAAACATGGCCATGACAGCCGCTATTTATTTTGCCAAAACAGAGGTTGCTCTTTATTTTGCCAAAACACTAGCCGATGCCTACCTTGAACACATGGACGACAGGGGAGTCCCAGAACTTCTACATGACACACGTGTCCAGCAATTTTCTATTCATTCAAAAATAATTTATCATCTCAAAGGAGAAGGCAAGATACAGCCAGCCCCTTTCTGTCACTTCTTCCTGTAACTTTACATCTAACAGGAGGTGATGGGAAAGAAGGTTGCTGCTCTGGTTTTGAAGTTACTTTCTCCTTCGATTTCTGAATCTAGGACTTTTTTTTTTGGTTGTGGGGCTTGAACTCTGGGCTTGGGCACTGTCCCTGAGCTCTTCAGCTCGAGGCTAATGCTCTACCACTTCAAGCCACAGCACCACTTCTGGTTTCCTGGAGGTTGATTGGAGATAAGAGTCTCATAGACTTTCATGCCTGCACTGGCTCTGAACCGTGATCCTCAGATCCCAGCCTCCTGAGTAGCTAGAATTACAGGCATGATGAGCTACCAGTACTGGCCTGAATCTGGTACTTTTAATATTTATAGTTTTAATTTCCCTGTGGACTCATCCAGCTATTCTGCCTCAGGATATCCATTAGTTACTAGAAGCTACAGAAAGGTAAAGAGCATCTGGAAGCCTTCTTTGTCCTTTAAGACTTTACTTTTGTTAACTCATGTCAACCATTTCATAACTGTACTATTACATTATTAAAGAATCTTCTAATCAAAATCCAAGCTAAATTTGCTCTAAAGAGATTTTGCTATTTTAGATATTATTTGAAAAGCTATTTTTCTCTTCTTAAATGTGTATTGAATATTGAATCTTTTAAGTAGAATGTGTTTCTTTTGCTTAAGATAACCATAGTTCCTAACCTAAGTCTTGTACTGAAGTGGCTGAAAACAAAACCTAACCTCTTCTACATTCCCTCAGTTTGTCAGAAACAGATCTACTAGTGAGTCTTAATATACATTGCTTAATTCATTCTCTTCAGTAACTTGTTCCATTTGGGGAGATTATTTCTCTGGAGTAAATTTCAGCTGAGCTGCTTCCTTGGGCCTTCCTGGAGCCTTGGGAAATGGGGATGTTCCCAAACAGAAGACATCACAACATTTTATTTATTTATTTATTTATTTATTTTTTGCTGCCAGTCCTGGGCTTGAGCTCAGGGCCTGGGCACTGTCCTTGGACTTTCTCAAGGCTAGAGCTCTACCACTTGAGCCTCAGCACCACTTCCGGCTTTTTTGTATGTATGTGGTACCGAGGAATTGAACCCGGGTCTTCATGCATGCTAGGCAAGCACTTTAACCACTAGGCCAAACTCCTGGCCCCATCATCACAACATTTTAAAGCTTCATGTTCAGACTTTTGAGCTGCATCTCCCACGAAGTTCATGTTAGTAACCTAGTCCCTAGAGCAACTGTGTTGAGAGATGGGGCCTGTGAGAGGTGATTAGATTGTGAGTCAATATTTTTGAAGCAGTTGCTCACAAAAGACTGAATCCAGCTGGATACCATTGACTCATGCCTTATAATCATAGCTACTCAGGAGGCTGAGATCTGAGGATCGAGGTTCAAAGCCAGCCCCTGGGAACAAAAGTCTGTGAGACTCTTATCTCCAATTAACCATCGGAAAAACCAGAAATGACACTGTGGCTCAAAGTGGTAGAGTGCTGGCCTTGAGCTGGAAAGCTCAGGGACAGCACCCAGCCCAGGGTTCAAGCCCCATGACTACCAACAACAATAAGAACAATAAGGATGAATCCATTGTTCTCACTTACCTTTCACTATATGTACCCTTTTTCTCTTACACTTTTCTCAGCCTAAAATTAATTTTTAAGTGAGAAAAGCAGGAGGTAGTTGTGGTCAAAGGATTCCTGACTTCTCTCTGGGTAACTGGTTCCTGAGGATCTGATCAGTGCCTCTGTGGTTACAGACTGGCCTACTTCCTATAGTATATCTGCACTGAACAAATAAGGCTTACCAGTAAAGGACCATGTGTTTTGCATATGCCTTGCTGGAAAAAGGAGAGAAAATATTTTGATTATTTAAGTGACAAAAAGGGAAAATATTGAAATCTGAGGATCTGGATTCAAAGCCAACCCAGGCAGGAAAGTAATTCTTATCTTTAATATTTCACCAAAACAAAAGCCAGAAGAGGAGCTGTGGGTCAAAAGGTAGAATTCTAGTCTTAAATAAAAAGCTCAGTGACAGTGCTCAGGCCCTGAGTTCAAGCCCCAGGACAGACAAAAAAAAAAAAAAGAGGTGGGGAATGTTATCATGTTATCATCCCTATACTTATACTCACTACAGAAGCATAGATGTAGAAGGTTTAGCAAAGGTTTAGCAAAGGATTTAGCAAAGGTGTCATGATTTTGTCTTTCCTAGGCTTCTGTTACAGCTCTGGACAATACCTGTGGAGGGTCTAGATCACACAACCAGCAGTTTTTGAGGGACTGCACTGTGTCTGTTTCTTTGGCCATGGGGGGAAGGGAGGGTGGAGAAGAGGAAGGGGGTTAGGGAGAGGGAGAGGGACAGGGAAAGAGACAGGGGGAGAGTGAGTTCATACACAAGTGTGATCAGGAGTGTGCAAATAATTACTCTCAATGGGTTGGAAAGGAATCAGAAGAAAAGAAAATTTCAGAATATTGGGTGTGGGGAGAACCATGTGATTTGTATAACCAGAATCTCTCAAAGGAAACTCTTGAGATGAGACAATGCAAAGACCAAGAATCAAGACAACAGGACCAGCTGTGGTTGCTTCATGTTCTCTGTTGCAAAAGGATGGATACGAAAGGGCACTGCATTATCTGCAAGGACTGTGAAAACACAATACCAGCAGCTCATAGGTCTAGAGGCTAGAAGGCCTGGGTCCAGGATCTGGCCAATGTAGTTTCTGGGACAGGCTCTCTCCCTGGCATGTAGATGGTGAGCTTCTCACTGTGTCCTCACATAACCTCTGTTTTTGTGTCTGCATGTTTAAAAAGGCAGCAAGCTCTCCATGTTTGTTTTTCACATAAGGACACTAAGCCCATCAGACCAGGATCCCAACTTTGGCACCTCGCCTAACACTGATCTTTTCCCTAAGTCTCCCTCTCCAAAGGCTGTCACCATGAGCATATCAGGGCTTCAGTTTATGAGTGTTGAGAGTCACAAGCAGACAAATGAATATAAATGCATGAGAGTAGTAGGAAGCAAATTATGGTCTTGAATATACCTGGAGTGTAAATGTAAATATTTTTAAAAAAACAGAAAGACCTGCTTCAATTACATTTAATAAAAGGAGAAACCAAGGGGAAGGGAGATTATCTTTTATAAGGGATCAATGACCTTGAAAGCCTTGGAAGTCTCTGGAAATCTGACAGTTTGACCTTAAAACCTATCTCTTCATAATTTCATCATACTGCCTCTGGAGTCCCAGCCTTCTAGGTTTCAGAAAAGAGGCCTATGTCCTCCTGTGCTTTTGAGTTTGTTCCTGTATAAAATTTGTTCACATACATTAACTAAACAGTAAAAATAGCATGTCTATTATTTTTTTTCAAAGCTCTGTCCCAGGAGGACCTGCCCTTGACTCATTGTCTGGCAACATAGCTATCCTGTTGCTCAAGCCAGAATCACAGGCTTCATCCTTGACCTTCCTGCTTGCTCCCTTTTTCCCTAAATGGAATTCATCTCTAAAATGCCTCTCTACTTTTCCATGTTTTTCTATCGCCTCTAACCACCTAGATGCTGGCTATGTCTCATGGTCCTAGCTTTATACTCTAAATTTCTATATCCAAGTTTTACTCACAGGAGACACAAAATTAAAGTTTGTAACTGTTCAAGTCTATAGTACTCCTGCCAATGCTTAGCCCCCACCCCACCCCGCTTTCTCTCTTGTTCTTTCTTTTTTATTTTTTTTCCAGTCAGTCATAGGGGTTGAACTTAGGGCCTGGATGCTGCCCCTGAGCTCTTTTGCTCAAGGCTAGCACTCTACTACTTTTCTAAAAAAAAAATTTTGGTCGGTTGTAGGGCTTGAATTATGGCCTTGGGCGCTGTCCCTGAGCTCTTCAGCACAATAGTAGAGGCACAGCACCACTTCCGGTTTTCTGGAGGTTAATTGGAGATAAGAGTCTCAAGGACTTTAGTGCCTGAACTGGCTTTGAACCATGATCCTCAGCTCTCAGTCTCCTAAGTAGCTAGGATTACAGGCGTGAGCCACCAGTGCTCAGGCCTGCACTCTACTTCTTTGAGCCACAGCTTCACTTCTGCTGTTCTGGTGGTTCATTGGAGATAAGAGTTTCACAGACTACCTTGCCCAGGCTGGCTCTGAACCTTGATCCTCAGATCTTGTCCTGTTGACAGGCCTCAGCCACCAGCACCTGGCTCTTTTTGGGGGGGGGGTGGTAAGGGGAGGGGAGGGTGTAACAAACTCTAATTTTCAGCCATTGCCAGTATGTGTTATACAAAACTATATTTTCTTCTGACTGTGATTGATGTCTGCAGATCCTAATCTTCATTTGAATGTTGAGGAAGTGAACAAGGATTCCATGGTGAAGGGCATAGAGAGTGGCCAGTGACAGCCTCTGGACACAGTTCCTGTTGACAGCCCTGCTCACACCGCAGAGGGAAGCAGGGCACTCATCAGATATCAGATTAATTGCACCTTGTTGGATTATTTCTGAAGAATGTACTGGATTTTACAAGTAAACTTTACTAGCACATCCATTCTTGAAAATGGGTTCTTATTCTTTTCAACCTGCGCATATTAATCATGCAAAATTTCACCATATATGCAAAGATGGTGTTCTGATGATATTCATTCCTCCATTACTATATTACTTTATAGTACTATATTATTATGTTACTATATTACTATTTCTTATTTATTCTCCCCTGAAGGTGTGTTATCTAGAATAAGGGCCAAAACAGCTTCCATGAGTCCCATGATAGAATGTATACTAGAAGACATTGGAAAAATAGATTCAAGAGGAGATAACTTGAATTCAAGGGACTGAGTACTAGCCACTTGGTGTTTTGCTGAGTTCCTGAAATATTGAATTCTCATTGAGAGAAATGCAAGCTTCAGAGGATGCAAGCTTCAAACCTGCATTTTGTTTGGGAAATGTCAATTAGAACTAGAGGCTTGCTCTCCAGTGACTCTCCTATGCTCTGTAAAAATAAAATTTAAAAAAGCCAGGTATGGCCAGATGCTGGTGGCTCACATCTGTAAGTCTAGCTACACAGGAGGCTCAGATCTGAGGATCATGGTTCAAAGCCAGCTCTAGCAGGAAAATTCATGAGACTCTTATCTCCAATAAACCACCAGAAAACTGGAAGTGGTGCTGTGACTCAAAGTGGTTGAGTGCTAGCCTTGAATGAAAGAGCCCAGAGACAATGCCAGTCCTTGAGTTCAAGCTTCACGATCACCACCCTCAACAACAACAAAAAAGCTAGGTGTGACGACAGTGCAAGATAGCGGAGACACTCACATCATCAATCAGAAGGGTACCTAAGCAAGGAAAGGAAAGAGAAGTCATGTCCGAAAGAGGTTTTGTTTGCTTTTTGGTGCTGCTACTGGGGCTTCAACTCAAGTCTAAGTCCTTTTATGCTCAAAGCTAGTGCTGTACCTCTTGAGCCAAAACTCCACTTCTGTCTAGAGATAAGAATCTGCTGAACTTTCCTGCTTGGACGGGCTCGAATCTTGATCCTCAAGATCTCAGCCGCCTAAGTGGCTAGAATTACAGATGTGAGCCACCTAGGTCAGACCAAACTATTTTCTTTTTAAACCACTCTTGAGGTTGTTTTTTTTAATTTGTAGCAAAATCACCCTAACAAATAGAGACAACATACGCAATGTGCAGAATCAAAAGGAAACTAGTTAGTATGTTCTAAGCATAATTATACATTTTCCTTAATTGTTCTCTCTTTCCCTGGTTTACATTTCTAATTGTTTAAAATGTTAACTGCGTAAGTATTATATATACTCTATTTTTCTTGGTTTTTGCAGTACTGAAATTTGAGCTTGGGGCTTTGCACTTGCTCGGCTTGCTTACTTAGCTGACACTCTACCACTTCAGCCTGGCTACTAAGTCCAGGTTTTGCTGGTTAACTGGAGATCAAGTCTTGCGGGCTTCTTTGCCCAGATTCACTTCAAACCTAGATCCTCAGATCTCAGTTTCCTGAGTAGCTAAGCCATTGGTACCCAGAATTACAGCTGTGGAGCACTGATGATAGTGAGGGACCTAGGAGAATCTAGAATTTTGTCATAATTACATAACTAGTGGATCTGTTTATAGAAGAAGAGCTGAGCGCTGTTAGCTCACGCCTGTAATCCTAGCTACTCAGGAGGCTGAGATCTGAGGATCGTGATTCAAAGCCAGTTTGCCCAAAAATTGTAACTGGTGTTGTGATTCAAGAGGTACAGTGCTAGCCTTGAGCTAAAGAGCTCAGGGACAACACTCAGGTCCAGAGTTCAAGCCCCACGACTGACAGAGGGGAAAAAAAATGAAGAAGGAAACAAAGAGCAATATGGTTGGGAGAAAGTAGTAACTTCTTACAAGTTCACTTACAAATAAGTTAAAGTTAACCTTAGGCAAGACTGGTTGAACTTTCTGTTGACATACATGGGACATAAGCCATTCTGAAAACTGGAAGAGACTAGAAAATACCACCCAGAAAAATGTCTTTAACATACGGATATTTTTGTTGCTAGAGACCTGGTGTTGAAATGGAGCCCAGAATGGCCAAGGGCTATAATCCTCGTTGCTTTCGTGGTCCTGATGATGGGATTATAGGTGTCTGCCACCACATCCAGTATGAGTTGATAATTATGAGCAACATCAGATATAGGAGAAGACCTGAAAACAAAGCTGATACGCTTTTGTAAGGGTATCTTACATCTGCTAACCAGTAATAAATCTAGTACAAAACAAAGTTTCATTATTAGTAAAAGGCAAAAGACTTATACAATCTGAAGAGAAACCAGAATATAACAGTTCCGTACTAGGGGCCAATTAGGATAGCAGTCAGAAAACACAGATTTAAGCATTTTTGAATATAAGCTTAATTTTACACTATGGTGACTATATTTCTCGTTTTAAGTGGCAAAGGAGTTGTAAATCTCATCACTTGTTATGAATGATCACTGGTATTGGTAAAAATGTACGACATCTTATAATGAAGGGATCAGGTATGATCTCAGTTTCTGGGTAGTTTGGGGAAAGGAGCCTATTGTACAAAAGGTCCACAGAGATGAACAATATTTCAAAGTGTAGAGGTGTCTGCAGGCCAGTTGGAAGGTTCAATCAAAGATGGATCCAAGATCTAATCAACAGTGGCTTCCTGACTGCCGATGCCCTGGCTGAAAAGCTTCCAACCTCCCAAATCCTGAAGCAGTTGAGGAGTTGGTCCTGCTACCCTGCCATCTCTTTCCTTTCCTGGGACGTCATTCTGGCCTGGTATGCAACTTCTCCTTTTCCTCTTTTGTAAACTGTCTGCTTCTGACAATTGCATAATTTTTCACTGTCAGTCCTCTCATACTGATTTCCAATTACACTTTTATATAAATCTTTTTCTAGTCATATAGGCTAAATATATTCCTAATTTGTGTGTGCGTGTGTGTGTGTGTGTGTGTGTGTGTGTGTGTGTGTGTGTGTGTGTGTACCAGTTCTGGGGCTTGAACTCAGGGCCTGGGAGCTGCCCTTGAACTTCTGTGCTTAACACTAGTGCTCTACCACTTGGACCACAGCTTCACTTCTAGCTTATTGTTTTGATAATTAATTGGAGATTAGAGGCTTGTGGACATTTCTATCAAAACTGACTTTGAGCCTCAGATCTCAGCCTCCTGAGTAGCTAGGATTATAGGTTGAACCACTGGTATCTGGTTAATATTCCTTATAATAATTCCTTATTATAAGGAAGTCATTAAATTTCTTATGCTTTAGTTTGTATTTGACCAATTTTACACACTTGGATTATTTAATTTTCTTTTTTTCCTCTCTCTCTTTTTTAATGGAGACTAACTTGAATTCAGTTATCTGTCTCTTTTGTGCAACACCTCCAACCCCTGCTTATGTCCTAAACTAGTAAGATGAAGGCAAGTAGGAAACAAATAGATTCTGGGTAAGCCAGAAACCAATCTCCAAGATTGTTACAGAAGGTTTAGGGCAATCCTCACAAACCAGACTTGGAGATTTAATCAATGTAGTCATGTTGTGAAGAATGGATTAAGAGATACAGTGAATCCCAAATCTGTCTTTAGAGTACAGACCTGAGTTATAGGTTTAGAGAAAGAAAGAATTTGGTGGAAAGTGCGCATACTTACTCAGTCTTGATGGAAGTGTGGTGTGGTTGATCATAATCTCAGTTCTCATTCTGCCAGGTGGCCCTAAGGAGTCCTTAATACTTGAAAAGACATCTGCTTCCTGGAAACTGATTTACTCCTATTTGGGGTGAACTCATAATGGGGAAAGAGAGAAAGAGAGAGGGTGGGGGGAGAGAGAACACCAGGCTAGATTTGAATAAATATGTTACAGAGTAAATACATAAATGGCAAATGAACATCATCATTAGTTATAAGGTAATACAAATCAGAGCCACAGTGAGATAGAAGTTCACAATTGCTAGTCTATAATAACAATTTTTTTAAAGTCAGATTTTAGAACATTTTGGTAAGGATTTGGAAAAATTGGAATCTTTGCACATTGCTGGTAGGAATATAAAATGGTACATCATTTGTGGAAAACTGGCAATCCCTTAATAAAACATATGTTTTAACGCATATATACCTAGAGAAATGACACTTTATACTCATTCAATGCACATTAACGTTTATAGTGCTATTCACAAGAACCAAAAACAAAACTATGTAAATGCTTATCAACTAATAAAGAAAAACTATGCAGGCACTAGTTGGTCTCTCCTGTAATCCTAGCTGTTTGGGAGGCTAATATCTGAGGATCACAGTTTGGAGCCAGAGTGGACAAGAAAGTCCATGAGACTCATCTCCAATTACCTACCCCCCCCCCAAAAAAATGCTAGAAGTGGGGCTGTGACTCAAGTCTTGAGTAAAAAAACTAAGAACAGCTCTCGGTCTCTGAGTTCAAGTCCCAGGATGAGCCCAAATGAAACAATAACAAAAATAAAAGAGAAAGAACGGCAGAATGACATTTAGGCTGGATGCCAGTGGCTCACACCTAAAAAGACAGACCTGAAACCAGAAAGGATCACAGTTCAAAGCATCCTGGGCAGAAAAATATCCAGGACACTTTCTCTTCAATGAGCCAGAAACATGTCAGACTGGAGGTGTGCTCAAAAACTCTTTTCTGTCTCTTTTCACATGTACCACTGTTCAATCTTTCTGCATTGGAAGTCCTGTCACCTCTCTTGTGGCCTACAGTTTCCATTGCTGCTTGTTTTATCAAAGAGCTTCTACTTCTCATTCTCTTTTTGGCTTTTGGATATTTTCCATGAGCGAAGACAGATAACATTTTATTGACGTCTCCCAATTATCCTAGTGCTAAGTGCAAGTGGAAGGATCAAAATAGCCATGAACATTTTGAGCTTACTCACTGAAATGATGTGATTAGAAAACTAAGGGAACATAGACCTTACAATAGAAAGGAAATTGCGTTAGATGTCAACACTATTCAAGAAATGGTGTGATAATATTAGATTTCTTGTTATTGAAATACAGATATTGGGTCTAAGTAACACCATCTGGTCCTCACTGCCATCGTGGCATCTTGATAGACAGTGGGGACTTGGTGAAAACTCCAGAGGTGAAATTCCACTTACTCACCACCAGCCCAAGGTGATAGACGCCTGAATTCCTAGAAGCAGATGGGGCAGGGCCCTTAAACAATAGGTTCCCAAATCTTCCAGACCTGTGCCATAAACTTGAGCGACCCCCTGTGACCCTGCACCCTAATAATGATCCTATTTAGGCCTTTCCATTCCTGACATCATTGTGCCTTGCCTGGAGTCTCCTGACTCCTCAGAGTCGACCCCCTTAGAGTTGATCTGGATTGTTGAGATTGTTTTCTATTCTTTCTTTACTACTCTCAGGGCTCAGTTTTGTAACATTATCAACTGCATTGAAGGCTGCCAGTTTTTGTTTTTGGACATGAGTCCATTTGCAGTCACAAGGCTTTCTAATAAAGACTCCAAATTCAACCTTTCAAAGTGTGGCTTGTCTGTATCTCACTAACTGAATTCCCCCATCATATTATACAACCCAGGATTTCTGTATTGTAACACTCCCTTCTACCAGAATATATATGTATACATAGGCATATATATATACATATATATTAGCAAAACTCTTCATGGAAAACAAGTACCATGTGGATATAGCTGAGTGCCAAAGCACTTACCTAGCAAGTCTGAGCCCTTGGTTCTGTCTTCAGCACTGGAAAACAACCAAGAACAAAATATTACTTATTCTTGCTAATCATGGCAATGTACATTTTTAATCTCAGCACTCAAGAGGCTTGGACAAGAGCATCACAAATTTGAGGACAGCTTAGGCTACATAGAGATTCTGTCTTATAAAAACAAGCAAAAACCTAAGTGTGTGTGTGTGTGTGTGTGTGTGTGTGTGTGTGTGTGTGTGTGTGTAATATGACAAATATCTTTATAGTCTTCAGGTAAAGGAGTATTTCTCAAAGAAGACTAAAAGTACTTACTGGTGCATTACAATAATGCTGGAGTAAGGGAAGGGAGTGGGTAGACACACACTGTGAAGAGGGAGACATAAGGATTCTGACCTACAGGCTTTAATCAAAATTTAACAACTAAGAGAAAATGCCAGAAGTACATGAGGCATAGCAGTATCCTTAGCAGATTTGTGGCTTTCAGTGTAACACTGGCTTCAGAATGAATTCCACGGAACAAAAGACGAGGAATTCATGTAGGAAGAGGTTGTATTGGGGAAATAGATGAAGTTGGCTTGGATTAGAATGTGTGCAGAATGCAGAAGGGAGGATAGTTTTGAGAAATCAACAGGAAATTGACTCACCAGGATATGGTACTTGATTAGATTTGTGGGAGGAGGGAAGAGTCCAGTTATCTTGGGATATGTTCAACATCTAAAGGATGTTGAGCTACCAGTTAGATATGTTTGAATGGGGCACTGATGGCTCACATTTGTAATCCCAGCTACACAGGAGGAAAATCACAGTTACACACATGGGTGTTGGGGGAGGGGGTGGGGAGAAATGACCTAAATGGGATCCTGGTCAAGGGGAAGGATTATGGGGAGATGGGAAGTCTCAGGAATCTATGGCACAAGACTGGCAGGCCCAGTAACCCAAGGTCCAACCCAGCCTCTAGGAATTCAGACATGCCCATCACCTAGAGTTTTTCCCCTTGCTCCACCATGAAGACAAGATGGAGCCAGTTAAACCCAATTCCCTATTATCCTCCTTGTTGCCAAGATGGCGCTGGTTAGACCCAGTAATCTTATTTTGGTATTAGAGAAAGGCCCCATCTAAAAAGAAAATCTTGTTATGGTGGTTGAGAATTAGGTTTTATCCTTTGCCCACAAATTTTCCTTCATTCACGTTTGTGTGTGTGTGTGTGCGTGTGTGTGTGTGTGTGTGTGTGTGTATGCATGCTCCAGTCCTGAGCCTTGAAGATAGGTCCTGGGCACTGTCCCTGAGTCTTAGACAAACTTTCCTGTCTGGGCTGGCTTTGAACTGCAATCCTCAGATCTCAGTCTTCTCAGTAGCTAGGATTACAGGCAGAGCCACCAGCACCTGGGATTTCTACCTTCCTGCTCTGTATGTGTCTTATTCCCCACGTCCCCAGGCCCCAGAAGTCCTCATCAGGCTGAGACCAAGGCTCCTCAGTGGCATACCCTCTGCTTTCTGTCTGTGTCTAGAAGGTGATGATAAATGTGAGTTCCCACTTACTGTGTCTGTGGTTGAATTCGCTCATTTGTTATGATTGGATCTCATTGCTCACCTATGTGCAGCCTTCTGGCTTCTTTTGACTATCTTCTCTCTGAATCTGACCACCCGAGTATTCTCCAGCAATTTCTCATCTGGTTTATCATTCCCAGCCCCAAGTGATGGAATTCTTCCAGCTTTTTTTCCTCTCAAGTTTGAGTACTCCATTAGGCAGGGCCAGGCAGGTCAAATGAGTTTTCACTTAAAGTGCTCAGCACAGTGGCTGGCGCCTTTGGGCACTTAGCACTTTCTTCTAATGAATAATGGAAGTGGAGGGAGGGGTGTCCTTGTTTTTTAGTCACAAAAGGTTCCTGATGTTGAATGGCAGAATCTTTCCACAACTTTCTATGAATTTTAGCGGCTACAGAATCCTTACATAAGGCAGATTGGAGGTGAAGTTTTAACATGATGTATTTATTAAACACACACACACACACACACACACACACACGTACACACACACACACACTCGAATACCTTGACTATTCATGCATTTTCAAACAATTCCCTTAGCAGCTAGGTATCTTTTTTCCCATATATTTTTATTGTAATTAATAGAAGGGTTAAATTATATTCACCAGATAGAAGGTGCATTACTTCACATACATTGATACCCTTTCTCATGTCTTGGTCTCCATTTCCCTTCCTCCACCCCCGCCCCTCATCTTGTTTTCCCCCCTTTCCTACCTGATTTCAAATAACCAAATACGCATATATACAATACATTAGATAACAAGGTGAAATACTGTAACAATATGAGATAACCAAGGGACAAGCAAAAGAGATGAGAGATAACATAGTACATTAAGGACAACAATCACTCATTATATGGCTTTTGTTTCTATATCCTGGAGGTCCTTTCATTTAGCGTCATACTATATGGCCTTATGGATCTAGCAGCTAGGTATCCTTATGTGAATTTTCTGGGTAATTAAAATGCATTTTGTCATGAAGAAAGAAAGGGTCAATTTTTAAAAATGTGTTTTTCTTTAACCATATTTGGGGGGGTCATTTCTTTTTAATTCTGGGGATCACACCTAAAATGTTGCACTTGGCAGGCAAGTGCTATGCTTCTGAGCAGCATCCCCGATCCTTTTCTTTTTCCTTAATAAGTCACATCAAAGATAAGAATCTCTTTTTATAGCAGTTTCTTTTTCAGATGGGGTCTTGTGCTTTTGCTCAGGGCAGCTTCAAACTGTGACCCTTCAACTTCTTCCTCCAGACGAATGAGGTTAATGAATGTACCCCTACTCCTGGCCACAAAGCTACGTCTTGGTGAACCAGTGACCTGAATACCGAATATGGGTGTTTGACTCTTGAGCATACTCTACTTTTCAGAGTTGCCAGTTTTTATGTTCTTTTTCTGCTTCCTGATTCTTCTGTATTTATGGCAATGGCAACAACAAATTCATCATCATTTCTATACTGTGTGTGTATGAGTGTGTGTGTGAGGGGGGGAAGGGGGAAGGGAGAGAGGGACAGAGACAAACAGAGATACAGAGAAAAATGTTTTTTACTCTGGCATGTGTTGCTAAAATCTTAGTACATAAACTGGACTGCTGAGCTGTTTGATTTTCAAACAGTTTCAAATTCAGATACAAAAATTTTTCCCCAGCAGTGTTGGCCAGAAAATATGTTGCTTTAAACTTCCCTCTCCTTCTCTATGGATAGTTTCCTAATAGCATGTTGAAAAGATCTCATCACTTCAAGCCGTCCTCAATAGTGTAAAGCGCCGATCTGTCTAACTTAATGCAACCTTTCCCTGCCTCTGACCAGGGCCCTGGATGAAGAGAAGCTTTGATGTCCAGGAGACAGTTTGTTGACTGGTTCCTGCTCACCCTCCCTCACCACTAGCTCATATGGTATTAGGGAGTGGGAGCCTGTGGTCTCTTGAGACCTTCCTGCTCTAAATTTTTAACAATCTAGCCATGAATGTGGCCCTTTTGTTCGTTATGACCACTTTACTTTCCATATGGACAGTCTCTGGATGTTGTAGATATCGATTAAACGGTGGGTAGGTAGCTGTTTCGTCTATCTCTGTGTCTCTGTAACTATCTCTCTCCCACCTGCCCCCATCCCTGCCTCTGAACTCTTGGTAGAATCTGGTAGCCTCCTAGCAATCCAAGCTCTCTGACCAATCATCTTGAAACATCTTGAAACAATCTGTCCAATCATCTTGAAACAGATTATAGATAGCAAGCCCTTTGGGTCACAATGGGGACAACATCAGGTTCGGTTTCCTTGCGAGGTGTCACCTGGAGCAATGGGAATCTTTTTCACGCCAAATGGCTGCTGCTTTTCTTTCTCCACTTTGCCTCCTTTTGCCTCCTTCCTTCAGCTTGCCCAGAGGACGCACACCCTCATAAATCCACACCTTGGGCAAAGAGCTAAGGAGTAGCAGATTCACGTGAGTCACTGGGTCCCTTACTTGGCAGGGGTTGGTGGAGGCAGGGATAGCAGGCACAGATTTCCACATAGGTAGATAATGCATATCTATGCAAATGCTCTTTCATCCTCTTAGGCTTAGACTTATATTAACGAAGAATGAATGTATAGACAGGGCCCACAATCTACAGCCATGGGATATACATAAAGATTTTTTTTTTGCCAGTCCTGGCTTGAGCTCAGGGCCTGAGCACTGTCCTTGGACTTTCTCAAGGCTAGAGCTCTACTACTTGAGCCTCAGCACCACTTCCGGCTTTTTTCTATGTATGCGGTACCAAGGAATCGAACCCGGGTCTTCGTGCATGCTAGGCAAGCACTCTACCATTAGGTGAAACTCCAGCCCATGCATAAAGTTTTGTTGGAACCCAGCCATGTAATCTACTACCTGCATTTTGGTAGTTAATTGGGGATACAGAGTGTCACAGGCTTTCCTGCTTGGAAACACGATTCTCAGATCTCAGCCTTCTGAGTAGCTAAGATTACAGGTGTGAGTGGAGAGTTTGGCCTAATGATAGAGTGCTTGCCTAGCATGCATGAAGACTTGGGTTCAATTCCTTGGTACCACATACATAGAAAAGGGCGGAAGTGGTGCAGTAGAGCTCTAGTCTTGAGAAAGCCCAAAGACAGAGCTCAGTCCCTGAGTTCAAGCCAGGACTGGCAAAAAAAAAAAATTATCAAGATTACAGATTTGAGCCTCTGGCAGCTGGCTTCATTGTGGTATGTTCATACATGCACATGCAAATGAAGAACTTGGACCACACGCACCCTCATCCACTTCCCCTTGGTAACTCAACCCCTTTCCAATAGTACCACATCCCCTGGAGAGCCTGCTTTGCTTTTCTGCCACGTGTGACACCAGGGATTTGTTTTACCATTGTATTTCATAAGTGTAAGTATTATATTTTGTTCAGACTAGTCCTTCCTATAGACTTCTTTCTCACTATTATTATTATTATTATTTTGATGCTTCAAGTATCCCACACTTAGCTAGCAGTAGCCCCTCTGAGATAACTGTGCTGTTGGTAAGTCCTTGTCATGTGTGCTCCCTTCCAGCATTATCTAGGCTTGTCTCATACTTTCCCTGCTCAACTTCTAGAATCGACATTTTTGCCAACAAGTCCTTGACTGGTGGAAATTAACGCAGCCACAAAATATGTTGGTTAAGGCAAGCTGTAGGGATTTTTTTAATTGTTTGTATGCTCGTCTGTGGGCTTTTGTTCCATGGTTTCTCATGGTGATTATTTTTCTTCAGCTTACCAAGTAGCTGGAACCAGAAGCATACATTACTCACCTCACCCCCCTCCACACACCTCAGCTCTTGTCTATTGATCAGTGGCAGATGGTAAAACTACAGTTTCAAAATACGTCCTCTGCCCATCTGTCTTCCAGGACAGTTTCAGCTATGGAAGTCCTCACCCTAACATCTGTTCACCTCTGTACCTGAGCTTGTTTCCTGAGAACTTAGTCACTGCCTCCAATTTCTGTCCTTATCGCTGTACTTTGAAATCTCTCTCTCCAACTAAAATACAAAGGTCCTGTCAGTCGTTTTTCTTTCTAATTAACAGTGACTATGAGAGATCATATTTGACTTATTTCAGTAATGAATATATATATATATAATGAATATAGACCCAGTAATGAAAATAGAGCTGCTAGCAGACACAATGCAAAGTGTTCTTGAAGCTTTACAACCATATACTGTAAAGGCAAGACTTTGCTAATCTTGGACCATCAGCTCAGTACCTAGCCAGAAGGAACTGCTTCCATATTTACAGATAAACAAGAATAAAATGCATTGCTTCATACATATGTGAATCAAATATCCTAAACAAAGATCGCAAAAGATAAAATTATGTTGAGCAAAACCTAAGTCCTTTGCAACATATTTAAGCATCAACTATTAACTTGGGAGAATTCCTTGTCTTAGTACCAGCTGAACATCCAGACCTGAACCTACTGGGATGTGTTAAGCATATAAAGGAATTAACGGAATCTTCCTAATTAAAAAAAAAAAGCCAGGTTCAGTGCAATCCTAGCTACTCAGAAGGCTGAGATCTGAGGATGGATCATGGCTCAAAGCCAGTCTGCACACAAAAGTCCATCCATAAGACTCTTCTCTCCAATGAAATACCAGAAAACTGGAAGTGGTGCTGTGGCTCAAGTGGTAGAGCACTAGCCTTGAGCTGAAGAGCTCAGGGACAGCACCCAAATCCAGAGTTCAAGCCCTACAACTGACAAAAATAAATAAAATAAAATCCAGGAAAATATGACACTATGTCCACCCTCATTCTATGTTTGTGGAAAGTTTTCATATGACATTTTCCCAGATGCTGACCAGTCCTTGGAAAAGTTACTTCACGACATGTTCATCTGGGCTCTTTTCATATGGTCATGGCTACAATATCAAAACTTCAGTACATTCCTTAGGACGAAAGCATTTCTCCAACAGATTCTATTGTGTTTAAGTCATTCAGGTTTCTTTCTGGAAGGCACTATCCTGAAGAATGGCAGTAGTTAATGTGGTGATTCTTTAAACCATTCTCTTCTCCTGGGTGTGAGTGCTAATCACAGCTAATATTAGCCTTATTGCCTCACTGCCTGGCTTGGGAAATGTGAGTGAGAAGGGCAAAGGTGTTAAGCTCTGGAGTTAAAGTGTGAAGACAGGCTTTTCTCCCTAGTTCTACAGGACTCAGGAGTCTAAGTTATGAAACAGTGAATCCAAGGAAACGAATCTGATCTGAGGGTTTCTAACTAGTGATCCATGCATTAAGAAGTCACATTTAACCTACTTTATTATCTGTGTTCTTCTTCATCACTTTCTTAGTGCAGGAATAATGATCCTCCCTCTCTCTCTCCCTTCCCTTCCCCTCCCTCCCTCCCTCCCTCCCTCCCTCCCTCCCTCCCTTTTCCTTCCTTCCTTCCTTCCTTCCTTCCTTCCTTCCTTCCTTCCTTCCTTCCTTCGTTCCATTTTTCTTCTTTCTTTCTCTCTGCTGGTTCTGGAGCTTGAACCCAGGGCCTTAGCATTTTCACTGAAGGCTAGCATTCTACCACTTGAGTCACAGCTCCATTTCTGGAATTTTTTTGCAGTGATTAATTGGAGATGAGAGTCTCAAAAAGTTTCCTATCCTATCTGGCTTTAAACCTCAATCTTCAACTCTCAACCTCCATAATAGCTAGGATTATGGGCATGAGCCACCCACATCTAGCTCTTTTCCTCTTTGATTCTAGCTCATTTCCATGATCTTGAAGGTAGAATGTGTAGATTCTTTTCTTTCCATGTGTCATTCTGTCAGGGTGACTATAACAACAACAACAAAAAATACCCCAAACTAGTTGGCTGGCAACATCACAGATTTAGCTCTTCTAGCTGCAAAGGCTACAAGGCACCAACAGGGTGGGTATCTGCCTTATGCCTATTGTTTTATTCTCAAAGCGGACACCTTGTTGTCTGTCCCTGTGTGGAAAGAGTAAAACGGTGATTGAACCTGGGTATTTCTAGATATTCCAAGCTGGCCTCTAGCTTACAATGTTCCTGTCTTTGCCTGTGGAGAGTATGATTACAGGCATGCACTATGGGCTTGGCCTGTTGATGATTTTATTAGGTCACTAGTCCTTTTTCACCTCTTAAAGGGCCCTTCTGCCATCACCTAACGTGATTGGGTTTCACGGTCAGCATTTGTTGTCACAGTATCATTTCCAGTGGGAAGATGACTTGTGTTTTCAATGGTTATCATTTGGTCTAGTGGCATCTGTGTATTCTTGGGCTATACCTTCCTCAACAGAATGGTCCTGTACGAAGGTGAGTTGTTCATTCCAACTCTTAGGCTAAAGTGTAGAATAAAAACAGAACAAAACTGGCTCTGATCATGAACTTGGGTTATGTAAGGTACTCACCTAACGTGAGGAGTCATGAAAGATCCAGGAGAACTCCCGGGACCACTTTTGTAACTTTTCTCTAATGAGAATATTATTTCAAACTAATGATTCATTTTTAAAAGCTTTCCGAGAAAACTACACGTTTGCCTGGCTTCCAGCCTGAACCTGAAATAATTCACCTTAGCTAACTTCTCCCTAAATGATTTTGCCTAATATCCTTGGATCTCAAATCACATTACACCCAAGTTTGGCTTTTGTAGTTTGATGCTGGATACTGGCTGCCAGCTTCTGAATTCTGTCTTTCTCTCTCAGGAACCATTCCCTTTGGGATCACTTTAGCCACCCTCCAAGACATCCCCTCCGATCCTTCACCAGAGGCAAGCCTGGCTTCCAAGCCTAAGACAGGACTTTTGTCAAAGCTAATCTTCCAAATGAGAAGCATGGGTGCTCAGTGCTTTCATGAACAGCTCGTACAGCTCGTGGCCCCTCATGAGCTATGCTTGCTTGTTTTGTCCCCCAAGGGTTCACATGTCAAGTTGACCTAAGTTAATTTGGGAGCATGCCCTCAGGAAGAATTATGAGACTATTCTTTCTTGGGCTCCCCATTTTGCAGTGGGATTATTCCCTTTCATATCCATTCTGCAGTGATTTGGTTACCACCAGAAACTCATGGCTGAAGCCAGGATGGATGAAACATCCTGGTGTTTGCCTTCAGGCCTCCAAAATTGTGAGCTTATAAAACTACTTTGCTTTAAAAGTTTCCCAGCCTCAGCTATTTTATTATGGTAATAAAAAACTAACTCATGGCAAGACAAGCTTGATTAACTTCTCCTACATTCCCCTCTTCTCAATGACAGCTGGTTTCAAGGTCAGAACTCAGCCCTCAGGGAAGGCTGTCCATTAATGGCTTTTCCAGTTGGCTAGACCGCAGAACCCTAAACCATCCTGGCCAGAAGAGGGAGTAGAAGCATGACAGCTCAGCCAATGGTCTTCCCAAACTCAAACTGCCCTTCTATGGTTTCCAGCTCCATTTTCTCAGTTGACATATACCACTACTCAATCCTGGCTATTTAAATGAAGGAAAAGTAGTAACTTCTTGGAAGGAATAGTTTAGAATGATACCCATGGGCTGGGAGTGTGGCCTAGTGGTAGAGTGCTTGCCTAGCATGTACAAAGCCCGGGGTTTGATTTCTCAATACCACATACATAGAAAAAGCTGGAAGTGGTGATGATGTGGCTCAAGTGGTAGAGCATTAACCTTGAGAAAGCTCAAGGACAGTGCCCAGACCCTGAGTTCAAGCCCGTTCAAGCCCCAGGATTGGCCAGGAAAAAAAAAAAGATACCCATAATTTCACAGGCCAATCTGAATGAGATAGCAACTGGAATTGAAAAAAATAATAACCTTATAAAAATGCCCTTATATTTGTATCAATTTTCTAGTATTCTGATTCTGAACTCAACGAAGGTCTCCTACTAGATACCTATAATGAATCTCCAGCATCACAAACAATAGTTTGATGTAACCTCTAGTGCTGGAAATAAAAGGAGAACAGCCATCGGATACTGGTAGCTCATGCTTGTAATCCAGCCTGTAAAAGAGGATGAGACAAAATGATTGTGGTTTCAAATCAACCCAGGAAAGTTCATGAGATTGGTCCAATTAACCAACAAAACAACCTTAAAGAGCAGGTAAGGCTCCATTGGTGAACTGGTTATCCTTGAGTGGAAGCAGCAAAGGACATCACCCAGGTTCTGAGTTTAAGCCTCATTCCTAGTGGGGGTCAGGGGAAGCATTTCTATCTACAAAAAGGAAGAAGATAATTTGATATTGGGAAGAAAGGGACAAAGCTATTATTTGGTAAATACCAGAATATGTGAAGTATAAACATTAAGAGACTATTGAAAACAAATTTCAATAAGATATCCAGCAAGAGTATCAATATAAATTGCCTTCTTTTAAATGATTGATAGCAAAGTCAAAACCTTTGTATAAAGCCTTCCCAAGAGGCAGTAAAAAAAAAAAACCTGCCACATATATAGCAATAGACACATACAGCAGGGGCAAAACTTACATCGAGAAAATGATCTTAGTGCAGGACAGAAAAGCATGGTGTAAATGGACAGATGACAGCTTGATGCTGTCCGTGGATAAAGATGCCCAACATTCCAGCAAAACCCCAGGCATCCAAAAACTTTAAAAAGCCATTTTTAACATTTGTCAAAAAATAAATGAATCTGCTTTGTTACCTGGTGTATTGTATATACATTTATTTGTTTATTTAAAATAGGGAAGGGAAGGGAGAACACAAGTAATTGGGAAGGGTGGGGAGAGGGAAAGGGGTATGAGAAGGAGGATGAATGCTCAAGAAGTAATGCACCCACTACCTGACAAATGTAACTGTAACCCCTCTATACATTACCCTGACAATAAAATAAATGAACAAATATAATGAGAAAAATGTTGGGAAAGGAAAGCCAGGACTTTTTTTTTTAAGTGCTGTTGAATACAGGAGATTTGTAATAATTTGCAGTACTAAGGTTGACTTACAGGAAATGAGGGGGGATTTGGGATTGGGCAGAAATGCAATCATAATCAGACCTGGGTCCAGTCATGCCACTGCGATGGGACCCAGTTAGGGTAGGAGATTGCTTCTTCATAGCCTACATCTTCCAGGCATTAGGTGTTCGCTGGCCCGAGGAAGCACCTGGTATTGGTAAGGTGATGAGGGCATCTTGGAGGCTGAGAATGAATATTCAGTCCTGGAAAGGCTCCATTCATGCAATGGAGCATCCACTGGAGCCCATACGTGAGTGCTGGGTGTTGATTTATTTTCTATCAGTTTAGGGAACAGCTCCTTGTTGAGCTGGTGAGCATACTTTCTTGGGGAAACATGAAGGGAAGAGGAATAGAAGAGACTGCAGCCTCCACAGGGGCCATTGCTCTTGAAGCTACAGCTAACACATCATCTTCTTCATCCATCCATTCCTCATCACTGTTTCTATTATCTTTCTCCTTTGCTGGGCACCTTTGCTCCTAAGGTGACCCAGACCTTCTTCCAAGGGGTTTACAGCCTCCGGGCACATCTATATCTCTAGTCCTGGCTACTGCGTGACCTTTAAGCTTCAAAATTATGTAAGAAAATAACAGATGTTCAATTGGAATAGCTTGGAGTGACAGTAAGAAATCGTACAGGGAAAACAACAGAGTAAGAGGGAAATGTCAAGGGATTGAGGAGCCAAATCAAATATGCAACAATTTGAAGTAGAAGATTAAATTGAGAGCCAAACATATAAAACTAAATTATATTTGAGTCCATAGTATAGAAGTAAATACCTGTGTAAATAAATAAATACACTGGGGCAATGAGCCTCACCTGTACAGAAACTCCCAAATCATTAGTGAAGACTCTGATGAAGGCATGGAGCTAATCCCCTTCCCTTGAAGGGGAGGCCAGATGCAGTGATGTTCAACGATTACTGTGTGGAAATGGGAAAAAATAGGAGTGCTTGGGATCAAACCCTATCAGGACCTCATGCCTGATAGATATATGGTCTTTCTCCAAAGCATACCTGTGCTCTACTTTTTATTCTGTATTCTTCTTTATTAGTTCATTTTCAGTCTATATTCGGTATCACTTCCATTTTATTATTTTTGTGAAACATTTTTCATTTTAGTTTAAAAATATTTTTTCATCTTAAAAGGTGCACAAGATGGCCTTAAACAAAGATGTTCTCCTCAGCATTTGTTGTTTTCTGTATGTTCATTAGAGGCAATATTTATTTCAAAAACTTACAATTAAAATTTTGCTAAAAACCTTGGCTTTAGCCAGGCGCCAGTGGCTCATACCTGTAATCTTAGCTACTCAGGAGGATCTGAAGATCGTGGTTCAAAGCCAGCCCGGTCACAAAAGTCTGTGAAACTCTTATCTCCACTTAACCACCAGAAAACTGAAGTGGCGCTGTGGCTCATGGGGTAGAGCTCTAGTCTTGAGCTGAATAGTTCAGGGACAATGCCCAGACCCAGAGTTCAAGTCCCAAAACTTAAACAAACAAACAAACAAACAAACCTTGGCATTTGGTAATTACAATTAGAGATATTTCATTATCTTCAACTAGCTGTACAAGGGGTTTTAGTTTAACATATCCACTTATATTTACAATGCACCTTGATCAGCCACCTTTTCCATTATTCTTCCCCCTGAAATTGTAATTTGTTTTGTGGGTCATGGGCCTTGAACTCGGCCTGGGTGTTGTCCCTGAGCTCTTCAGCTCAAGGCTACCCTTGAGCCAAGCCCCACTTTCCGGTTTCTAGAGGTTAATTGGAGATAAGAGTCTCAGGTCGTTTTGTGCCCAGGCTGGCTTTGAACCTTGATCCTCAGATCTCAGCCTCCTGAGTAGCTAGGATTACAGGCGTGTTCCACCACACCCAGAGATATTATAATATTAACATGACTCTTTTCTCTAAAATTGTGTCTTGGATTAAAAAAATAAGTACAAAAGGCAGGCAATTTTTTTAAAAGTCTATATTCTCCTAATTTTAAGATGATGTAACTAAAACTTACCTTTCATCTCCCCCTCTTCTCTGTCATTCTTAATATCCCCCCCCCAGCAATGTACTAAAGGAAAGGTCAATTATTTTTTCAGTGAACGGATTGCTTTTAGACCACCTAAGCATGCATACATACTTTTTTGTTACTTGTTATTGTAAAAGTGATGAGTTACAGTTACATAGGTCACGAGTACATAGCTTTTAGAACAGTCGCCTCTTCCATTGTTCTCTCCCAGCTTTTCCTTCCTGACCCCACTCCCCCCAAATTATATAGTTCGTTTTCAACATTGTGTCTAGGGAGTCTCTGCTGCTTTTGTTCACTCTTTGTCCCATTTCTGTGCTTCCTCCTTACCACACAAGACCTCATGTTTCCACTTCTTGGAGTTCATTTTGATAAATATCATTTTATATGATTATGTCTTGCATTTCTCTTCTTTCTCTCTTTTGTTTTTGCCAGTCCTGGGCTTGAGCTCAGGGCCTGAGCACTGTCCTTGGACTTTCTCAAGGCTAGAGCTCTACCACCTGGGCCTCAGAACCTCTTCTGGCTTTTTTTCTATGTATGTGGTACCAAGGAATTGAACCCGGGTTTTCATGCATACTAGGCAAACACTCTACCACTAGGCCACACTCCTGGGTCCTCTCTCTCTTTTTTTAATGATAGAAGTGCATGGCTGACCATGGTTTTTAGTGACTAGTAAAGATCCACAAATAACCACAGACCCAAATATCCCCAGAGATGGAAAACAATATATTAATTTATTTCCAACACAAAATACAGAACATCATTAAAAAGAAAGATGGGTACAGTAGTTTCAGGGCATCTCACTGGGCTTACACAAACCCACTCTCAAACATAAATTCTTCCAACAAGAAAGAATTTTAGATTCAGGAGATAGGACCAGCCATGTATATGTAAACATCTTCTGCTCTAGAATGTTTCCTCATCATACACGAGAAAAATCCAGTGTAAAGCATTTCTTCTCAGGTGCTGCCATTTAAACATCAAGTTGAAAAGACCCTGTGACCTTGAATAGGGTCTTTACCTTTAACCCTTTATTCCTTAATACAAGTCCATTTTTTTTCAATAGCCAGAAAAAAAGTTCTACATCAAAGCCATTCCCTTTAAATATGATTGACATTCAACAAGTATAATTAGAGAAAAAATCAAATATTAATTAAGTATATCATTGCTTCTCATTATGATAAATAAATATTTAGGGATTCAGTAGATTAGAGCAAAACTAAAGTAGACGTCACATTTTTTTCCTCAGTAATAAGACTTTTTAAATTTTTCTCAATATAAACACTGAGACCATTCTTATAAACTACCTTCTATGGTATACTAAATATGGCTTTATTTTCTGTCTCTCAATATTTCACCTTGGGAAATAAACTGAGTAGATCAATAAGAGAATTTCAAATTCTCATACAATTTGTTTCCTAATGCTTCTTCAGCTCTCAAGACACAGTCACTTTTCTGCAAAGTGCAGTCATTAAAAATGTTGTCAAGTTTGTAAAAAAATAGGATGTACACAAGAGTGGGAAGAAAGCTAGGACACCAGAGCCTTTACTATTGGTCTCCTCCACCCTCTCTCTTTTGAATCACCTCTGGTTTAATTCTCAGTTTATAACTTCTATGTCCTTGGTCTGTGGTCACTGTACTTACGATTTCTTCCCTAGGAATGGATTTGATATAGACACTTTGTAAATTTCTCTGGAACAGGTTTTCCAAGGCTGACTTTATCATGAAGAGTTCTAGAGTGAAAAGGCTTCTCTCTCATTTAAGAAAAAAAAAATTGTGTGGGTACTCAGGCTTGAACTCAGGGCTAGGACACTCTCCCTTAGCTTTTTCATGCAAGGCTGCATGAGGCTCTACCACTTGAGCTACACCTCCACTTCTGGCTTTTTGGTGGTTAACTGAAGGTAAGAATCACTCGGACGCTCCTGCCTCTCTCTCAGACTGGCTTTGAATTGGGTGAGCCACCAGCACTGGGCTAAGCCCTCTCTCTTATTCCCTTCCCGTTTCCATAGGCACTCTAGAAATATCACTGCAGGTAGGCTGAATGAATGAATGAGTGAATGAGGGATAAATGACAGATGTTCACGCATAGCCAAAAGCTATGGGAGGCACCACTATCAGCCTTGTAAAGTTCCCAGAGAATTCTATGAGGCGATTAAAAGCACTGCAAGATTGAATTTGGTCTCTATATTTACAGAAGTATATGTCTGTCAGGACAGACTCCTAGAAGAAATTCCTTCAAGATGCTCGACTTGAGACTCCACTAGACTAGAGAAGGAAGGTGATAGGATATCTCCCTTCTTGGGAGGGACATTCTGGCATACAACAGAGAAATGTTTGGCATCCCCGAGGTCTTTTCTCTGTAGTAGTAGACAGTGACTCTTGTCTTTCAGCACATGCTGTCTTGCTAATGGCTTCATGTACAGAACTTCAGATACGGGGAACCTGGGTGTGCTCGTTTTGAAACTCAACAAGATCTGGTTTTGTTTGTAGCTTCTTTGTTTTGCAAGTGTTGGGGATTGAACCCAGGTCCTCATGAATACTGGGCAAATGTTCTACCACTGAGCCACACTTTAGCCTCTTTAGATCTGTTCTTGTTTCAAAGAAATGTATTGCCTAGAAAGCTGTTGTTATGCTTATTACGTGTGCTTGAGAGCAGAGTAGTGACTGTTAGTGTGTTTACAAAAAAGATTCCTTTTTCAAAAAATTCAAATGTCTTATCTTCCTAAGTATTATCTACCATTTTCCTTTCTATTAGGATCTAATTATGTGATGTGTATTTGGTAACATTGAATGTATCACTGATCATAGTAATAGCCTAACAAAGAAGTGAGCATGAAGAAATTGCCAGACTGGCCAAAGTGCCAGGATTGCTCTACCCAGCCATCCTGTTGTATTTTCACAGTGTCCAGTGGATAGTGTAGGTGTAATTCTGCAGCCGGGACCTAAAACGCTTAACATAACCAAAACCAAAGTCTCTTACAAAGAGGATCTTCATTCCAGCTGCAATTACCATTCAGAAGCATTCATTAAAAATACCAGCTGGGTTGTATCGCAGTTTCACTCTGATTAAGGGTTCTTTCTCGAAGCCTCAGTTCTAGGCATTCCACAGTTAGTGGGTATGTGTTAAGCTCAAACTTGTTAGCAAACAGGCTTTCTGAATTAATCAACCATTTTAAGTCTCCGTTTCCATAGATACAAATGCCATGTACATAGTGACCTGCAAAGGAGAGAAGAAAACATGGTCAAAACATGCTTGTTTTCCAAGGTCAAAGGTAGTGAGACTGGCAGAAAGAACTAATGATGATTGAGGAGCGAAAGCTGTGCCAAGTGTTAGGAAAAACAGATGAATTATGATTGGGAGGTTCTGGCTCACTGGGACAAGAGGTGCAAATATGATTTGAATAGATGAGAGTGAATCAGTTCAAGGGAGTTGCACGGCAAGTGTCATGAGGCGTCTGAGTGTCAGGGAATGAGATATGGATGAGAGGTTTTAGATGTGTACTCATGGGTTTTCTGAGTGCATTTGGAGCCTTGGTCCAGTCTGTCCAAGTGTCTACTTTCTATCTCCACTCACATGTGTAATAAATCCCCAATGTATGTCAAAACTGATTTTCTTTTGAGACAGTGTTGCAATGTATAGTGCAGGCTGCCCTCAAATTTCTGATCTTCCTGTCTCAGCTTCCCAAATCCTGGAGCTACAGATGTGAACCACCATACGCTTTAGCACTGACCTTTTGTTGTTGTTTAAACTGGTCCTAGGGCTTAAACTCAGTGTGGGGGAACTGTCCCTGAATTTCTGTGCGCTTGAGCTACAGCTCCACATCTGGCTTTTGGGGTAATTAATTAGAAATAAGAGTCTCACAGTCTTTCCTGCCCACACTAGCTTTGAACCTTGATGCTTAGATCTCAGCCTCCAGAGTAACTAGGATTACAGTGTAAATGAGTGCTGGCAATTGGCAACACTCAACTTCTTTCCCCTCCCGGCTCAGGTCCTGGGGTTTGAACTCAGGGCCTGCGTACTGTCTCTGAGCTTGTTTTGCTCAAGGCTCTCACTCTACCACTTGAACCACAGCACCACTTCTGGTCTTTTCTGTGTATGTGGTACTGAGGAATCAAACCCAGGGCTTCATGCATGCTAGGTGAGCACTCTACCCCTAAGCTACATTTCCACCCCAGCACTGAACTTCTTAATCTCCTTGCTGCAAGCCTGTTCCTTTCCATGTCTCCCGCCTCATCTCATATTCTTCAGTGTCAGGAGTGCTTCACAGCCCACCTCCATCAACTATCTGTCTGCTCAACCTTCACAAGAGTAACAGGATTCACCCACCTGTCACTTCCATCACTCCCAGCCCTGTGGCCCCATGCACCTCCATCTTTCTATCCAAAGTGCAGTAATGGTGGGATCCCTGACTGACCCCCTGGCCCAGTCATATTCCATCCTCCTTACAAAACACAGAGATAGTCTTCTACAGAGTTAAGTGGAGCATTCATCTCTCCACTCCTGCACACGGGGCCTGCTCCCCGAGAAGACTCATGCACTCTCACTCTCCCAGAGCCCACCGTGTACCCCATATCCTCAGCCTTGGGTCTCTGAGAAGCTGAAGCCTTCCTTAATTGCTTCTTCCTCTTCCTCACCCATTTTTCTCATAGTCCTTTTTTACCCCTTACGCACACACAATGCACATGCATCTGATGTATCTGACATATATGCATGTGTATACACTCATATCTATAATATGTTACATAGAAACAGATACAATATCTATGCATGAAAATTTATAAAACTATCAGATATGTTATATATAGGAATGTTTTATATATAGCTTCATTTAAGCATATATAAAACTGATGTATTCATTATATATACATATATATATATATACTTCATATGTATGTATCATTACCAAGAAGGAAAATAGTACTGTTTATTTGTTTATTGTAGCTCTTTCCAGATATCATTTTTGTTTGCTCCTCAGGCTGGGCTATAAGCTCAAACCATTTTGTTCATGTATGCATTTGGACAAATTATGGTTCCTATGAGATGTTAAGTTAATAGTTGCCAGCTGAAAGGATGGAGAGGGTGGGTGGAGGCTTGCAGAGTTGGGGGACAGGTAGATGTGGGCAGCATTGAGGTGGACAAAGGTTTCAGAAAGATCTGAGGACAATCTTTGGAATAGTTGTGGTGAGATTTTTCTGCTAAAACCAGGAATTCTATTGGGAATGGGTTAGAAAGAAGAAGAGAAGGAAGTCGGAACTATTTTATTTTGGCATGTAACAGAGCACTCATTGGTCAACTGACATAAAGGAAAGGGTTTATTTGGGTTTTTATCCTGAAAGTATGGAGGAGCCTTGAAGACTTTTGAACAGGAGAATCAAATGATAATATAGCATGACAGTATCCTGAAGTTACTTCTCTACTTCTCTAGGTAAGGGTAGAGAATGTCTGACTGAAACTTACTTTCAAGAGAGTCTATGTGTTGAAGTCTCTGGCTTCTCTGTTTAGCAATCAGCTGGTTGGTCACCCCATTCCTATAGTTCTGAGAACCCCAGTGTTTGTTCCCCATCTCCCACCAGCCCCCACAGCAGGTTGACCTAAAAGCCGGCCTCACCATGGCAGCCTCCATGTGTGGTCTCCATGTCCATCCACTTCACAGCTCTGAGGTTACCAGTCCAGGATGCATTGGGCATGGAGCCAGGGACTCCTGCAAGGTGGATAAAGAAAAGTAAGAACCACAGGACAAGGCCATCCATTGCCACTACTCAGCCTCCCATTCATGCTTCTTTTTATTCCCTTGACTATTCTTCAGACCTCATGGGATTGCTGTGTGTGGGAAAGAGGCCACCAATCAGGTATGTGGGCAGCTTCCTCACCTTTACAAAGGTCAGGAAAATGGTACTCTGAGCCCACAGCGGGAACATGACAGTGAAGCCACTTCCACCTGGAGAGACCAGGATCAAACCTCTGACTTTGCTGGGCTCAAGTCTGTAATCCTAGCAAATCAGAAGGCTGAGATCTAAGGATCAAGGTTCAAAGCCAGCCTGGGTACAAAAGGGCCTGAGACCCTTATCTCCAATTAACCTCTAGAAAATGGGAAGTGGGGCTTGGCTCAAGGGTAGGGCGGTGGCCTTGAGCTGAAGAACTCAGGGACCGTGCCTAGGCCCAGAGTTCAAGCCCCATGATACACAAAACAAAACAAACAAAAAAAAACCTCTGACCTCAAAGCTGTGAGGTGACACATTTTCATTCAACCTGCTAAGTTTGTGGTCACTGATTGCAGCTCAAGCAGAAAACAAATTTGCATACTAACATGAAAAAAAAGTACTTGAAAGGATTTTTTTCATAGCTGAACATGAAAACCAGACAAGGCTATTTTTTTCTTTTTTTTTTTCTTTTTTTTGCCAGTTCTGAGGCTTGAACTTAGGCCCTGAGCACTCTCCCTGAGTTTCTTTTGCTCAAAGCTAGCACTCTACCACTTAAGCCACAATGCCACTCCTGGCTTTTTCTGTTTATTTGGTGCTAAGGAATTGAACCCAGGTTACCATGCAGGCCAGGCAAACACTGTACCACTAAGCCATGTTCCCAGCCCTAGGCCAATTTTTTATTAGCATACATTAGCTATATATCATAACAGTTCTACAAATGCAGATAATGTATTCCGATCAATTCCCCCACCCTATCACTGTCCCTTATCCCCTCTTCCTTCTTCAGGGCTGATAAAACCAATTAATAAGATTGGGCTTTCAAATTCTAATATAACCTTTCTTCCTTCAAAGCATTAGTACAAACTTGGATTTCAAAAGATTAAAACAACTATGTTCTTTTGCCTTGTGGTCACGTTAATTATAGGATGCTCTAAATATAGAATTGGATCCATGTCTCCCAACTGAAAGGTATAGTTTCAAGCTACAGTCTTCCCTGTAAATCACTGTGGTCTTACCCCTATAAAGCTAGCTAGATCAGAGAACTGGGCTTTGAAGACAGATCAGGCAGTGAAGTCTCTGAGACCCTTATATCCAAAGAACCAGCAAAAAGCTGAAAGTAGAGTTGAATTTCAAGTGGTAGAGCATGAGCCTTAACCAAAAAAGGTCAGAACAGTACCCAGGACCTTAGTTCATGCTCTAGTATTGGCAGAAAAAAAAAATTAGTGCTTGCTTGTTCTAAAAGAAGCCCTTGGTTTTGTTCTTGCCACAAACTTTTAAAGAATTTAGATTAAAAACTTGCCTTAGTTGAGGCCAAGTGTGAAGGGCGGGGAATCTGGAATGAAGACAGAGAATTTGGTTTATTTTATTTACGTCAGCAAGACTAGCTGACGTGGGTGATGTTCTTAACTCTATTTAGATTAAATAATAACTACATTTGAAATGTGTCAATGAAACATTTCGCAGACAAAGCATCTCTTCACTTTCAAGTGACTACATTTTTTTCCAGTCCTAGGGCTTGAACTCAGGGCCTGGGCAAATATTGAACTTTTTTTTGTGTGTGTGTTGGTCAGGGGCTTGAACTCAGCCTGGGTGCTGTCCCTGAGCAATTCAGCTCAAGACTACAGCCCTACCATGAAGCCAAGCCCCACTTCCCGTTTTCTAGAGGTTAATTGGAGGTAAGAGTCTCAGGTCCTTTAGCAGTGGACCCAGCCCTGAATTTTAATAGACCTCTTCAACTACCTCAGGAAGATGGCCTGCTCCCCCTGCTGCTGGGAAAGAGCCTGTACTCTGCAGGAAGCCAGGCCTCCCTGGAACTGATGCTCCTGGCTGTCACAGAACTATTGATGTCACAGCATGTGGACAACCCAGATTTCCAATCACAGAGCAAGCAATGGTCCAATGTAGATGGCCCATTCACCTGTCTCTACCACTGATGGTGAGGCCCGCACAGCTTGTCTGTATCAGACAGGCCTGCCCTGGTTTTCCAATAGGCCAATAACCTAATATTGGGATACATTTCTTTTGCCCTCTTTGCAAGGGCCAGCTCATTTCCAGCTGTCTGTAGCAGCTGCTTGGTATCCACTGTTCTTTTTTAAAAAAATTATTATTATTATTATTTGCTTTTGGTATCTATTCTACTGGCAGAACCTTAGAAACTGCTTGCCCAATGGGAGACCGCTTGCCCAGTACAATATGCCCATAAGCAATGTATTTTGACTTGGGCTAGAAGATACAAGTAGCCTACCCACCCCATCACTTGTTCTGAGATCTAGTTGCACCTTCTGCTCACTCAGCCTTTTCTCACTCTCAGTCTCTTTTCTCTTTTCCTTTGGAATTGTCCTCAGTCCAATCCTTCCGACAGAACAGAGGCTGACCTAGGAATTCTGGAATTTAACTCAGATTGGTACGAGCCAGCTGGGCATCCTTGAACACCTCTAGTACTCACTGCTTCAATGGTGTCTGTGGGTCAGTGGTTGTAAATTTAGACTGTAAACCACAGGAAAAACATGACATCACCTGTCTTTCTCACGTGCATAGGTTGTGAAGAGGGGTTTCATAAAGCAATACTTAGGTTTATTACATGGAATGAGCTTGTTTGTTTTATGCTCCTGTCTACTCTAGTTTCATTAAAAAAAAAATTCTGGCCCCAAAAAGCCAAAATGATTTCAGTATCCTCTTCTGCACTATGACTCCTAGTTGAAAAATATTGGACTTGATTCTAATCTTGTTCGTGTGTGTGTGTGTGTGTGTGTGTGTGTGTGTGTGTGTGTGTGTGCCAGCAGGGTCCTTTAGCGAGAGAGCTACCACTTGCATCGTAGCTCCACTTCCAGCTATTTGGTGGTTAACTAGAGTTAAGAGGCTCATGGACTTTCCTGCCCAGACTGGCTTTGAACCATGATCCTCAGATCTCATCTTCCCGAGTAGTTTGGATTCCAGGTCTGAGCCACTGGCACCTGGCCACAGTTATTCTTTTCTTTTCTTTTTCTCTTTTTCTGGTAGTAACTGGGGTTTGGATTCAAGCTCTTGAACTTGCGAAGCAGATACCCTACAATATAAGTTATGTCTTGTGCCTTTTATCTTTTATTATTTTTTGAATATTGTTTATGTCTGGGGCCAGCCTGTATCAGAATCCTCCTACTTATTTCTATTACATAACTAGGATGATATGTATACCACCACACTCAGCTTGTTTGTTGAGATGCGGGGCTTATGAGTTTTGATCCACTATCCTCCCAATCTATCTCCAGTGTGGACAGGATTATAGGCATGCACTACCACACCCATTCATTGACTACTATTGTCCTTGCCTGTCAGGAGACTAGGAGGTAGGTATGTGGCTGTATGGATATCTACTCTCTCAGTTCACAAGCAGCCTAGGAAGGGCCATCCTTTTTATTTTATTATTATTATTATTTCTAGGCTACATGAAGCAAAATAGAAGACTACCAATATTATTAGAGAAAACACTTCACTCCAAAAAAAATACAGTTCTCTCATTTGCTCTTCACAGGCCTATGTAAATAGAACATTTGGGATAAAGTTTTGTAGAGTAAGCAGGAATGTTTTTCTTGGGTCTCAGCCTTGGTAATGGTGTTTGTCAAATAAATGAATATGTTGGTTTTTGTTTCTTTTTGCCAGTCCTGGGTTGAGCTCAGGGCCTGAGCCTTGTCCTTGGACTTTCTCAAGGGTAGAGCTCTACTGCTTGAGACTCAACACCACTTCTGACTTTTTTCTATGTATGTGGTACCAAGAAATTGAACTCAGGTCTTTGTGCATGCTAGGCAAGCACTCTACCACTAGGCCAAACTCCCCACCCCTGACTATGCTCTTTGAAAAGCAAGCATTATTTATATTTACTTAACTTATTGTTCTCACATGGTTTGGTCCTCGCTGTAGGAGACCTGTGTGTGGCAACAAGTTCATTTTCTTTCACTTAAGAAATACACATGAGGGTTGTTTTAGTCCCCCCACCCACACACACACAATTTATTCTCATGCTTGTTAGGCAGATACTGTGCTTGAACGCAGCCCCTAGACCTTTTTGCTTCAATTACTTTTTTTTGTTTGTTTGTTTTTTTGCCAGTCCTGGGCTTGAGCTCAGGGCCTGAGCACTGTCCTTGGACTTTCTCAAGGCTAGAGCTCTACCACTTGAGCCTCATCACCACTTCCAGCTTTTTTCTATGTATATGGTACCGAGGAATCGAACCCGGGTCTTCATGCATGCTAGGCAAGCACTTTAACCACTAGGCCAAACTCCCGGCCCTTCAATTACTTTTTGATTAAGGTTTCACATATCATTAGGCCAATGTGGGCTGTGAACTTCAGGTGCATACCACTGTATCCAGCTTTTATTGGCTGCAATGAACATCTTGCTAACTTTTTGCCTCGGCTGGCCTTGAACCATGATCCTCCAATCAGTTTTCTAGGATCCCAGGAATGAGGCACCTCTGTGGGTGAATATCAAATAGCCAATGCAAATGAGAGTGTAGTGAAAGAGTTGGTGCTGGGAAGGAAATTAGGACAAATCTAGAAAATCAATACATAAATAGGTGAGAAAGGCTTCGATAATCTCCAACTCCTTTGGCCTTTGTAACCAATATTTTCAAAATAAGGAAGTAATTTTAAAGTGCAGAAATCTGGATATGAAGCAATTTACCATGAGATTTATGACTAGTCACAGAACATTGCATTCAGATAGGATGTCTTATCTGTGCTTTTGCTGTTATTGGCTAAGTTTAAAGAACTACTTAGATATGAGAAATAATCTTTACACTTGTCATCAACAGCTGGCACTAGTAGGGCAGTACTTGTGGAAACTGAACCCTAGGGGCCCGTGAATGAATGCATGGAGAATGAGTGAGGTGAGTGGAAAACTGCTAGTTGTGTGATAGCTCAAGCTGAGTGTAACCTTATCAAAAGATGTGAATGAGTGCCTAAGGTTACTCCCTACTGTTCTCAGGTTTACGACCTCTACCCCCACCTGTACCCCCAATCCCTACTCAGTATCCTGTTATCTAGCTCTTTGAAAGATGCCCATTTGATCTGTTCCCTTCAGGGAAACTCAGGACTATCTGAGCCAATAAAAGCAGAAAGTGGGGAAAACATCTTCCAGTTCTTTATCATCATCAGTTAAATTCATTCCTCCCCCTTGGTGGTATTGGAATATTATTTAATATTAAAATATTAAATATGAGCTCTCATTGCTTGGCATTTCTTCATCCATCACCCCAGTATCTACTGGGCAGAGAGAGCAGGGAGTCAATTGGTAGAGCACCAGTCTTGAAAGGAAAAAGCTGAGAGACAATGCCCTAGCCCTGTGTTTAAGCCCCAGTGCTGGCACATACATAAACAAACAAGACAACAACAACAAACGTCATCTACTATGTCCAGCCTATAAAACTTCCTTTAATATTATGTTGTTTTAAATAAGTTTATAGACATCGATGAGCATAGGTTTATTTGGTGACTTAGCAACTGTGAATGTGGTACGAATTCAACGAAAGCAATACACAACATGTTCATTGTTCATTGCTGATTATATTTAATGATTAAAACGTTGAACATTACTGGGCATTGGTGGCTCAAGCTTGTAATCTTAGCTACTCAGGAGGCTGAGATTTGAGGATTCAAAGCTAGCCTGGGCATGAAAATCCATGAAATGCTCATCTGCAAAGAAAAATTTTCTAAAAAGTTGCAAGTAGAATTGTGACTCAAGCTGTAGAGCACTAGCCTTGAGCAAAATTGCTCAGGGACAGTGCCCAGGCTGAGATCAAGCTCCAAGACTGGCACCAAGAAAAACTGGACATTAATGATAACAAAATTTAGTGTCAAATAACTTGTAGCCTGTTTTGCTGATTATTGATTTTTTATTTTATTTATTTATTTATTTATTGGTCATGGAGCTCAAACTCTAAGCCTGGGCTCTGTCCCTGAGCTCTTTAGCTCAAGGATACCACTCTACCACACTGAGCCACAGCACCACTTCTGTTTTTTGGTGGTTAATTGGAGATAAGAATCTCATGGACTTTCATACCTGGGCTAGCTTTGAACCTCCATCCTCTGATCTCAGCCTCCTGAGTAGCTAGGATTACAGGCCAGAGCCTAACTTGATTGCTGTTGTTGTTGTTTTTTTTTTTTTTAAGATATTATAGTGGTGCATACCTATAACTACAGCACTTGGGCAGCAGAGGCAGATGGATTTCAAGTTGGAGCCAGAATGGTTTACATAGAATGTTCCAGGATAGTCTAGAATAGACAGTAAGACCCTGCCTTAGAAAACTAATCACCCAAAGAAATCAACCCCACCAAGTCTGAGCCCCCTGTCAGGAATACCTGGTTTGGGCATATCACCGGTGATGTTTTCCTAAATGCCTCCATGATTGAAATGTGTGGCAGTTCTAGAAGTCTTTTACTGATTATTTCTTCATAGGGTTTATAGAATATGACCATGACCATTCTTCACCAAGTAAGGACAGAATTTACTTTTCATCAAACTATACCAACTGGATCTATATTTTATTATTCAGGGATTTCAAAAGTAAAGTTCAAAGAAGAAACTAATTGATTTTCCAAGTGGCCCACATTAGCTAGTATTTACCCCTTGCCACACTTACCTTGCAATTTTTACTTTGTCTCCCGCTTAAAATGATTATTCTATCATTTGTAGGGAAAACAAAAGGGACACTAGCTATGAGAATGGATTTAAGAAAGGCACAAAAGTATAAAAAGTACAAAAAGAAAAAAGTACAAAGTAGAAAACTACACACACACACACACACACACACACACACACACACACACAAATACTTGCAAATAATTATTTAGAAAACATTATTTAAAAAGAAAAAAAAATGACTAGATCTCAGGAACTGGGTGTTGTACCTTAGCTTTTTCAAAAACTCAAGGTTGGTGGCTTTGAGCCACAGCTCCAAATCTGGCTTTTTGCAGGCCAACTGGAGATAAGAGTCTCGTGACCTTTCCTGTCTAGGATGACTTTGAATTCGGAATCCTTAGATCTCAGCCTCCTAAGTAGCTAGGATTTCAACCCTCAACCACCAGGTGTCCTTTGTTGGGTGGGTTGGGTTTGTTGTTCATTTTGGGTTTGGGGTATTTTTTCCCTTCTGATGCGGACCATCATAAACATGTGCTCGATTACTGAGCTAGCCCACACCCAACAGCATAACCACCCACTTGCTAAGTACTCCCCGGTAAGGACAGGTTGCTAATGACTGCTCATAAGTCACCTTTGTCATTGATATCTGTCTGTCTGTCTTTGTGTTTCCCTTAAGTCAAATGAGCTCAAGAACTTGTGTGCTTTTTTGTTTGTTTGTTTGTTTGTTTGTTTTTGCAGTCCTGGGGTTTGAACTCAGGGCCTGGACACTGTCCCTGAGTTTCTTTTTGCTCAAGGCTAGCACTCTACCACTTTGAGTCAAACCTCCATTCTGGGTTTCTGTTGTTTTTTTGTTTTGTTTTGTTTTGTTTTGTTGGTGGTTTATTGGAGATCGAAGTCTCACAGACTTTTCTGCCCAGATTGGCTTCAAACTGTGATCCTCAGATGTCAGCCTTCTGAGTAACAAGAAATGAACTACAGGAGTGAGCCATCGATGCCTGGCCCAACAACTGTTTACTTGGGACTTTTTATTTTATTAGATTGGAAACTAGAGACATTTTATTACTTGGCATACTTGAACATCAAACAGTAATTTTATTTACAGTAATTTATTTACAATTTGCGCACAGTAATTTATTTGCAATTTGAATTAGGTATTTTGCATCTCAAATGGCATCTTTTTTCCAGTTTTTGTGTGTCTTGTGTTTGGTAAAGCACACTATTAATTTTCTTATCATGGCCAGGCCTTTATTGGAATCATTGGAACTGAGCATGGCATGTTTTGTCTGTTACCTGGGGGAAAGTCCTTAAAAACTCCAGTAGTCAAATTTTGATCTTACTCTTCACTTTCAAAGAAAAGTACCAGGCTGAGCCCAGCTGGCTATGTATTAACAGTTCATTTGCAAATTGTTAACATCCTTCCAATTTTATGTCTAAGCAACCAAATAAGAAATTTTGTTCACTTGAGTCTGTTGTACAAGTTGCTAATCTGAGATTGGAGCCAATACCTGAAAGAAATATAATCTTTCTCTCTCTTCTCTGTCTCTCTGTCTCTGTCTCTCTCTCTCTCCCTGTCTCTGTCTCTCTCTCTCTTTCTGTCTCTCTCTCTGTCTCTCTCTGTGTCTCTGTCTCTGTCTCTGTTTCTGTTTCTCTCTCTCTCTCCCTCCCTCCCTCTCTCTCTCTGTTTTGCCAGTCCTGGGTCTTGAACTCAGGGACTGAACACTGTCCTTGGGCTTTCCTCAAGGCTAGTGCTCTACCATTTGAGCCTCAGCACCACTTCCGGCTTCTCCATGTATGTGGTACAGAGGAATGGAACCTGGGTCTTCCTGTATGCTAGGCAAGCACTCTAGCTCTAGGCCAAACTCCCAGCCCTTTTTTATTACCTTTAAGTACTCTTTCTTATATCTTAAGTACTTTTATTACCTTGTACAAAGAAATTGCCATTCAACAAAAGTTTATGAAAGTAATACATCTTGATCAATATCTCTCCTTTCATCCCTCTCAGCCCTGCTCTTTGCCTCAACCTTCTTCATTTTATAAGATATACATTGAATTTTATTATTTAATTCTTCCATAGGTTTCATCTTTTATATAGAAAAGCAGAGTGAATCTTTCATATATTCTGCTTATTCTATTTTATTTGTTCTATTTATTTATCAATTCTATGTATTCATTCTACTCTGCAAGTAAGAAAAACACTTAAATGAGCTCACAAAAGAAGAGAGCAGAAGAAATGTCTCTCTGTGTTCCTGGACTTGGAGCGTTTCCTTCGGTAGCCCCCCTGTTCCCATGTCCAAACTACACACTTCTTTTGGAAACATCTCTTTCATATGAACATTTGGATGCTCAATTAGAAGTTATACAGCAATATATAAACACATCTGATTTATGAGAAGAAAGAGGCTGTTAACCCCTTCTATCTGGGGAATATAATGTAACCCTTAGATTAATTACAGTTACAATAAAAATATATGAAAAAAGAAAAAAAAAGAAAAAGGCTGTTCACTATGAGAGGTAACTGACCAGGGCCCCTACACTCTCAGAATACTAGAAACATGGTTTCTTGTGCTACCTATCCAAATGCAGTTTGAAAATGTGCTGATCTGTTTGATTCTGATATGCATGGTTTTTGTTATTTTTTTTTCTCCTTGGCAGTTTTGGGGCTTGAACTCAGCCTTGTACTTGCTAGACAAACATTCTTTCCTGTAAGATATATGCCCCACTCCCAGTCTGCTTTGGCTTCACATTCCAGATACAGTCTACAGTTAATTTTGTCAGGGCTGGCCTTGAATCATGATCCACCTACCTCTATCTCTGGAGTAGTTGGCAATCCAGCTATATATAATCACAATGCTTTGTTTCCTTTTAAAAAGAAAATCCCCCCCCCACACACACACACATAAAGAGAAAGACAGAGACAGAGGGACAGAGAGACAGAGAGACTGAGAGAGGCACTATGCTCCATCCTAAGCACTGCTGCAAAACAACAGCCAACAAAAGAAGAAATGAAATATTCCAAGTCAAGAAGAGATGTTAGAGCCAGGCGCTGGTGGCTCGGGCCTGTAATCCTAGCTACTCAGGAAGCTAAGATCTGAGGATCCTGATTTGAAGCCAGCGCAGGCAGGAAAGTCTGTGAGACTCTTATCTCCAATTAACCGGAAAACAAGGAAGCAGAGCTGTGACTTGAAGTGGTAGAGCAAAAGCCTGGAGCAAAAGAGCTCAGAATGAGTACCAGACATGAGATTAAGTCACTAGGACCAGTACTGGGGAAAAAAAGGAATTCCTTTACCCCTAACACTATACCAAGAAAGGCCGATCCCACTAATTCAATTTACTACCAGTAAACAACAAATAATTGTGTGTGTGTGTGTGTGTGTGTGTGTATAATATCACTGATTTGCAAAAACAAAGGCAAAGAAAAATCAGTCTGAGTGGTGCACCTTAGAAATTTAATTTAGTGAATATATCACTTTTCCACAGATTGCTATGATAGGATTTGGATAAGGACTTTGGAATCAATCTTTGAAATGAGCAGCTTCTCATTGCTGAAAATTGTAAAGTCAACTCAAAGACTTATACTAACTTTTAAACTTTCTTGCTTTGCGTTTCTTGTACTGTGGAAAGACCCACAGTACAAAAGGACTATTGTCCATTCCTCTAGACTATTGTGTACATGGATAGATTTTTGTAAGAAGAGTGTAAAACTTCTCACTGTACTAGTAGCAAGGACAAATAAGACTGGTTTGAACATGGAGGCAATTGAACAATCAGAATGGGAAGGACATGGCTGGGCCAGAATGATGGTGAAAAGATTCTCTTTTCTTTCAAGTCGTGGCTATGTTGATTTCCTTTTCCATGAAACTACGTTCTAAACAGATCCTTTTCAAGTCCTTTGTGGAACATGGAAGGGTTTAGAAAAAACATAAAGCAACTAGTTAAGCCCAGTTCCTGCTCCTTTCCTGTGATGTGGTCTCAAAATAGAAGCTTGGGGAGAGGTGAAGGACCCTCCCTTCCTTGATGAGAGGAAGGGTGAGTGAATGCAATCATAATAATCAACAGAAATAGGTCAAAACAGAACCAGGTAATTTGATGGGAAGAGGAGAGTTGGAAGAGATGAGGGAGGAAGAGAGGAAGGGTGACACTGAGCCAGGTACATTGTATTTACACAGGCACTAGGTGCCCGTGTTTGTAATCCCAGCTACTCAGGAGAGGCTGAGATCTGATGGACTCAGTTGGAAGCCAAGCCAGGCAAGACAATCCATGCGCCTTATCTCTCATTAACCAGCAAAAAGTCAGAAGTGGATTTGTGGCTCAAGTGAAAGAGGGAAAATAAAGCTAAGGGACAGGGTCTAGATCAAGTGAGGGTGCTGTCACTGAGCATCTTTGCTCACATCTAGTGCTCATCCATTTAGAAGATGAGCTCCACTTCTGGTTTTCTGGTGGCTAATTGAAAATACAAGTCTCCTAGGCTTTCCTGCCTGGGCTGGCCTTGAATCTTGATCCTCAGATCTCATCCTCCACCCAGCACCAGGATATATTAATGACTTTATAATAAACACTTACCCTGGGATTCATAACAAGATAGGAATAATGGAATTTTGTATTTCCTTACATAGAGAAGGTACTCATTTCTGAGAATTGCACAGTCAACTCAAAGACGAATTGAATAAATATTTAACCTCTCACTTAACACCCCTCCTTTATTTTTATTCCATTTAATTCTCAAAACAACCTCTCTATGTAGTCATCATCATTGTGGACTATACAAGATGAAGAGTTGAAGGTTTGATGATCAAATTTCATGAAGCAAACAGAAGCCACGCTAATACTCATTACTGGATTTAGTTGACCCAAAGCCTCTTCTTCCTACTTCCTCAACATGCTATTTCCCACATCCTTTGAAAAGCCAGCCATAAGCTGCTGTCACCAAGTTTTCGCTTACAGAAACTTGCTTTCATTTTTGCTATTGGCCACTTTTTCCTCAACAAGTCTGTACCATAAGATAAACAGAACCAAGATTTCCTGGAAACATAGACAAGGTAGTGTCTGTAAAAGATGGTGTTCCTTATACAGTTCTGAAAAGTGTGTTCCCAAGACCAGAAGTACCAGTCTCCCCAGGGAATGTCTCAGAAATATAGATTCTGGGGACTGCTCTAGACCTGTAGAACCACAGACTCTGAAGTGAGGTAGCCAGCCTATGGAGGAACTCTGAGGCCCACTCAGCTCTAGGACCTCCTTACTTACTGCCTTATCTTACTGAATTTGCTTAACTTCCTGGGAACTAAGTTCTACTTGTTACCCTCATGATCAGAGTTGATCAAACTTAGTGAGAGTCAGCAGAAACTAAAGGGAGGGTCACCAAGTTGGGAGGAAAGATTTAAACCCAAGTTTTTTCTGGGTCTCAAACCCTCCAAACTAAAAGGTGAATGGAAGCAAATGTTTGGGTGTGATGTACAGAGACTAGGATACAGATATTAATGTGACAGAGGCAATTTAGATTTGAGTATGTGTTGACCATTGTTACAGACAATGATATATGTCAAAACATACTGCTAGCCTTGAGCTGAAGGGTGTAGGGACAATGCTTAGGCTGTCCCTGTTTAAGCCCTACAAAAAAAAGATTCATTTGTTTGTATGTTTTATGTTTTTGTCCCCGAGCTCTTCAGCTCAAGGCTACCACCCCCACTTCACATTTTCTAGTGGTTAATTAGAGATAAGAGACTCAAGGATTTTAGTGCCCAGGCTGGCTTGGAAGGCATGAGCCACCCCACCCAGCAGGATTCTTGTTTTCTGTTTCTTACCTTCTGAAGCGTAGGAGACAGAATCGTTTGGGCATTGATTCTCCCACTGAAGGAGGAGAATTTAAAGATTCTAGTGAAGCCAAGAATGCAAATACCACAAATGATTCTTCAAATGCTTATAGCTTCACCATGATTTGGCTACTTAAGTACTCTACAATCTAAATTTTCCCTCCCAGGTACTCAGCATCTTATTGGCATAAACCCTTCAATCTAAGTACTTAAGAGCTGGAAGCATCGTAGATACACATCTTCCCCCAAGATCCTAACCTGAATACCTGTATTCCTGGCCTGGGAAAAACCTAGAGCCCTTTACCATAGACACTGAACTAGCCAAACAGGTCCACATTCTTAACACAGTGTTTTGAAAATCCAGCTCACACTTATTACATATATTTAAGATTATCTGTGAAGGACTGACTCCTGCCTTATTCCCCCAGGTCAAGCAAAGTACCAGGTACGCTTGTACCTGCTTACCCGCAGGCAGGCCACTCTGACCAGGGCTCATCAGAAAGTCCCCCTCACTTCAGGCTGGGCATTTCACTTGGTGCCTGGCCAAGGACACTGCCCTTGGCCCCCAAGAGACCATAGCCTATTTTTAAATTTTCTGTTTCCTTGTTAAGATTCATGTAAACCCGTGGGAAGGACCATGCTCCTTGCTGGCAATGAATAGTTTCAACCTGTTGACGATCTAGTCCAATCTATTTCTTTTCTGTTCTCCTCCATTTTCCTGACAATTTGGCTATATAAAAGTGACATCATTTTACAACTCTGTTCAATGGACAAAACCCCATGGATTATATTTGTTTTTCCCCACGCTGGCAAAACTTGTGCCAATGTGGGTGACCTTAGGACCACAGAAAAAGAAATCTAAATGTTCTGGAGCTATTGACTGATGCTACATCACATCCTTTAGTATTTGTTTAGGATTCTCAATCTTGACTAACAATAGACGTGAAAGAAAGCTTCCTCTGTGGCTTTAGAAATGGAATTCTAAATCTGGGCTAATGTACAGAGAACACAATACATACTTTGAAAAGGACTGGGTTAGATCCAGCAACATCCAGATTGAAGGCCCAGAAAACCTTTGTGTGGAGAAGATAAACCTTCCAGAGAGTTTGGTGTTTACTTTTGTTAAGAGCTTCACCTGAAAGAATGTTTCAAGTTTCTTTCTATTACCTCTTCTTTCCCTTTCCTCTTCTTGTTGTCTTCTTTTCTTTCCTAAGGAGCACTCTTGATCAAATTAGGCAGAAGTCCCTTCTGCCTAATTTCACACAGGAATGCTATTAACCATAGATCTGACCGGATGTCGACTACAGGGGAAACTTAAGACATGTAGACATGTGGGTATACGGCAGAAACTGACTGGGAGTGTCTTCTGGTATTTTCTCTTGGCATTGAAGGCCCATGGTATTAAGGTCCCCTTGATGTAGGAGATAGACTTTGTAGATTTCTCTCTCATACACATTCCCTTCCCCCCCCCCCGCCTCAATATTTAACCTGTTCTTTAGTGTCAAAATGATCCTCTTGTTAGGTGGTATAGTGATACAGGGCTTGTGATGCCAGCACTCAGGAGGCTGAAGAAGGAGGATCCTGAGTTTTAAGCAAGCATGGATCACACTATAGATCTTGAGTTGAGAGTGTGGCCTAGAGGTAGAGAGAGCCCCCGGGTTCGATTCCTTGGTACCACATACACAGAAAAAGCCAGAAGTGGTGCTTTGGCTCAAGTGGTAGAGCCCTAACTTTGTGAAAGCTCAATGACAGTGCCAGACCCTGATCTCCAGTACTGGAAACAAACAAACAAACAAACAAACACTGTAGAACTTGTCTCAACACAGGGTAGCCCGGTGCCAGTGGCTTACACCTGTAATCTCAGCTACTTAGGAGGCTCAGATGTAAGGATTGAGGTTCAAAGTCATCCTAGGAAGGAAAGTCTGTGACTCTTGTCTCTAATTAAATACCAAAAAAAATACAAAAAACAAAAACTAGAAGTGGAGCTGTGGCTAAAGTGGTAGAGTGAAAAAGTTAAGGGACAGCGCCCAGGCCCTGAGTTCAAACCTCAGGAGTGACACAACAATTAATAAATGAATACAAACAACAAATGGTTGGGAATGTAGCTCATGGAAGAGTACTTGGCTGCCATGTGTGAGACCTTGGGTTTGATCCCCAGCACCTGTTGGGAGGGAGTGCTGGGATCAAACTTTCACATGCATGGCTGAGCTACTTGAGGGGTACACAGATACAAATGGAGCATTTCTTGCTCCAAAGGAGATCAAAGGTTGAGCCACTAGACAGGGGATATTTCCTTAAGTTTGTCATAACTCGGTGCTTTTAGCAGTGACTTGGGGTTCAGGAGAAATTGAGTTAGATCACCCAAGTGTCTGGTAGAGGATATGATAAATGACAATGCAGTAAGTAGCATCCAACAGAAGTACGGAAGAAGCAAGAGGGGTTAGGTAGAAATGAGAGGAAAGTCATACTTTATGAGATAATATTATTCAAAGCCAAGAACAAAAGGGATGATTTGCAGAAGTACACTGGGGACAAATTGAAGAAGTGTCTACGGCTAAGTTGGTGCTGAGTATGAACTATGAGAAGTCATATTTTAAAAGATGAGGAAGGTAGGTATCATAGGTAGAAGCCTGGAATCTTAGCTACTCGGGAGGCTGAGATCTGAGGATCTTGGTTTAAAGCCAGCTGGGGCAGGAAAGTCTATGAGACTACTATCTCATAGACTGATTAACCCTAAAATGCCAGAAGTGGAGCTGTGGCTCAAGTGATCCAGTGCCAGCCTTGAGCAAAAGAAGATAAGGGACAGTGCCCAGATCCTTCATTCAAGAACCAGTACTGGAGAGAGAGAGACAGAGAGAGACAGGGAAAGACAGAGAGACAGAGATACAGAGACAGAGATACAGAGACAGAGAGACAGAAAGACAGGATAAGGATAAAGGTAGGTGAGGCTCAGAAAGTGGAGGTGATATCATATTGTATGGTTATGATCCTGAAGATAATACAAAACCATAAATAGGGATTGAGGATAATTAAAATCCTTTACAATGTTTTCATATGCTCATAAGTGCAATAAAATAGTTATACAAGCACATATTAGGACTCAAGCATATTGGTAGATGCTGAAAACAATAATCTTTAAACATTTTGAGCCTTTAATATTTTTGCTTGCTTTGTTTTTTTTTATTTTAGTGTGTGTGTGTGTGTGTGTGTGTGTGTGTGTGCTGGTCTTAGAGCTCACAGGTAGAAACTCAGAGCTTAGGCACTGTTCCTGGGCTTTTTGGCTTACAGCTAGTACTCTTCTCACTTGAGCCACAGATCCAATGGCTAGTTAATTGTAGATAAAGTCTCATGGATTCAGATCTTAGACTCAATCCTCAGATCTCAGCCTCCTAAGTAGCTAGAATTACAGGCCTGAGTTCCTCAGAGATCCTTCTTGGTCTTTACCTCCATCTGTCGGGAATGGGTAAAGCGAGGAATGTGGCGCTGACTCCCTCATCAGCCCTATAGAATAAGATAGGGGGCATCTTGCTTCCCCTTTGGACCAGAAGTTTGCTTGATCCTAGAAGTCTGGTGAGAAAACATAGTAAAGCATGGAGTTGAGTGCATGTACCACAATGACAGAGAAAAGGAATGGGAAGAAGGCAGAAGAGCCTAGCATCTTCCTCCTCCTCTCCTCCTCCTCCTTTTCTTCATCCTTCTCTGAACCTGGTTTCTGTGCTTCTACTCTGAGAACCTTAACTGAAGGACATTTACAGCATCCACTGGCTCAGGGAAGGGGATAGATCAAAGCCTGTACCAGATGAGACACAAGGAATCCTAGAAGCCTGCAGAGGTTGTGGTATCCTTGTAACTCTCCATTCAGTACAGTGGCCCTTAAGAAATGTCAGGTTCTTGCTGTGTACACACACACACACACACACACACACACACACACACACACACCCATTTTCCAAATAATATTTATGTGAAGCTAGATTCTACAGCCCTTCTTATTTTTCCCCAACAATCCTTTTCCTGACTCCTTTTTCCTTTCTAGGAATGTATTTTCAATCAGCATGAAAGAAGAAAGGATTGTGCCTTTTTTTCCAGCTTCTAGTGAAATAGCTCAAATTTCAGGCCACCCAAGCCAAGGATCAGATCCCAGCTTGTTTTTCTTTTCTTCTTTTGTTCCTTTTGGTCAGTCTTGAGGCTTGAACTCAGGACTTGAGCATTGCCCCTGAGTTTTTCTGCTCAAGGATAGCACTCCACCACTTTGATTCACAGCTCCACTCCAGTGGTTAATTGGAGATCAGAGTCTTGTGGACTTTATTGTTCAGGCTGGTATGGAGCCTGATCTCAGCCTCCTGAATAGCTAAGATTACAGGCCTAAGCCACTAGTAATCAGGATCCCAGCATGGTCTTAAGCAAGCCATGAACAACGCGAGCACCCCACTTTAATCTGTCTTATTTCCTCCATCTGCACAAGACAACCACCGAAATCATGAGGCAGTATAGAAGATCTGGCAAGTCTCTGCCAAAAAGAAACCACCTCAGATTCCTTGGGCAGAAGAATATCTACATGTGCTTAAAATAGGTATTTGTAAATAACAGGGTTAACACTCACCACACTGTGATAAATGTTGGTCCACTCCCCCTCTTAGGAATCTTTGTGACCTAATAGCTTGACATCTCTGAAAATAAATTCATGGGCTGACCTATGTGTCTGTCCCTTTGCCTGTCCTCTTTCTGCCCCTAAATGGATTTCTCTGATGACCACTCAGGTTTAGCTCTCAGGAATGCTGTGTTATTGGGGACCTAACTAGTCCTATTGCTTTACATATATTTTCAGATATGAAAGCGGCATCAAGCAGCACTTTAAAAAGTCAACAGTATGGCTATAGTGTATAAGAGCTAGAAGTTATTTCAAGAATGACAAGTACAACAACATACAGGACTGACACCCACAACAAGAGTGGTGCAATAGTGGAAACCAGTGTATTATTACATTCCCAGAAATAGGCACTACAGGTCACAAACCACCTATGGGAAAGAGTTTTGATGAGAAGCCCAGTTCTGAATCAAACAGTAAGTCTGTGTGGCTACCTTCTGTTTTCAGCTGCCCTAGCATATCTTGGATCTATTTCCAAATCATCAAACATAACTAAAAAAGACTTCCATGTTTACTGGAGCCACAGTTCAGTCACACAGCACCTGCCCAGCAAAGCACAAGGCTGCAAGTTCAAACAGCAGTACCACAGCAAAGAGAAAGAAAGAAAGAAAGAAAGAAAGAAAGAAAGAAAGAAAGAAAGAAAGAAAGAAAGAAAGAAAAAATGTATTTCTTAGTATAGAAAAACATGAGACTTTCCAATGAAAATCTATTATGACCTGAACATTGAACATTCTCTTTGGCCTGACTCCAGCTGAAATGTTTCCATTCAGTGTCACTCCTCAAGGCAATGAGATGTATTGAAACCTGGACACTTGTACAGGCGCTTTTGAAACAGAGGTGTTTTAGCTAGAGTGGAGACTTGTGAACCTCTTGAAAGGTTTCCAAGATTATAAAACAACTCCTATTCATCATAGGCCGTGGTCTTTGTACAGTGACTGCCATGACACAGGACCATTATTTAACTTCCGCTTCCTGCATTACAGCTTATCAAGCACTGTTGATAAGAATGAAGACAAGGGATGGGGTGACTTAAACCTGTCATGTAGGAGGGGCTACTCAGGAGACTCTGAAGTTCACAGGTCTAAGCCTGCCATATGGCATAAAGGTATGTGAGACTCTTGCCTCAATTAACCACCAAAAGGCTAGAAGAAGAGCTGTGGCTCAAAAGGTAGTGCACTAACCTTGAACAAAAAAGCTCAGGGACAGTGCTTGTGTCCTGAGTTCAAGCCCTAGAACAAGCACCAAAAGAAAGAGAAAGAAAAGAAAAGGCAGAGCAAAAAGTCACGTCTAGCTGGGTACCAGTGGCTCACACCTGTAATTCTAACTACTCAGGAGACTGCCATCTGAGAATTGTGGTGCAAAGCCAGCCAGGACAGATAAGTCCAGGCGATTCTTTTTTTTTTATTATTGTAATTAATAAAAGGGTTACATGATATTTGCCAGATAGGTCCAGGAGATTCTTATCTGCCAGATCTATGGCTCAAAGTGACAGAAGGCTAGCCTTGAGCAGAAAAGCTCCCGGACAGTACTCAGGCCCTAAATTCAAGCCCCATAACTGACCAAAACAAACAAACAAAAAAAGTCACAACTATGTTCTTACACGGTCAAAGGTAAAAAATGCCAGTTACTGCAGGAATTGCTTTGATCACTTTATCTCACATATTTAGAAGAACCACACAACTCACCAGGAAATGTCACTACAAGCAATCTAAAGAATCATTTTCTAAGCATTTACTTTTTGTGTTTGTGCAGAATTTAAGCGAATTAGTCCTTCTGTGAAGAAATTCAATCTGTCAATAGCCAAGAAATGAGAACGGAAATCTGTTTCCTACCTGGAATCCTATTCAGTGTCACCCAAAAATGCTCATCTGGACTATAGGTATCTCTTGACCACTGTAGTAGATCCACAGCCCTCCTGTCAGTGAGAACAAAGTTGGCAAACTCTCTGGTAAGGGCCACATAAGCAGTGCCAAAGTAGATAGTCAGCTGATGTGGCGGTGAGGTTTTCAAGGTATTGGTCCTTCTCATGAAATAGCCCCCTTTGCCTTTATGTTCCTGGTGCACAAACTTCGTCCTCCCCACAGCGTGGGCTGGAGGCAGCACCCCCGGAGTTAGGTTCTTCCCTTTAAATCCTTTCAGATGCTGCACAATTTCCCTGTTGGTCTTCAGGGGGAAATCCTGCCCACAGGTGTTGAGCAGGTACTTCCAGGGGACCTCAGAAGCCACCAGGTCCTTCATGCAGTTCAGGTCAGCCTGGAGCCTGGAGAACCCTGCATAGACCACAGATTCCATCTTGGAAGCCAGGAAAGCGTTTGGGAAGCAGCTGAGTAACTGTCCCACGGAATTTTTAAACCCTAGGGGGGCTTTCTCATCCACGTGAATGCAGTAGACGTTCTGGGGCATGTAGATGGCCCTGAAGAGTCTTTCAAAGGTGTCGAAGTCTTTGTGGATAGTCAATGTGAAGGCCAGAGGGAAGTCAGCTTCTTCCTGGGACAGGGGGCTGGAGATGTAGTGACTCAAGGTCCGATAGTCCCGACAAGGGACTCTTCCCAGAGGGGAAGCCCAGGTCTTACCCCACAAGAAGGCCAGCTTCTTCTTGAGGGCGTAATCGCAGACATCCGTCCTGAAAGGCCTGTCACTGGAGCTGTTCAGTCTCTGGGACCCTTTTGGTGAGCTTAACTGGCTATGGTAAACGATCACAAAAATAACCACACAGAGCACGGTGGAAGCAAAGAAGTAATTCATGCAAAAGTTCATTCTTTTCGTTTTGCTGTTTGTTTTTTAGCCCTCCCTTTCTTTTTTTTTCTTTTCGATTCCCAACGTGGGGTGGTGGTGGGTGGGGGGGTGGACGGGGGGAAGGGGTGGGGAAATGTGTCAGGGAAATGTCTTCCGAGGCTGAGAAAGAAGTGTTCGCGCCCTCAGGGGGTGTAAAACCTGAGCTTGAGGAAGCGGAATGGACTTGGTCTCTCGCCCCTCTCGAATCCGAGGGCTGCTCCACAGAGTCGGCTGGCTTTTCCCCACCCCTCTCCCTGCCCACCTGCTCCCACCCCACCCCAACCCCGCGAATCCCCCCGGATTCCTCCGTGCCAGGATCTTCATCCGATCGTTTTTGTTCCCTGGGTGCTCGGCTGCCGACGCGATGCTGGCACTGGACGGTGGTGCTGGGCTGTCTGCAGCCCGGGTGCTGAGCTTCCAGGCTGCTGGGGCCTGGCCCGGCCCCGGCCCGCCCCGGCCCGCCCCCCGGGAAGTCTCCTTATTAGCATTGGGTATGCAAGTGTGACTCTTGGCGAATTACGTTCCAGAAGGCAGCGATGGGAAGGCCAGTTTCTCTTACCTCATCCCCACCCACCTTCTCTCTCCTTCCTTCCAATCCAGTCCTCTCCCATCTCTCTTCTCTTCCCCTGCCTCTCTTCCTCCATCCCAACCTTCCGGAGTAAGTGGTTCTAGCTCTCCTTGGCCAGGACTCACATGCAGCTAATATCATTTTTTTTGACACCTCCTTTCAGGGTTATTATGTTTTTTTTTTTTCCTGATACTTCTTTTCTTATCTGTCTAATCCCTGCCTTTGCTGGCCTATGGATACAGATAAGGGATGATACCCTCCCTTGGGACTCATCTAAGTAGATCTTTTATGGTGAGGTTTGCAGGGTGGAGTCAGACTGATTCTAGTGTGTGACTTGGTGGAGTGCAGGTGTGTGTGCACACTAGGGAATTTAATAATCACACTGGTGGGAGTGTGTGTGTGTGGAATGAGGTGACTTCTCACAATAAAAGGGTCACCGCAGGTGATATGTAATGAAGTAAAACACACCTCTCCACACCCAGAAGAAATGTGAGAGGCCCCAGTTCCCAGACAGCACAAGTGGGTTCCCATTTCACAGAGAGCTTCAGATGACTGGAGCTGATGACACTGCACTATCTACAACAAGGGAGTGACTAGCCACTGGGTCGCTTGTAACAACGGGAAGTCATCAGATTTGAAGTCACATTCTATAATAAAAAAAAAAAAATCCAAAGGGTTCTCCAATCCCCACCCACCCCAGGCGCCCTCCCCTCCCACTTCCTGTACTCTGAAGCAAGAACAAATGCTTCAGGCTTCTGCAAAATTCCTGGAAGTACCAGTCAGAGTAACTCAGAAGAGCCAGGAAGAGCAGGTCTGGTCACATTGCACAAGGACTTTTCCTAGTTCACCTGCTGTAAATGAGCCCATGGAGAATGTGGAGTGCACTGGGGATTAAGGATGGGTGCAAGGGAGGCTGGAAAGAGTGGGGCTCTTGAAGACATTTCTGAGGGAGAAGCAGCTGAGTTCTGCTAAAAGATCCATGACAGGGCCGGGAGTTTGGCCTAGTGGTTAAAGTGCTTGCCTAGCATGCATGAAGACCCGGGTTCGATTCCTCGGTACCACATACATAGAAAAAAGTAAAAAAGTCGGAAGTGGTGCTGAGGCTCAAGTGGTAGAGCTCTAGCCTTGAGAAAGTCCAAGGACAGTGCTCAGGCCCTGAGCTCAAGCCCAGGACTGGCAAAAAAAAAAAAAAAAAAAAAAAAGATCCATGACAGGCTGAGTGCCTGGGGGCTCACGCCTGTCCTCCTAGCTATTCAGGAGGCTGAGATCTGAGGATCATGGGTCAAAGCTAGCCCAGGCAGTTAAGTCCATGAGACTTTTACCTCCAACAACTACTCAGAAAAGACCACAAGTGGTGCTGTGGCTCAAGTGGGAGAGCACTAGCCTTGCCTTAAACACAAAGAGGCTCAAGGAGAATGCCCAGGCCCTGAGTTCGAGACCCAGGATGGGGGAGGGGAGGAAGATCTGTGGTGGCAGCCAGAGGCAATGTATTTAAAACTGGCTTAGGAGCCAGGGCACCCTGTGGTTTACGCTACTTTGGGGGCTGAGATTTGAGGATGCTAATTCCCAGCCATCCTGGGCAGATAATTCCATGAGATTCTTATTTCTAATTAACCAGCAAAAGGCTGCAAATGGAGCTGTGACCTAAGTGGTACCAGCCTTGGAGAGTGGGTTGAGGAAGCAAAGAAGATTGGGAATCTTCTTTGTGATAGGCATAAATCCCGCCTTGGACAATAGGTTCCCAGACCTGCCAGACCTGAACCATGAACCTGGGAGACTCTCTGAGTTCCCTGTGACCCTGCCCCCTGACCAAGACCCTATTTAACCCCTCCACCCCTATTGCCACTGCGCCATGCCTGGTGTCTGACATTCTCAAGCCATGGTGTCCCACGGCATTAGAGTTGATCTGGTTTGCTGAGATTGTTTTTCTGTTCTTTCATGCCTCAGTTTCCTAATAGTATTCAGTGCAAAGTGTTGTGGGGCATGAGTCCACCCAGAGTCATCAGCTTTCTTTCCTGATTCAGTCTCTCAAAACGTGGCATCTAGGGGCCGGGAGTTTGGCCTAGTGGTAAGAGTGCTTGCCTAGCATGCACAAGGACCCGAGTTCAATTCCTTGGTACCACATACAAAGCAAAAAGCTAGAAGTGGTGCTGTGGCTCAAGTGGTAGAACTCTAGCTTTGAAAAAATCCAAAGACAATGTTTAGGCCCTGAGTTCAAGTCCCTGGGACTGGTGGGGGAAAAATGTGGCATCTAGTAATCAAATTCCCAAATAGCAATATTGGTGGCAACCAGGAAGGGGAAAAATCAGGGAAGGGCTAGAATTATATTGCCCATTATTTTTGTGGGTTTTTTTCCCCCTTGTCTTTGTCCCAGAACCTACAATAGGAATAGATGCCAATGCAAACCACATTCAACTTGATTTTGAAAGCAGACTGCACATCAAAGACTGAAACAAGATTTACAGTTTGAAGGGAATATAAAAAACAACCCAAACAAATTCCTTTAGACTGTGTGTCCTAGTTAAGTTACAATGGTTTCGCTGCATGAACCAAGATTAGAATGTTATTTTTTACCAGGCTATCTCCAGCAGTGCTAGGTTTGTTTGGCCTGTTCTCTATAGTAAATGGCCAGGCATTTTCCCCCAGCAAATTGGGTGAACTACACTATTAACTTCCAACCAGGACATTATTTCTGCTCTGTCCATTCAGGTTGGCTTCATCTATTGAAAATAAGTGAATATTCGTTATCCAGCCTCTAGGCCTCAGAATAACTTTAATCTACCTAAACCAAACAGGAAAACAAAAGAGCTGTGCTCTCTAGGGGAGTCAGGAGGGGTGCTTTAGAACCTGTAGGATCCCTTCCCCCTACAAGCACTTAGTTCTTAGTAATGTTACAGGAGTCTTTGCCTAAATCCTAGCTAGGTTAACAAAGGCAAAGATTCAAGGTTGAAGCCAGGTTGTAAATATTATATATCTGTTAAAAAAAAATAAACTCTGCCTTCATTTGGCAGTCAAAAGTTATGTATGTGAAGGCAGCCTTAAATCTTTTTTGTATGTGAGTATGTGTGTGTGTGTGTGTGTGTGTGTGTGTGTGTGTATGTGTATGTATGTATGAGCGTGTGCATGTGCACAGGTAACAGGACTCAAACTTAGGGCCTGGGTGCAGTCCTTTAGCTCCCCCCCACACCTTTTTTTTCTTTAAAGGAAGTTAGCTGGGATAACTTCAAATCCTCAGTTCTCCTAAGTAGCTAGGATTACAAGCATAAACCAAGGGCATCTGACTATCTAAGGCAATGATTTTGATGGGACCTCGCAGCTCCAGCAGGCCCCCTCCCTGCTGCTCCTCAGTGTGGAATGCTTCCGCTGGGTCTGACTGCTAACCTCAAACTCATCCATCACAAAGGAGACACAGCAAGTAAACGAAACTCTCCAAGCAACCAGAATAGAGAGGGGCAGCTGTGGGCAGGATTTACTCTTCCATATTGGTGGGGGAGGGATGTCAGGTAAGGGAGTATGAAAGTTCCAACATGGAGTTAGTAGACAGTAGAAAAATACAGACAATGGACCGGCAGGTGCAGCTCATACCTTTCCAAGGCGCTGTGGTGGACAGGGAGGGGAGGGCAAGCAGTGGAGAACAAGAACTAGAACCATCAGTTCTCCAAAGTAGCCCAAGTGATGCCATATACTCTTCCAATGCTTGAAGATAGATGTGTGTGTGTGTGTGTGTGTGTGTGTGTGTGTGTGCCAGTGATGCTGGGTGCTGTGAGCATTTAATAGGGTGAAAATAATAGCATGATGGACATAATAAATATAATATGAAAATGGTATATGATGAACATATTGTGGAATGCTAAATGAATATGATATAAAATAGTGATATAATCATATGAGAAGAGTAGAGTAATTAAATGAAATACAGTCATGAAATGAAACTAAGAAAAATATTTGCCAATACACACTTGTACCTAAAGGCTTATGGACATGGGAGATAAACTATGATGTAACGACATGTAGGACTGTAACCATAGGAACTGTCAGGAGCCTGGCTCACAAGATGTAGTATCATAGGAGCCTACACACCCGGGCAGAATAGATAGAGCAAGCAACCAGCACATCCCTGGGCACCACTGACCAAAAGGTGAAACCAATCCAGACCCAGCAAGGACTAAGATGTAACCAATCCAAATCAAGCACCAAGGAGTTTGGACCAGAAAGGAGCAGGCCAAGGACCAATATAAACCAAGGAATCAGAACAAGTAGCAGCACTTCTGCTGGCCTTCACCGAGACTGTGGTTCGAGGATCTTTGGCCAGGCAAGCTGCTCCTTGCCCTAGAACACTGATGAGGACAAAGAGACTCATCGTGTGGCCCCAGAGCTCACACCACGCAGGACTGGGAGCTGTATCTAACATCTGACGGGCAGGCCCTGTTCGACTAAGAGATGTCAGAGAGGCGGGTGTGCTGGATAGGCAGATTAGGATTAGCCAAGTTAGGACTAGAAGATGGCAACTAGAATATAGTGTCAACTCTGCTAAGCTATGCTAAATCAATAAACTGTGTTGCAGCATATTACCTGCCTATTGGTGAATTACTTCGCCTGCTCCTGCCACTAGAGTTTGAACTTAGGGCCTAGACATTCTCCCTTAGCTTTTTACTCATGGCTGGCACTTTTACCACTTGAGCCACAAATTCACTTCCAGCCAGTTTTTTCTTTTCTCCTTCCCTCCCTCCCTCCCTCCCTCCCTCCTTCCCTCCTTCCTTCCTTCCTTCCTTCCTTCCTTCCTTCCTTTCTTCCTTCCTTCTCTCCCTTCCTTCCTTCCTTTCCTCCTTCCTTCCTTCCTTCCTTCCTTCCTTCCTTCCTTCCTTCCTTCCTGCCTGCCTGCCTGCCTGCCTGCCTGCCTGCCTGCCTGCCTGCCTGCCTGCCTTTCTTTTTGTATAGTGGTGAGGATTTCAGGCATGAGCCACCAATGCCCAGCTTTTATTTAACTTAATTGATTGATTCTCTTTTTGTGCTTCTACTTGGGCTTGAACTCAGGGCCTCCTGATGTTGCTCAGCTTTTTTTTTTTTTTTTGTGCCTACCTGGGCCTCTACCATTTAAACTACAACTCTAATTCTTTAGTAATACTTTTTTTTAAACTACAACTCTAATTCTTTAGTAATACTTTTTTTTAAAGGACATTGAAATATAAATTTAATCTAACTCTTCATACCATGAAATCATCTTCTTTTGATGTTGTTTTCAATTTTGGACATGCTCCCTGAACAGCACATCAATAGATCAAATTTAGCCCATCAGTTATAGTTTGTTGATCTCTGCACTAGATTTTAATTGTGTTTTAATCCAAACCTAAATATTGCAAATTCAAAATTATTGTAATCTATACAATTTCTGTATTTGCTCCATGAGGAAGTGTGTTTTTCTTAAACCCACATGAAACCTTTTTATATATGCCATCTGAGTTACAAGGAAAGTAACTTAAAGAGCATGGACAAGTAATTCATTCTCTCACACTCGGTATTCTCTCCTGCAAAGGCGAGTCACAAAGACTACCCCCCACCAAGGCACGAGAAGATGAACTGAACCATGTGAAAGCACCTACAGATACAGAAGGTCTTGGTCACAGAGACTGCCATTGAGGAAAACTGTGCATGCTCAGAAGGCATGGAATTCACACAATTAATTTTCCCACAACTTCCACTGAAGACAAGCTGCCTTTCAACAAAGGTCAAAATTTCACTGATTGCTTCAATTAAGCACATTCCTTTCATTTTGCTTTTTGGCCACTACTTGCCAAACTTTTGAAAAATTAGGGGCAAGGAAACAGCAGATGGCACAAAGTTTTTTGTTTTTAAAACACAAATGAGGGCCCGGGAGTTTGGCCTAGTGGTTGAGTGCTTGACTAGCATGCATGAAAACCTGGGTTCAATTCCTTGGTACCACATACATAGGAAAAAGCCAAAAGTGGTACTGAGGCTCAAGTGGTAGAGCTCTAGCCTTGAGAAAGTCCAAGGACAGTGCTCAGGCCCTGAGCTCAAGCCCAGGACTGGCAAAAAACAAAAACAACAACAAAAACAAAAACAAAAACAAAAAACCCACAACTGACTATAATGTGGGACAGAAAGATTCTCTTGCATGGAAATTTTAACTTTTGTGCTGGGAATCCCCCCTTCCATCTCTCTCCCTTACTTGCTATATTAGGGCTTGACCTCAGGGCCTGGGAGATATTTCTTAGCTTTTCTCCTCAAGGATGATTCTCTACCACTTGAGGTATGTCTCTACTTCCAGATTTTTTTGTAGTTAATTGGACATGAGTCTCATAGATTTTCCTGTTCAGGCTGGCTTTGAACCCAGAGCCTCAGCTTCTTGAATACCTAGGATTATAGGCATGAGCTAGAAATTTCATTGCTGAAAATTTACTATCATTATTTAACCATTCTTGCTCAAAACCACTTAAGTGTAATCCACAAAGAAGGCTTATCTACTGTGAGTACCTGACTGCTTACACATATCTGGTTTCTGCTATAAATGAAAAGGGACCCAAAAATGAGCAAAACTTTTGTTGGCCAGTGCTAGCCACATCAGATGCTTTTATGTCAACCTTTACAGCAGGCTGCAGGGCCCCTCTATACCTTGGTTTGTGTTCTGCTTCTACAAAGTGAAATTAAAAACACTATAAGTTTACTAGGCAAGCACACAAAATAACCTCTGGGCCATATCATGCACATAAGTTCCTGACAAAACCGAAGACATCTCTCTTCCTCCTGTTGCCAAATCTGGCTCCTACATGCCCCACCCACCTTCCCAGGTAGGATTGATGATGTAGAACAGTTGGGTTGAGAAGGTCATGTGGACACCTGAAATGCCCCAAGGTAAAGGTAGGCACCCCTCAAGACCAGTTTTCTGGCCCATTGTCTCTCTTGCCCTTCTATTCCAAGCCCAAGAATAGGGACCTTCTCTTCATTCCCAGCTTCAGCCTCTTGTACAATTTTCCAAACTGCATCCACCTGGTTGCAGCTTCAGAAACTATGCCAGCCCACAGCAGAATGCAGACAAATACTCAGCATGGTGGTCAAAACCAAATGTAAAATCTACCATTTACTGTGACACCCTGAGAAAGTCCTTTCCTTTCTCCATGCCCATTTTTTGGGAAAGGACTAGAAGAAAGTAAATGTGCCCAAGAAGCCTTTGATATTGTCTCTTTCTGCAGTTCTCCCTTCCCCAACCCTAGATTGCCCTGTTTTTTCCAAATCACACTGTCCTTTCCTCCATCCCTCAAATTGCATAGCAGGATTTCCTCATTTGGGATCATCTGCTTAGCTATTAACTCTAATGGCTCAAGCAAAAGCAGAAACAACAAAAGACAAGAAACCACAACCTCAAATTTATCTTTGGTAATACTTGGTTCCATTTCAAGAAAGAGCATCAATAACTAATTGCAAAGTCACTGAGAGAGTTCCTCACACAGGCAACAAAACATTATCTCAACTTCCTTTAAATGATTCACCAAAGTTGTCTTTGGGGGTGCTGGAAATCAAATCCAAACCTTTGTTTATGCTAAACCTACACTCTACCACTATCTACCACTGAGCTATCTGTACTCGCAGACACAGAGATAGTATTTCACAATGTGACTGTTGAGAGACCTGTATCTTGAAGATCTCATCCTCTTTAGCTTCTGGACATTATCAAATTAATGGAAACAAAGTCATATTAAAATAGAGATAGGTAGAGTCTAACTATGAGATTATGTAGAAGGATGAAGGGAAAGGAAGAGGGAAAAAGGGTGGAAAACTACAGTATGTATACACTCATGTATGAAGATGGCGTAAGGAAACCTCAGTGTAAGCTGTTGACCATTAGAAGAGATGTGGGGTAAGAGAAGCTATAGAAATGGCTGTTCTGAGCAAACTATAGTATGTGCATATCTGAAGTACCATAGTGTGCCCTGGTACACTAAAACATAGTGTAACAGGACAGTGAAATAGGCTGTTTGGGGGGTGAGGAGGTAGCAGTAGGAGAGGGTAGAGCTAATGAAGAAGGTTGAAGGAAGATGAATATGGTAGAAATATTTGATTTGCATTAAGAAACCAGAACATGGAAACTTCTGGAAATTATCTTAAGAAGGGGAAGTAGGATAAAGGAGTTACAGAGGGCATGCCTGTGATATGGATACATAGTTCACATGTGCCACAAGGTCACAGTGAAACTCTTCTTGTACAACTGATATATGTTAGTAAAAATTAACCAAAAATCGATACTATAGTGCTATGTTAGGGTTTCCTCTAACTGATAACTTCAATAGCACTGCTACATTGTTGACTCATTTGAGACTTCAAGCACTTTCTTTCCCAGCAAAGGACACAGTCTGTCATTCCCATTGCTTTGAACAGTTTTCTAGGGCAGAGTTCTTGGTTGGGCTTTTCCTAGAAATTCAAGCTGAAAAAATTTGCCTGCAAGACATGCTCTGTGTTTTTGCCTCTGGGTGGGAATTTTTGTATTTTATTCTTCCTCTGGCCAGAGTGGTTTTAGACTCAAATTTTATGTTCATCCATTCACCCTTTAAGATGACTTCCTCAAACTCCACACTCGTCCTTTTCAAAAACAATGAGGGGATAAGCTCAGGTGGCTTCCACCCATAATCCTAGTACAGGCTCCAATATGAGGATTGTGGTTCAAACCCAGCCCCAGGCAGGAATGATCATCATAATCTTATTTCCAAATAATCAGCAAAAAGCTCACATGGAACTGTTGCTCACATGATAGAACACTATTCCTGATCAAAAAAGTTCAAGGATAGCGCCCAGGACCTGAGTTCAAGCCCTAAACCTGGGACAAAGAAAAACAAACAACAACAACAAAACAGCAGAGAAACTTGCAGAAATTTGAGTAGGCCTGCTCCTGAACCACGTCATCTAGGCTCTCATGGCTGATAACTATGACTGTGCTCTATGTAAATGAGTAGTATGTGTCTTATGTAAGTTAAATGACTAGTTATCAGTCATTTTTCAGAGTTTCATCTCTACGGAATATAAATATCCGGGGGTCTGATGACTGATTCTGACACACCTTAGCATTAGAAAAGTGAGCAAGAACGCAGTAGGAGACCCACAGGATGACCAAGACCTCCTTTTTCCCACGATTGATTTCATAAAACATGGTATTTTTCAGTGCTAAAACGAGATAAGTCCCAGGCAAACCAAGAGGAATTGCTGTCCTTAACACCACCACTCTCACACTTCAATACTTAGAGGTATAGCTGATTACCTACTGTTCATGATACATTAGTGTCAACGGGAAAGGAAATTCCAGTAGGGTAGGGGAAAGCATGTGAACCATCACTAAGGATTTCACACAGAAAACTCTACATGATGCTTCTTCACATTGCCTGGAACCACTGAGGCACAGGGGTAGAATGATGAACATTAGTGGGTCAGAGTCACAGGAAACCCAAAAAAAAAAGGAGTTGAAATCAGTCTCTTCCTCTATGGGAAGATGCTCCCCCAGTGTGTATTAGACGGTATTAGTCACAACCTAAATGATAAAAGGAACACCTAATGAGCTAACAGTGTTAATGGTAATATCTAAAAATCTCCTCCCTGCACACCCAATGTGACTTAGGAGCAATGAAAGTACTTATTCTAAGATACATAATAAAACTAGAATCCTAGCTACTCAGGAGAAAGAGATCTGAGGATCACAGTTGGAAGTCAGTCCACAGAGGAAAGTCCATGAGACTTATCTCTAATTAACCATCACCAAGAGGAAAAAAAAAAAAAAAAAAAGCTGAAGATAGGGCTGTGGCTCAAGTGGTAGAGAATGCTGTAGCCTTAAGCAAAATAAGCTCAGGGACAGTGCCCAGACCGTGATTTCAAGCCCTAGGGCTTGAAGTCGAGGTATGATTCAAGTGGTAGAATGCCAGCCTTGAATGGAAAAAGCCAAATGAGAGTTCAGGTCCCAAATAAATGATTTTTTTAAAGATATAGTAACGTTAGAAATTCATTTTACAGAGCAGGCGTTACTCAGACATTTGATCTCTGTGTCTCACAATTTCTGAGTTTATACACTATGATTCAAAGTAGGGCCTCTCTATAACTTCCTTTGGCTCAAAATGTGCACTGTCACCTTATCCTTGGGACCACCCTATCAAAATAAAAACCAGCGACTCTCTTACTATTTCCTCAAGTCCTTCCTTTAGCCTATCCTATTACCTAACACGCTACATATTTTACTGATTCCCTGTTTTGTTCTTCCCAAGCACATGAAGTCTATGTAGGAGGGATTTTTGAATTTAGTTCTGGACTCAAAAGGTAGACCAGTGTATACTGGTGTTATGAGAATGGGCCTGCTAGGTAAAAAGAACCCTGTAAAGCTGGGCACTGGTGGCTCATGCCTGTAATCCTAGCTATTCAGAAGAAAGAGATCTGAGGATTGAGGTTCAAAGCCAGCTCTGGCAGAAAAGCCCATGAGACTCGTATCTCCAATTGCTGAAAAGCTAGAAGAGAGCTATGGCTCAAGTAGCAGAACAGTGGTCTTGAGCCAAAAAGCTTCGAGACTGTGTCCAGGATATTAGTACTGGTGCACACACCCAAAAATATAATCAAACTAAACAATGACAACAACAACAACAACAACAACAACAAAAGTGTCAGAATGTTTTAAAGAAGACTTGGGCAAGAGAGACCAGTTAGATGGGTCTAAGAACACCCTGTTTGGCCAGTGGATTAAGGACAGGAATGACAGGAGTGGGATGGGCCACTCATCCTCTCCCAGGTGTGTTGATTCAGTATGTGAACCTGGTGGGGAGACGTTTTCCACCATGAAGAATGACGATGACTACAGACATGGCTCTATGGGGAGGAGGACAATGGAAGGTCAAACAGCAGATCCATTCAAGCAGCAAAGAGAAACATAAATAAGGCCCTGGGAGCACAATGCTGAGTTCTGACCCATCAGTGCACTAACAACTAGGTGCTTCCATATTCAGGACATCACTGAGAGAAGAATTGCAAGAGCCAAAGAGCAAACTGAGGAAAATGTCCAGGAGGATGTTTAGCTTTATTTTATTTATTTTTTCCCAGTCCCAGGCTTGAACTCGGGGCCTAAGCACTATCCTTGGGCTTTCTTAAGGTTAGATCTCTACCACTTGAGCCACAGCACCACTTTCTGCCTTTTCTATGTATGTGGTACTGAGGAATCAAACCTATGTCTTTGTGCATGCTAGGCAAGCACACTACCACTAGGCCAAACTCCTGGCTGGATATTTACTTTTATAAAGCCAAATTTCTCTCATTTTAAATTTTACTAAGAATAATGGTTCTGAAACTCAATGAGTATCCAAGATTCATTTCAAGAACTGGAACCAGCTGGGTGCAGTGGCTCACGCCTGTAATCCTAGCTAACTCAGGAGGCTGAGATCTGGAGATCAAGGTTCAAAGCCAGCCCAGGCACAAAAGGACCTGAGACTTTTATCTCCAAATAACCTCTAGAAAAAACAGGAAGTGGAGCTTGGCTCAAGGGTAGGGTGATAACCTTGAGTTGAAGAGCTCAGGGACAATACCCAGGCCCAGAGGTAGGGCAGTAGCCTTGAGCTTAAGAGCTCAGGGTCAGCATCCAGGTTCAGGCTGAGTATAAGCCTGAAGAAGAAGAAGAAGAAGGAGGAGGAGGAGGAGGAGGAGGAGGAGGAGGAGGAGGAGGAGGAGGAGGAGAAGGAGGAACTGGGAACCTGCTGGGCACCAGTGGCTCAGGCTTGTAATTCTAGCTACTCAAGAGGCTGAGATTTGAGGATTGTGGTTCAAAGCCAAGTTAGGCAGGAAAGGCTGTGAGATTCTTATCTTCAATTAAGCTATAAAAATCTGGGAATGGTGTTATCACTCACTAGCCTTGAGCATAAAGAGGTAAAGGACAGTACCCAGGCCCTGGGTTCAAGCCTCACAACCAACCAACTTAACAACCAACCAACCAATAAACCAATAGCTTTTAGAAGACAAAACAAAAAAGTCACAAAGTCATTTTGCTTGCTGGTTCTGGGGGACGGGAGGGCAGCTTGAACTCAGGGTCTAAAGCTCTTGTGTGTGTGTGGTGGGGGTGTATTGTTGCTGGTTTTTTTTTTTTTTTTTGTAGGTCGTAGGGCTTGAACTCTGGGCCTGGGAGCTGTCCCTGAGCTCTTTAGCTCAAGGCTACTGCCCTACCCCTGAGCCATAGTCCTACTTCCCATTTTCTAGTGATTAATTGGAGATAAGAGTCTCAGGTTCTTTGAACTGTCGTCCTCAGATCTCAGCCTCCTGAGTAGCTAGGATTACAGGCGTCAGCCACTGTGACTGGCTCTTGAGTGGTTTTTAGTCAAAGATGTACTCTACTCCTTGAGCCACACCTCTCTTTCCAGTTTTTTGCTAGTAAATTAGAGGTAAATGTCTGTAAGACTTGGGAGAAAGTCAATAGTCAACACCATCTCCTCCAACTGGCTTGGAATGCCATAATGTTATTAACTAATTTTAAATAAATTTTCACTCAATCATGATGTCCTTTCCTAGACTCTCTTTTATGTTCCATTAACCTTTTTCTCTATTCATGTACCAATAATATGGGAGTTTTTGGTTTGGTTGGGTTTATTTTTGTGCTAGTACTGGTGCTTAATCAGAGCCTGGTGCTATCCCTTTGTTTTTTTGGCCCAAGGTTGATTCTCTACCATTTGAGCCACAACTCTACTTGCAGCTTTTTGATGTTTAATTAGAGGTAAGAGTCTTTAGGATTCATCCACTAGATTGGCTTAGAGTTACAATCTTCAGATCTCAGCTTCCAGATGAATAGCTAGGATTACAGGCATGATCAGGGTCCAAGCCAGAGACTGCTTTCACTGTGCATACCTTTGTCATCCTCTGTCCCCAATTCTCTAGGTTTAACCTGAAGCTAATGTCTGTACCTCTGATGAGGTTGAAGATGTACTAAAGGGCTGCCACTTAATAAATCTTTTCTCCGCCCTTTACCACGTCTCTTTCTTTGGCATAGAGGAGCAGGGAGTGGCGAGACATAAATTGGGACAACTATTCTTTAAGTCAGAGGTATAAAAACTTGGTTTCACCTTCAGCATCTTAATTTTGTGACTTCCTAAGTAAGTCCTGGTGTTTTAACCATTTAGAGTTGAGTTTCTGACACAACCCAAGAAGTCATAATGCTCTTCCACAGAACATGCACGAATAAATAAAAGTCAGTTTTTTAAGGCAATATAAATCAAAATAAGAAACATCTTACATATATTTTACATTTTAATTTTTTTTTACTTTTATCTGGTCCTGGCACTTGAATTCAGGGCCTGGGTGCTATCCTTGAGCCTCTTTGTTCTCAAGGATGGCACTCTACCACTTGAGCCACCATACTACTTCTGCCTTTTTCTGAGTAGTTTATTGCAGATAAGAGTCTCTTTCCTATCCAGGCTGCTTTTCAACTGTGATCATCAGAAGTGAGCCTCCTGAGCGGCCAGGATTACATGCCTAAGCCACCAGTGGCTAGTTGAAACATATTATTTTTAGAACTAAAAAAAAATGCAGAACTATGATCATGTATGTGGGCCCTTCTAAGGTCAAGATATTTGACAAAGAGGCTTTGAAAAAAATATATATAGTAGACAAAGAGAGTAAACAAAAATGTTCTTATGAAAGAAAAGAATGACAAGAAAGGTCAGAGCAGTGTGTGAGCAAAAGTTCAAAGGAAGAAATCTGACACAGTAAGGGAAGAAGGAAACCAAAGTCAAAGCACATACACACACACACACACACACACACAGACACACACACACAGACACACACACACACTCCATGGCCTCAGGAATTCTGTCTTGATAGGCAAAAAAAAAAAAAGTTCTAGAACAAGAAGATCTGGAGAAAATGGGCCTTTCTTAAGAGGTGCTGTGTAGATAAAGGAGCAGAAGAAGCCAGGTGACTTCCTGCTATCATAGGCTGGGCTCCAGCTAAGCTGGCTTCAAACTTATGTCCTGGCTCCAACTAAGCTGACTTCAAACCTATATCCTCAGCCTCTTGAGAGTTATGAGTTGTGAGTCACCAGTGCCCAGTTTTATCTCCGATTTTAAGTGATTTCCACTCTGTGTTCTGATACCAGTAATTCTAGGGTGGATCTCATCTTGGTCATGTTACCCATGGGAATGATTTAGGAATTTTGTTATGCTTTGGAAGGGTTTTTCTTTTGTATCCACTTTGATGTTGAATCTGTATTTACAGAACAGAAGAGCCAATGTAATTCTAGGTTGTCTGCCCCAAATCTTCAATTACAAACCACAGTCTAGTATCCACTGCTGGAGCAGCTGGAGTGGATGATTAGATCTGACACTGCCTTTGAAGATGGAGAGAGGACAGTGACTAGAAATTTGGGAAGGACCCACCTACCAGCCATATATCCTTTCTCTCTGAAGTGATCTAAGAAAGGAAGGAGGCAGACCCTCCAGAGATGTTACGCTATCCTGAAATGTACCATAGAGTCAGACTGGCCAGGCTTCCTCTCTGGGAGATGTCACATATATTTCTGTGAGGGAACATGAGATGCCACCACCAAAGCTAACGAGCAAGGTAAACCATGGATTCCTGGGACTGATGCAAAAGCTTTTAGGGGTCTTCTGGAATGAAAGAGGCATTCAAGTGGGGGGGGGGTGGTCTTTCTACATGAGCCCATCAGGGTTTCTTGTTTGGTTTTACTTTTTTGCCTACATTAGTAGTCCACAGAGGTTGTGATAATTCCACAGTGTTCTTTGAACAATTTCCTTCCTTCTTTTACTTTAGCTTTTCACCCCTTTTCATATAGTATTTAGTGCTTTCACTAAGTTATCCATATTTATTCACAGAAGATGGGTACATGGATGGCTAGCTAGCTAGACTGATAGATAAGACAGATATAGATAGCTGAAAAGAGATGGACAGATGTTGCCATAGAGATAGGCAATGATTTATAGAGAGATACATACATCCATAGACACATTAATAACATTCTTCAATTTCTCTGCACCTCCTCCCCCAGCCTTTCTTTTCTCCCTGTCCCCTCTAACCTTGAGGCCAGAGACACAGACAAGGAGACAGGGAAATGAAACTTAAATAAATATTGAAAGAGCCAGACCACAACATTATCAGGAAGTTAAAAAACAACAACAAAACAACTAGAAGACCAAAGCAAAGCAACAGGCACCTCCTTATGTGAGATACTGAGTTACAAGCATAAGAGATCACAAAGGGAATGCTAGCATCTGCCTTCTGCATGCTAAGAAGCTGCTCAGCTAGTAGTAGGGCCTCAGATGGAAAGAAGGAAGGCGACTCTAGCAACAGGAAGTCCTGAAGATTACCAGGGTATGGGGTAGGCTTCACTCATTTTATCCACCCACACCATTGTCTACAGATTAGGAGTTGCTAGGCAACCTGACCATGTGTTTTCTCCTAGTTTAGAAGACCTAGAAACCCACTCTGGAGTTTGCAACTCCCATTTCCTGCCTTAGAAGCAGGAAATGTCTCTCCTCTCCATTTCTCCCCACTATATTCAGTGATACTTAAATAACTCTTGTGAAAACTACCTTGACTCTCCCAATTATGAGGCCCTGTGAAATGTTTTCACATGTGGATCTCAGGGACCTGTGATTTTCATAGAAACAGGGAAACTAAAGGAGCCCCCTCGCCCTTCATCTGGCCACTGTCTCTCCCAGGCAGTCAGTCTCTGACACAGCCCATCATCCTCATCTTCATCCTCATCCCGAGGAACCCTTCACTTCCATACTAGGGAATATTTAAGGTTCTGTAAACTTCTATGACTTAAAAGAATCATGCTATTGTTGCGAGGGAGTCGGTATATCCCAAACCTATAAGTATTTTTTTTAAATGGGAACAGGTGCCAGTGGCTCACAGCTGTAATCCTAGCTACTCAGGAGGCTGAGATCTGAGGATGGCAGTTCAAAGCCAGTCCAGGCAGTAAAGTCTGTGAAACCCTTATCTCCAATTAACTACCAAAAAACTGGAAATGGAGCTGTGATTCAAATTGGTAGTGCTAGCCTTGAGCATAGATACTTAAGGACAGCACCCAGGCCCTGAGTTCAAACCCCAGGACCAGCACACACAAAAAAGGTAAGATAGTAAGTTTTTTTGATATTATCATTTTGCATGACTGACAAACAAAAAAAAATGGGGTCTAGGTATGCTGCCCAGACTGGCTCCGTATTGTGATCCTCCTTTAGTCCATCTCCAAGTACTGAGATTCCTTGATTCCTTCCCTTCCTTCCTTCCTTCCTTCCTTCCTTCCTTCCTTCCTTCCTTCCTTCCTCCCTCCCTCCCTCCCTCCCTCCCTCCCTCCCTCCCTCCCTTCCTGCTAAAGCAACAAGGCACCCTTTTCCTGAGTTACAAAATGCTCTCACCTCAGTATAGTACTGGAGGCAGCTTATGGCTAGAACCAAACGTTCATAAATTTTAAGGGACTAGTGGAACTAGAAAGGGATGCAATATGTAAATATGGACATCAGCATCTAAGCATTTAATGTCCCCAATTACGTAGTCACAAAGGGAACATCAGGTCAAAGGTAAAAAGACAAAGGCTAGCAGGAAGGGAGGAGGGGAGCTAGGACACAGAGAATCTGCCAGACTGGTCCTCGGGGATACACAGTCATAACTCGGTATTTTCCAGAGAACGTGGGCATGTTTATCACCTAGCAAGCCCAGCCCTGCAGCCCGGAGCACTTCCCAGCATTTCCAATTTGGCTCTCCCCCAACAACCAGAACAATGATTGCTTTTCTCTTGCTTTTATAATGCTGTCTAGTTCATTAGAGATCATTTTGTTTTACTGAGTCCAAAGAAATCCTATTTATAGTATCTTATATATTTAAAAAAAGGTAACCCATTTGAATTGGATAAACCAGTAAAGGTGGAGATCTTTTCATGAGAAAGAAAGGAGTTCTAGAATCTTATTATTTGCCTCAAAATGAGTTTCTTCTAAAAACTATATGCAGCTAAGATAAATGCATGAGTCCAAATAATTTTTATCTCAGTGTGTTTTAGAGAGGGGTAACTGTGGTGCCGTAGGAATATTTCTCTCTTTGCCATTCGTTCATTCATTCACTCAAGCAGAATTTAATAGTTTACCTAATACATATTTATTGAGCAGGTACTAGTATTCTGAGCATCTCATTTACTTTAGGCCACCTCTATATGACTCATAACATCTAATACCATAGAAATGTCATGTAAATAGTAGTTAACAAAACAGAAAACTACCCTGACATCAAATAACTTGCACGAAGTCAACAAATCCATGCAAATAGGAAATATGATCATTTGAGATGCAATAGGCTCTTGGAAAGGAAAAAAAAATTCGGGTGGTGTGGGGGCCCAGGGCTGGCCCAGGCTTGCTAGGGTTAGGGTTCTGGTAGTCAGAGCTGTCCTTCTAAGAGATGGCAGGTATGAAAGAGGCTTGTGCTTCTTCAAGGATGGACAGAAGGATGGACAGCACAAATGTTTTGGGCTAGGAGCAAGTCTGACAAATTTAGAGAAAAGAAAGAGGACCAGTGTGGACTGAGAACAAGAACATCTGATGTGACAAAGATTCCATACAATGATGCCTGTGACCAGGCCACAGTGACTCACACCTGTGATTCTAGCAACTCAGGAAGCTCAGAGCTCAAGACTGCCATCAGAATCTAGCCTGGGGGAGGGGGAGGAGGTCCACAGACTTTATGGCCAACTGACCAGCCAAAGACCAAAAGTAGAGGCATGACTCAAGTGGTAGAACTCCAGCCTTGAATGGAAAAAAGCTACACACACACACACACACACACACACACACACACACACGACAAAACATGGCTAACTACAAAGAGATATCACAGGGAAGTATTCTAGCTAGTGCTAGAATATTTTAATGATCGCATAGAGAACATGAAATTGCATTTAGAAAGGATAAGAGTGAGGACTATAGATTTCCGTTTTCTTCTATCTTCTACTTCCAAAATTTCATTTTAAGTGGTGGATTCTTTAAAAGCCCTTCCAAATGCAGCCACCTCTCCATATCCCTGGGAGACTGGTTTCATGTTCAGAGTCCCCCTTGGGTAAAAGAACCACAGATGCTCTGGTTGCTTACATAAATATTATGTTTTATGGTATAGTATGTGCATAAACATATAAATGCCCTTCATATACCTATAGCATCTCTAGATGACTTACAATGGCTAATAAAATGTCAATGCCATGTCAGTAGTTGTTAGAGTACATTTTTTAGGGAATCATGACCAGAAGAAAGTCTATACATGTTCAAGACAAGATGTATTTTTTTTAGTTGAACCTCACAGGTAGAACCTGTGGGCGTGGGAAGCATATTATTCCTTCTTTGTATGAAAAAAAAACCACCAAAAAGACATGAAATCTCATACCTGGAATCCTATTAAGCGTCACCCAGAAATGTTCATCTGGACTGAAAGTGTCCTTGGACCACTGGAGCAAATCAACCGCCCGTGAGTCATGGAGAACGAAGTTAGCAAACTGTCTTGATAGAGCAACATAGGCCGAGCCAAAGTAAATGGTGAGGTTATGGGGTGGCGGCGGCTTCACAGCCGTTGTTCGAATGACATAGGAAAGCTCTTTGTCCAGGTGCTCTCGGTGGACAAACTTTGTCCTCCCGATGGCATGGGCTGGGGGAAGCACTCCTGGGGTAAGATTCTTCCCTTTAAGTCCTTTCAGATACTGCACAATTTCCTTATTGGTCTTCAGGGGGAAATCCTGCCCACAGGTGTTGAGCAGGTACTTCCAGGGCACCTCAGAAGCCACCAGGTCCTTCATACAGTTCAGGTCAGCCTGGAGCCTGGAGATCCCTCCATAGACCACAGGTTCCATCTTAGAAGCCAGGAAAGCGTTTGGGAAGCAGCTGAGTAACTGTCCCACTGCTTCTTTGAATTCAGCTGTGGCTTTTTCATCCACGTGAATGCAGTAGACATTTTGTGGCATGTAGATGGATCTGAAGAGTCTTGCAAAGGTGTCAAAATTATGATGAATGACCATGACATACGCCAAAGGAAATTCAACTTCTTCTTGAGATAAAGGAGTCGTAATATAATGGCTGTGAGTCAAGTATTCCTTACAAGAAGATTTTTCATAGATCATGAGCTTATTCTTCCACAGGAAGGCAGCTTTCCCATTGATAAAAGATGTGCAAACTTGAGTCAGCGTCCAAGCATCAGAGATATTTAATCTCTGGTAGCTTTGATCTCCCCCAAAACTGAACACATAGAACACAATAAACACAACAACAGTGGAGACTGAAACTATAAATAGGGACCGCACAGATAAAGGCATGCCTCAAAGAGGAGTGAGATGGCCAAGTCTGCCCAGATCTGAAAATCCTTCCTCAAATTTATTGTTTTCTTCCCAGTCCTTACTGTGGTACATACTCCAGTGACTGCTGTCCAGAAAGATGTGTTGTAAATTCATCCAGTTCCATGCCCAGAGTCTAACCGCTGGCTCTCTTTCTCTCTCCTCCAACTGATATAAGAAACCAATCACGCCCCTCTCAAGCCTCCTTTGTTTAAAAGTCCCAGCAGCAGGTTGCTTAAGCCCAGCCTTTTCCTCCTCCCCCTCTCTCCTAGCCTGCATCTATCTGCTCCTGTTTCGCTCAATAAAACTTGGCTAACTCTTCTCCCCCCCTCCCCCCACAGATTTCGTTTCCAGGATCTCTCTTCTTTCGTTTCCTGTGTTTCTCCCTACTTCCATTCTTGTTATTACTGTTCAGGGAATTAGCCCAGTGAAAGACAGCATGAAAGGGCAGGTAACTGGCATCCTGTGGCTGCTCTTTTTCAGGGTAGCTCAGGGCTATGTTCCCCAGCCTGGTTTTCCAGCTGTTCCAGAACCACCCACGGCATATAGCCTCTCTTCTGCAAGACTCAAATGGCAAAATGTAAAATAAAAGAAACTCTCTTTCAGGCTTTCTGGCTCCACCCCATTGGTTTCCAAAACAGGAGCTTCCAGGAGGAGTTTTGGTCTCCAAGGAGATGTGAGGGTGCAGAGGTTGCAGGCAAGGGTGTGGAGGGGGGGGAAGGAGGGAGGGAGGGAGGGAGGGCTTTGACTTTGAAAGGAATCCTCTCCTCCCACTTCCAGCATCTGCTATGGTTTGTGTGAAAATATTGGGATCACATGAGCAAATTTGGAGTGACACTCCCAGATTTGGATGACATCTGAGGCTTCACAGCAACATGCTTGATCAAGACCACAACTGATGTTCAGTTAGAAGATCCCAAGTGCGGAGATTGACAGCCTAGAACACGACTCAATGTTTATGAACCATGTGGGAGATGAATGTTCACAAATAGCATTTCATTGATGGCATTCCAAAATTTTTGACTTAGAAGTTTTATACCTTCAAGCTTCCATTTTTTTTTCACACATATGTGTGTTGGTCTTGGGACTTGAATGCAGAGCCTGGGTGCTGTCCCTTTGCTGTTTCACTCAAAGCTGGCACTTTACTACTTGAGCCGTATTTCCATGTCTGGCTTTTTGGTAGTTAATTGGAGGTATGAATCTGCGTGGACACTCAGATTCAGGAAAGTTTCAAATGTTACCATTTCCAGATCTCAGCCTCCTGAGCAGCTAGGATTCTAGGACAAGCCACTGGAGCTAGACCTCGTGACTTATTTTTAAATGGCAAAGATTTAAAAATGACTTTTATAATTACTGACTTCTATTTCCCCTCGCTACTATGTGAGCAGCACCACTCAGTAGCTTTACCTGCTCAGCATTCACAGCATAAACTATGTCTTTCCCCATCCAGGAAAGAAAGAGTGTCTTTTAAAGCATGTGCTCTCCCTCCTTTTGAAACACTTTCATGCTGCTACGAATGACACCACACATATAACTTGCTTTCACCAAGCACACAAAAATGAGTGCTGCTCTCATAATGAAAAGTACACCATGCTCCATCCACCCAGATGCCACTTTTCCATTCATAATACTTCTCATTCTTTTAGCTCTCATTATTTAAAGTTTTTATTTTTTCAAGCCTATTTGGGACTTTTGTTTCTATCATAGTAAATTCTCTGTATACTTTGTCCAAGTAAACTCTTGGTATAACCAACCAGACTCTTAGACCAAGTAGAAAAAGAATACAGGCATTATTGTATAATCAGTTGACAAGGTGATTTGAACTAGGGGTCTTATGGTTGCTCTACTGGTGTTCTACCACTTAAGCCACACTGACAGTTCTATTTTGGTTCTGGTTATTTTGAAGATGGAGACTTACAGGCTTTTCTAAGCTTCGAACTAGAGTCTTCCAGATCTCCACTTTCAGAGTAGCTAGAGTTATAAGAATGAGCCACAGGTACCTGGCTAGAATTCTTTATATATTCTGTGGATACAGCAACTTTCCCACAGATAATTCTTTTAAATACTAGGCTATAATTTTCAAACAATCCAAAGTAATTTTAGAATCTTGTTTGGCAAAGCCTTGGGACTCAGAATGCATATTAAAATATTTGCAGGCTGACAAAGAATTCCATGTACAGATAGCTAACTAAATTGGAGCAACATAATCTGTTTATATTACCATTTCCAGCTAGAGAGTAAACAGAGGCTCAGATTCATACAGGCTAAGAGACAGACATTGATGATGTTACTATATTAAGAAGTAGAAACACAAGCCAAAATAGCAACTTTTGTAATAACTCTGTATTCAGTCCAATAATTCACATGGCACTGTTTATGTGTTGAAAAACATAGCTCCTTTTTTTTATTTCAGCAATTTTACCTAATTTTTCCCTTTCTCAAGTTCTGGTATTTAAAAAATCCTTACAGGAGGTCTTTAAACAAAACGGCTTATCTGTCCTATGAGTGGATGTCAGTTCAGGATTGTGTTTCCTGATGGATAGTAGCTATTTGGATCTGCTTATCCAGTATGGACCGTGGTAAGCTTTGTGGCTATTGTGACTAGAAGGTTCAGCCTTCCCTACCTGGTTTTTACTCGAGCCAAGGAGAGAGTTGATGTTGACATGCCTAGCGACCATTTCTTGGTCCTTGTTTTGGAAGTAATTATTTCAGAACTAGCCAATGAATCAGTCTAGACATGTTTGTTTGCCTTCCCCCAGAACATCTTATAGGCTTTCTTTGATCATATCCAGAAGCTTTGGGGAGTTGGTAAAGGGGTTCTAGGGCTCGAACTCAGGGCCTGGGTGCTATCCCAAGACTAGTGCTATAGTGCTTGTGCCACAGTTCTACTTCTAGCTTGTTAGTGGTTAATTGGAGATAGTCTCGTAGACTTTCCTGCCCAAGCTGGCTTTGAACTGTGATTGTCAGATCCCATCCTTGAGTAGTTAGGATTAGGGTTAGAAGCCTTTTTATTGTGTACTTTTATTCAAGATTTTCCCCCCCCAATTATAAAGATCCATAGAACATAATTCCAAAATGAAGATAGCAGCCAGCTGGGCATGTTGCCAGTACTCAGAAAGTTGAGGGAGGAGGATTATAAATTCAAGGCCAGCCAAATGAGCTTCTAAATGAAACTCCATCACCGCCCTCCACCACCATCTTCTTTACATAAGAAGATCCTGGATTTCAAATGGTGGAGGCTCTAATCTCAGTGAATAAAACAAATAATCAAAGAGGGAAAATGTCTTCTAATAGGTGCTTAGCATCTTCTGCATTTCTCAAATGAAGAGGGCAAATCTGTGTTCACCTGACTCAGTAAGACCCAGGGCTGGAGTCTGGCAGTAAAGCTAAGCTGAGCAGTGAGGAAGGAAAAAAAGAAAAAGGCCTGTGTGATGTTGTGTGTAGACACTCTTGTTACCAGGGGCATACCCAAAAGCCTAAGGGGAAAACTTGCAGGCAATTATGTGGTGATTGGAAGAGGTTTCTGGACTCACTTCAGCATGTGTCTTTCCTCTTGCTCAGCTAGCTACCTGTGCTAACACACACTCCATTAGGCTGTTGATTGTTAATAGCAAGCAGAATTGGTTCAGATACTTTGTGGAAGCAGTCTTGAGGAGTTTAGGTGGCTAATGGCTCTTTTTTTTTTTGAAGTGTCCTGCTACATGGCTGGGCTGTCCTCTAAATATTCCTGTGAATAGAACTCTAACTATTGCTGTGAGTACAGGAATTATAACAGGGGCATAATAGTGCTTTTTCTGAGATATACTGATTCCTTATTTGAGCTAGGCTTCCCTTCCATTTTATATCTATGTCCTTCATTCCTCCTCCTCCTCCTCCTCCTCCTCCTCCTCCTCCTCCTCTCCCTCTCCCATCTGGGGACTTAAACTCAGGGCCTGGGCACTGTCCCTGAGCTTCTTTTGCTCAAGGCTAGCACTCTACCACTTGAGCCACAGCACCACTTCTGGCTTTTTCTATTTCTGTGGTACTGAGGTATTGAACTATGGGCTTTATGCATGTTAGGCAAGCATTCTACCACTAAGCCACATTCCCAGATTGAGTCATCCTCTTATAGCCATCTTATAAACTAGGAAGGAGTGTATCAGGAGACTGGACCACTTGCCATGCATTAATGAATTGGTCAGGCCCCACTTGACCAATCCTGAGACAGTGGACTGTCAGACACTTCTGGCCACCTCTGACCACTAGAAAGTATCTGGGACTGGGACTGTTTAATTATGCATAATTTGTACTACTTTCCCTTAATTCTTGGTCTGTTTAACCCTATCACTCATGTCTGTATTGGGAAGAGGGTAGACCATGGGTTAAATGTTCCCTTTCCTCTATCCAACAGCTGCCCATCTCATGTAATAAACTCCTGTTTTTATTTGGCTTGGTGGAGTGAGTGGCCACACTTCTAGACGTGGGGCCTAAAATCTCCTGAAATAAGATCCCATGGTATGCCACCGTGTTCACCTCCATAGTTTGTGTTGTTGTTAATGCAGATCAAAAGGCTCGGGGCTGCATTCTTAATTATAAAACATAGGGACTTTCCTTTTCCTTTGAGCTAGCTCCACATGGAAAAAGTATAGGGTGTTGTCATTCCAATTCCTTTGGACAGTCTATTAAATAATTGCTGCCCCATGAGACTCTTATTTCCAATTAATCACTAGAAAAGGGAAAGTGGAGGCTGTGGCTCCAGGGATAGAGTGGTAGCCTTGAGCTGAAGAGCTTAGGGACAGTACCCAGGCCCAGAGTTCAAGCCCCATGACCCACAAAAAAAATTGCTATCTAATTTTCTCTCCTTCTCCTCCTCCTCCTCTTCCTCCTTCTCCTCCTCTTCCTCTTCCTCTTTCTTTTTGTGGTGAGAAGGGGGGGGTCTTGAATTGAGGAGCACTATCTATGAGCTTTAATGTTGTTGTTGTTCACGCTACTGTTTGAACCACAACTCTCCTTCCATCTTTTTAGAGGTTAATTGGAGATAAAGAGTTTCACCGGGCTGGAAATGTCAGTTAGTGATAGGGTGCTTGTCTAGCATGCATGAAGCCCTGGATTCAATTCTTTAGTAACATGTAAGCAGAAAAAGCTGCAAGCAGCACCCTGGCTCCAGTGGTAGAGTACTAACCTTGAGCAAAAGAAGTTCAGGGATTGTGCCCGGGCCCAGAGTTCAAACCCTAGGACTGGTGAAAGAAAAAAAGCAAGGAAGTAAGGGAGGGAGGGAGGGAGGGAGGGAGGAAGGAAGGAAGGAAGGAAGGAAGGAAGGAAGGAAGGAAGGAAGGAAGGAAGGAGAAATTTTACTACCCAGGCTGGCTTTGAACCTGTAGCTAGAATTATTAGGCATGAGCCACTAACAACTGGTGATAATCTTCTTACTATTTTGTTTATTCACGATGATCATCAGGATGCTAAAGAGAAGAAAGATGGCATTCCCAAAGCATGTCTTGAACTTAAAAACAACTCTCCAGCAACAATGAAGTCTTCCAAGAGGGGTTCACTGGGGAAAATCTTCCCCTGGGGCCAATCATTTAACTTTCTATATCTTTCATCTAATTAGCAATAGCAGAAGTTGTTATCTAGATCTCAGAACCCAGAGCATTACTGTATTTCTTTATCTTTAGCCATTCAAAGGGGCTTCATTTCAACAATTTATGAGTATGGTATATCTTGGTCAATATTACCTCTTTCATAATTCTCCCTCCACAAAATTATTTTACATTTTCATACATAGAATGTATGCATGTATGCATGCATTATTGGTGGTATTGAGGTTTCAATTCAGGGCCTTACTAGGCTGCAGCCCTTCCACAAGAGGTATTCCTCCAGCAGATCACCTCTGTCCCTGGGCTCACACAGTGAGATGCACCTGATTCTTATGCAGCAAAGACACCATGGAGACGCTCCCTGGATACTGAATGATGCTAAGCAAATACTTGCAAAGGGCCACACATGAGACCTTCACACAGGCAAATGTGGAAGCTCGGGCACTTACGTTGCAATTTTCTCATAACACACCCATTTAGCAAGGAGAAACAGGAAGATGCTGAGACTTGGGGGCTTAGAAAAATGAAAATGAAACTTAATTTACCAAAAATATATCACAGTAAGTTCACATCCCACGTGGAACTTGACTACTCCATTTATGCTTGAGCCTTAAGAGGGTAACTGACTCATTACCAGTGTTACCAAAAACATTCGTTTCTACAAATGTTCAGCCAAACTGGGTGTGTCTATGGACTAGGGTTTGCAATGGTTTGCAAATTTAATCTTAACATCTTATTCCTAAGAAGAGGAGATAGACAGACAGACAGACAGATAGATGGATAGATAGATTATGAGATCTTTAGGCCAAAAGATTTCTAATGAGCTGGATGATTTGTACTTTCACTCTAGAGCCTCTACAGCCAAATATATCAATGGACTAGTGCCACTACTGGAGCTTGAATACAAAGTCTGGACACTGTCACTTACTTTTCCTCTTCAAAGCTGGTGCTCTAGTCAAGACTGTATTGTATATACCACAAAATTAATATTAAGAGCAGGGCTGAGTCAATGGGGGGAAGTCAAAATGTTGAAGGAGGTGATGCTGATCAAAATTCATTGCATTTGCAACTGCTCAAAAATAAATTTTAATACAATTTATGCTGGTGCTGTCTCAGTTGGGCCCAGCTCCACTTTGTTTTTTTTTTGTTGTTGTTTGTTTTTGTTTTGGTTTTTTTTTTTTTTGCTTGTTAATTAGAGATAAGAGCCTTAGGGACTTTTTGAACCACGATCCCCAGATCTCAGCCTCCTGAATAGCTACGATTACAGGGGTGAACCAACAATACTTAGCTAAGAAATTCTTTGATTTTTTTCCCTTACATGGCCCCTCCTGATTGACTTTCTTATAACTAAGAATTATCTGTGAGAAAAACGAATGTTTGGGGATAAGCGACACTGTACAGAGTAGAAATATTAATAAACACGAACTCAAATGATGGATAATCAGATCCCTAGAGCACAATTTACTATGGAAATGAGTAGGTGGAATAATTGCCTCCAGTCTTGGTGTCACAAAGGATTGATTCAAGGACACACCCTCCCCCAATCCCAGGGTACCAAAAATCCCAGTTGTTCAGTTTCCTTATATTTGCATAGAACCAATGTACAGCCTCTTGATGATTTAAAATACTAAATGCAATGTAAATGCTACAGAAGGAGTGTCACAGCATATCATTTGGGGAATAACAAGAGAAAGTTATGCATGACAGTATAACTATAGTATGTTGGGAAGGGTAATTTCTTCGGTCCTAGCTTGGGTGAGTTAATGGATTCATGTGTTTCATTCCTTTGTAAGATTCCATTTTCACTTGCCCTTCTTGGGGTTCTTTTACCAGATTCTTTCTTTGCTGTGTTCCTTTTCCCTTTGTGAAACTTGCCAACCAAGATGTAAAGTCCAGGCTTTGCAGGACCCTTTGTTGACTAAAAACCTGCCAAGACTTCGGATCTTTTTGATTAAATATCCGGTATTAACCAATTAAAAAGACTGTGAACCCTGATCCTGACCAATCCAGGTAAGAGGGCAGGGTTCACTGCATCAAGATAAAAGGCCGCTCACTCATCACAGATGCTCTTCTACGCAGAAGTAAACTTTACCTTGTCAAGTTCCTTTCTAGTTAGTGTCCTCATTACTACATGACACCCCAATATCTGTAGATAATCCTCACATGAAAGTTGAGTGGTACTAAGAATGTAAAAGCGAGGCACCAGTGGCTCATGTTGGTAATCCTAACTACTCAGATGGCTGAGATCTGGTAGATCCTAGTTACAAGCTCAGGCAGAAAAGTTCTTCAGAATCCATCCCCCAAATAACCAGCAAAAAAGTAGGTCTAGAGGTATGGCTCAAGTGGTAGAGCACCACCTGTTCAAGCAAACCTGAGTGAATATGAGGCTCTTATTTCAAGCTGTGGTACCACCAAGAAAAAAAAATCTGAGCAAATGCATTTGTAATAATGCATTGGTGCTGTTAGTATGGCAAATGAAATTTTAGGGACACCACCTAATCCCTTAACACCATCTCTAATTATGGTAAAGAGTAGCCACACCTGTGTACATCTTCCACAAACCACAGAATATCACCAACACTGCTGTATTAAATATCTAGTCTTCCATCTTCCATAATCCAGAATTACAGAAGGGTTATAAAAGAAGGATTTAAAATAAGATGAGGAGGAGGAGGGGAAAGAGGCAGTAAGCATGGGAAGTTCATGCCTGAAATACAGACAAGAACATCCAAGAGATTCTTAACTGAAAAGCTCAAGTGGTATAGTGCTAGCCTTGAGCCGAAAAAGGTAAAGGACAATACTCAGTCCTTTGAGTTCAAGTCCCAGTACCAGCTTAGAATGAGGCAGAAAAGACCAAATTAATGAAGACATGGAACAATCAGAATACTCATAAACTGTTGGGGAAATGTACGTTGGTCCAACTTTGAAAAACTTGAGTATAAATGTCTTCTCATCCAGCAATCTCATTCTCAAATATTTGTTCAACAGAAGTGGATACATATTTATCAAAGGACATGTACTGAAATATTCAGGGAAGCTAGTTCATAATTTGCCAAAATTATAAATAACCTAAATGTCCACTGAAGTTACCACACAGCAAGCCTGCAAGGCTGAGGGATCACTTAATACTACTGGCATTTGATACTGTAAAATGTTTGCCAGTGAGTGCCTATATGGACACTATAGAAAATTTAGGGACATTCCTGGCCTTGTATACCTCTCGCCCCCATCACCCTGCCTCTACATTGTGACAACTGAAAACTTCTACAGATACTGGTATTTCTATACTGTAATAGAATGGATGGGTGAAATATAACTAACTGCACAGCACAAAAACAAAGGTGAATCTGGCACTCATAATGTTAAGCTAAAAGAACCAGATAGTAGAAAAAAAAAACAAAAAAACAAAACAAGAGTATGTGCTATTCCATTTACACAAGGACAAAAGCAGACAAATGTGACCCATGCTGTCAAACACCAGTTTTGACTGGGTGTCAAAACAGTTTATTGTGGGTGTGGAAAGATGCATTAAACAGTACTTGTGGGGTTGCCTTCTTCTATGTCATACAGAACTTTACCAAACATGAGGGAAAGAAGGAATCATGGCTTTTTTTTTCCCCAAAAGAATTGGCAAAATGAATGACAATCATGCTCACTCTAGGAATAATTAGCATTTTTAGGTATCTTCTGGGCTGATATTCTGCAGAACCACATTTCAGAGCCACTGTCCTTCAGAGCTGCTTTTCTAAGCAGATGGACTGGTCAGGGTATTTATATCCTATTCCTTAGATACCAGCCCTCTTCAACCAATGAGAAGTGCCAAGCCAAAAAGCAGCCATGAGAAAATAGGCTCAAACTTAATTCAGAGTTCACTTTGACTGTGAACACAGTATTGTGCAGTGGTACTTTAAGACACTGGCTCTAGGTTACATAAGAGGAGGAAGGGCTGGACTGACAACTGAAAGAATGGGAAACCTGAACCAGAAAGTATGAGTGTTCAGGCTGATGGCTGACATTAATAAATCTCCCTTTTCTAGTGAGGAAATGGGAACACAAGAGGTCATTGATCTTTTCCTCAGATCATACAGTTTGGAAGGGCTGGCTGAGACTTGAACGAGAACAGCTTTGTCCCAGCTCTGGCTTTTGGTGGCTGTGCCCATGCTGAGAGGTTCAGGAAAGTCTTGGTGTCAAGACCAAAATGTCTTTCATGGAAAATTCATAGGCTGGTAAAGTCACAAGAGCAGCTAAAAACAGCTTTGCGTGGCTGTTTTTGAGTGGAAAATTCTGCAGGAGTGATTGGCTTACCCTCCATAAGAATTTGCATTGGTTTTTCAAGGCACAAGAGAGGATAGTTAGGACGCAATTTGTAGTTGACTGTGTGTCTTATAAGGTGAAAACTAGGAAGAATCTCATTTGTGACTAACTGAGGTTACAAACAATCCATTGTTCAGGCCTGTCAGATGCTGCCATAAATTTTGACAAGCTCAGTGGGCATAAAAATGGGCATTTAAAGCAGTGAAAATCATTAAGAATGCCTCAATGTGCATCTAAACTAACCCCTTCCTAAGGTTCTAACACATGTAGGCAGTAGAGCACAGTGAACACACATAAAAGTGAAAACTACAGCCAAGGATCAAATCTTGTGAAATGAAAGAAAGCAAAAGGTAAAAGCCATGGACATAAGCGGGTGTCATTGGCTCATATTGCATTTACTCAGGAGTAACTGGTTTTAGGCCAGCCTGGGCAGAAAAGTCTGAGAAACTCCATCTCCCATTAACCAGCCAAAAGCTGGAATGGAAGTGTGACTCAAATGGTAGAATATTAGCCAGGCAAAATTGTGAGGTCCTGAGTTCAAGTCCTGAAAATGGCAGAAGAAAAAAAAAGCACCACAAATGCATTAAGTAGAACTCCAGGAAAAACTCATCAACCCACTGCTTAACGACTTGTGATGATGATGTTATCTACGCTTAAAACAGGTTCCAACACCAGCTGTATGGCTGTTTGTATGTAGTTTTGGTCTTTTTGTGGTTGCCATGTTCTCCAGTATGTAACACGCTTAAATGCAGGTTCTATCACTTAGTTGCCACACCCAGGGTAAATTCTGTGGGGGACTTAGATGGTGGAAAACTTCCTGATGCCTTGAAAGCAACTGCATGTTTGTTTTCATTAGCATCATAGGGGCAATTCAGTTCAACCTAACCCTGGACCCTTGCTGGAAGAGACAGCCTGCTGCTGTCCCTTCAAGACTCTGTTTTCTGTCAATAACAACAGATGTCGAAACCACAAGTCCTACTTAAAGAAGACAGTGATTGTAAAGAGAAAATAAGAAGTATCTGGGACAGACACTGGGTTGGGCTAGGCCGGCTCAGTGCCAGAGCTCTCATGCTTGGAATAAGCAAGCTCATGGGTTTGATCCCCAGTCAATAACAACAGCAGCAGCAGCAACAAAAACTTGTGCCCAGTGCCAATGGTTTGTGCCTGTCAGCTACTCAAGAGGCTGAGATCTGAGAATCCTGGTTCAAAGGCAGCCCAGATAGGAAAATCTGTGAGATTCTTCTTTTCATTTACTCACTGAATGTCTTTTTAAGCCAGAAGTGGAGCTGTGACTCAAGTGATAGATTGGTAGCGTGGTCCAGTGCTAGCCTTGAGCACAAAAGTTCAGGGACAGCATCCAGGATCAGCGCTAACAACACTAACAACTTGGATTTTTCTAGGCAAGGGAGAATCTAGGGGAAAATTTGGCATAAGGGCCAAATGTTCTGTTTGGGGAATAAAAATCATACAGGGAATTCAAGTTGGAGCCACATACACTACATTTTCTGGATATTTTAAACCAGAGCATATTAGGGAAAATTCCCTTAATGCCTGGTTTCATTTTTCTAGACTCAAAGCAAAAAAAAAAATGCAGCTCCAATCCTCCACATGCATCAAAAGGGTCATTGATACTGACCTGATGACTAACGGTCACCACAGACTGGCCACACTTCCAGTAGTGTTTTCCAATGGGTTTCACATAGGCGGCAATGGGTATCCGCCCTTTGCAAAAGTCGTGGCGGGAGAGGGGGGAAGGGGGAGGACTCTTTTGCTGTGGACTGCTTCAAAACTTAAACCAGAACTGAAAAACAAAATCACAAAAGAAACGTTCTGCAAAGCAGAAGGAAATAGTTGTTTATTTGTAGAAGCCATTTTCCGAGACAAACAGAATAAGTTGCCCTTTGGTCTGTATGAGGAACTGTTCCAAGACCCCCACCCCTCCGCCCCTCACATACCACACTCTGGATGTTTAAAACCCTTCTCTACTATGCCATACTATTTGCACATCTTCCCATAGACTTTAAATCATTTCTAGATGACTCACAACATCTAACCAAGTGTAATACCATGTTGACATTTAGGAGAATGAGTGATGAGAAAAGAATTCTGTACATGATTGTAACAGACCCAATTCTTTATTTCTTTTTTTTTCCTATTCTTTTCTTCCCTTAGTTTGTTTTGGTTGGTTGTGAAGCTTGAACTCAGGACCTGAAACACTGTCTCTGAGCGTCATTGTTCAAGGTTACCACTCTACCATTTTGAGCTACCGTTTCACTTCCAGTTTTCTGGAGGTTAATTGGAGATAAGACTTTCAGGCTGGATTTGAACAGTGATCCTCCTGAGTAGCTAGGATTATAGGAATAGCCCCCTGGCACCCAGCTTTCAATGAGTTGTCTTTTCCCTCCTTCATTTGCTCCTGGCTCCACACAATATTGGAACCCCACTAGATAATGAGGTTAAGCCCAATTGTGGGGTCATTCAGTCCAGTTGTTAAACTTACTTTCTCATGGCTGGTGTCTAGGGGATGGAGGGCTGGAGGGCTGGGCACAGACAGGTACAGATATGAGATCCCCTTGATAGCAGGCCAAGGAGGTGGCATTTGTTACAAGAGAAGTCACTCAAGACTAGGTCTGTGGACAGAAAAGGGGCTGAGATGTGACATTTCAGCTGGATCTCAAGGACAGCTAATTAGGATGAGCAGCAAAGGCAAAAACCAAGGGGACATTCCAGAACAAGGAGGACAGCACCATTACAAGGGTATAGAAACCATTTATCTTCAGATCAACCTAAAATGACAGAAGCTTAGCCTTTTAACTAGCCCAAGAATTCCACTGTGACATAGTGAAGAACAGATATATTGAGGAGATAATCCCTGGGGCCACATACCCAATTACTTTTGCATTAGCAAACATTCATTGGGAAGGGGGAGTGAGCCTTTTTTGTGTGTGTATCACAATTGGCCCCATTCTGTCACTCTCTCATGTTCCCCCCACCCCATGCTTCTTCTTAAAACAATTTCAACAGGTTTCACTGTTGTATTTTCATATGCATGCAAAAAACCCATATTTATCCCCACTCACCCTCTCCCCGAACCAGGCCTATTTTACTTCCTTGTTATTTCTCTCCCTCCCTCCCTCCCTCCCTCCCTCCCTCCCTCCCTCCCTCCCTCCCTCCCTCCCTCCCTCCCTCCCTCTCTCTCTCTCTCTCTCTCTCTCTCTCTCTCTCTCTCTCTCTCTCTCTCTCTCTCTCTCTCTCTCTCTCTCTCTCTCTGCCTAGAGCTTGAACTTAGGGCCTGAGCACTGTCCATGGGCCTTTTCAAGCCTAGCACTCTACTATTTGAGCCACAGCACCACTTCTGGCTTTTTCTATGGATGTGGTACTGAAGAATCAAAGCCAGGTCTTCATGCAAGCACTCAACCACTAGGCCAAATTCCTGGTCCTGTAATCTCTTTTTTTAACTGTGCATTAATTGCTTCAAGGGGTTTCACCATGGTATTTCTGATGAACATACATTCTGTTTTGCTCAGAATAACCCTCTTTAATTGCTCCTTCCCTTCTTTTTGTGCCAGTCCTGGCACTTGAACTCAGAGTCTGGGGGCCATCCCTGCTTTTGTGCTCAAGGCTAGCACTCTACCACTTGAGCCACAGCTCCACTTCTGACTTTTTGTAAGTTCACTAGAGATAAGAGTCTCATGGATTTTACTGTCTAGGCTGGCTTCTAACCGCAATCTCTGAATCTTAACCTTGAGTAGCTAGGACTTAAAGCATGACTCTCAGTGCTCAGCTGCTTTCTCTCCCTCTCTCACCAATTCCTTACACTGTCTTCATACTTAGCTGAAATATATGGAGAAATTATTTGCCCTACATCTTTCTCACCACACCCCTTCTCCTCATACTTAATCTTTTTTAACCCAAACAACACAATTTATATATGCTCTGATGTTTCCATTTGTCTTACAAATGGAGAAGAGCCATTTGATGCAGAAAATGTAGGCATTTGGCCCAAAGATAAACAGACAGTTGATGGTATAGCCAGGCTTCTAAATCCTCTGCTGAGAAGTAAAAGTGGAGCTCAGTGGTAGAACAATGACTTCACAGTACCACAAGGGGAAAAAAATTCCTGCTGTTGGGAACTGGCAACTCTCTGAAACCACTGAGCAAACAGAGCTGTAATCATTCATCTCAACATACTCCACAGTCTGCTGAAGTCTAAAATGTATTTCAGACAGGCAATGGTGGCTCATACCTGCAATCCTAGCTACTTAGGAGGCTGAGATATGAGGCTTTCTGTTTGGAGTCTGCTGGCAGGAAGTTAATGAGATACTTATCTCCAAGGAATCAATAAAAGGATGGAAGTGGAGCTATGGCTGAAGTGGTAGAGTACCAGCACCAGAGAGAAAGAAAAAGGAGAACGTAAGGCCCTAAATTCAAGCCCCAGATCCCACACCAAACACATAATCTCAAAGAGATGTAATAATCTCCAGAAGGTTGTATTGAACATTGGTTCTTTGTTGTTGTTGTTGTTTTGTCAATCCTGGGCCTTGAACTCAAGGCCTGAACACCATCCCTGAGCTTCTTTTGCTGAAGTCTAGCATTCTACCATTTAAGCCACAGTTCCACTTTCAGCTTTTTCTGTTTATATAGTACTAAGGAATCCAACCCAAGGCTTCATGAATGCTAGGAGAGCACTCTTAAGTACTAAGCCACATTCCCGTCCCCTTGAGTCACTTTTTAACAAGAACTACTGCTATACCATAACAAAACCCAGAAATTGAATTTCTAGATGTCCTATCATAGTCTGACTTCAAGGTGACATAGATAGCTATTATCCTCTTTCAGGGAAAGGAACAGGAACGAACATTTTTAACAGCTGGGGAATGAGAAAGGAGAATATGGAAGGATAGAGTATGACCTACAGATGCCCCCAAACAAAACCAGAGATCAGTGAAGCAGACAAAGACACAGCAACCTGCTCACCTATAGTCTAACCCCTTTGCTTCTAGAGCAATTATACAATGATTTCCCTACTTACATTGATAATTAACTGAAATGAAAGGTGAAGCCCATCAGATTCCTTACCAAAATCTTTCCAAAGGCCTGTGTTGCCTTGAAAAGAACTCACAATTGTCCCAATTCACTGCTAGCCTTTTCTAAGACATAGAAAATGAAGATAGGTTTTGCCCAGCTTGTGGTAAAATATAGCCCCCAAATTCTCTTCCCTACAGATCTGCCCGTTAGAGACAGTGATCTCAGAAATTCTGTGAGTCTGATTGATTGGAGGAATGTAAAATTCCCTTGGGGGTGTGCGATCCCAGGCACATCTGGACCAGGTGTGGATTCCCAGGACCACCCTGGATCAGATCTTTTCTTACTTGCTGCTCCTGGAATCTCAGCATTGCATGTTAGGTATAGAGTGAGGTCCAAAGGAATATACCAATCTCAAGTCAGATCAGTCATGGATTCCACTGCAAATGGAAATACAACAAAACAACAACAACAAAACAAAACAAAAACCTCCCATATCATCTGGGCAAAAGCAGGACAAATCTCCAGGCTCACAACCTCCAGTGTTCTCAGTGTCCTCTCTGCTTCAGGCACTGTTTGAATTTGCATCTAAAGTGTTCTAGACAAGCTCATGTGTTGAGGGCTTCTTCCCCACTGCAGCAGTGTTGAGGTGGGCAGCTAAGGGACAATTGAATCATGAAGCTGGGTTCAGAATTTTAGGAGCTGATGTACATATGATCATTCAAAATGATGCTTATGAAAATGAACTCCAAGAAAGGGAAAAAAAAAAGAATTTTAGGAGCTGTTGGAAGGTGGTAGAAACTTTTCAGAGTGGAGCCAGCCTTCCTTCTCTCTCCTCTCTCAAATGATGCTTGTTCTTGAAAAGGCTGTTTACCCTCTCATTCATATTTTAATATAGATTTGACATCAATTCCTATGCGGTTTTATTTAAAATACTCCTTTGTAGTAACTGGAATCATTACTCAGTATGACATCCAAGGAACATATTATCAATAAAACAAACCCACTGCATGTCTGCAGCACAGGCAGAACCATCGAACCCTAATCAGTCAATAGCTGGGGGTTGAATATTGAACTTCAAACCTACAAGTGCTTCTTTTCCCTAACTGGAAATGAGTTAGATGATAAAATGATAAAGCAGTTAGGAGATAAAGTCAGATGATAAACTGAAAGATCAAGATGTATCATGCTGTTGTGAACTGAGTTAGAGAAGACAGGTTGTGGCAGAGTGAATTAGCTAGACAAGGGATAAACTGGAGAGAAATCGGGAAGAAGGCAAGACAGGAAACTCTAGTTTCATGACTCCTAAAATTTACTGAGCGATACCTTTAAAATTCCATTTGAGCTACCTTCCTGTGCTGCTTTTCTTCTTATGGACACATTCATTCTTCATGGGGCTTTGTGGACAGTTTCCTTCTGAGAAGCCTCAATGGACTGAGATTTGAAGCTTACAGTTCAAAGCCAGATGGGGCAGGAAAATCTGTGAGACCCTTGTCTCCAACTAATTACCAGAAAAGAGGATGGAAGGAAGAAGAAAGGGAAGAAGGAAAGAAGGAAGGAAGGAAGGAAGGAAGGAAAGAAGGGAAAGAATATTAAAAAAAAACACTTTTCTTTTCCAAAATGAATGTTCTTTTTGTTTAGCCTGGCTCTTTCTAAAAATAAAATGAGGTTTGCCTTTGTACCCTCCCTGACTGCTCTCTTGGGCAACTGCTTTGTCAGCGTCTCTACTTTCAGTGTGGTGGTAGCTGTGAGCAACTTCTACATCTTTATCTAAGTGACAGAAGAGAGTAGGGCTTTCCCCTTTCCTGTTCTAAGCACTGTCACTCTATTTAAAGAGATACAGAGTATGTTCCTCCAGCCTGACTTTCTTTATAACCACAACTTTACCTCTTCCTGCTCTGAAAAAAAATCAGGCAGATTTCTATGTCTAGAAAGTCTTGTGTACTGCCGTGTAAAACAAGCCTCTACAATGGTCAATATGCTTTCCTGTGACTGAGAATTGCTAGTACTAGTAACTGTGTCCAAGCCTAAGGGGGATATACGCCTGACTTTAGGTAACTTTCTTAGTTCCAGGTGTTCATATATGTACTCAGGGTTGAAAAAAATCAATCTGAGAACGGAGTCTCATGTTGATTCTAGTTATTCTTTTGTCCTTGAACTGTGACCCTCATTGTGTGTGTGTGTGTGTGTGTGTGTGTGTGTGTGTGTGTGTATACTGAGGCTTGAACTAAGAGCCTGGATGCTATTCCTAAGGTTTTTTGTTCAAGGCTGGCATTCTATCACTTGAGTTAAAACTCTGCATTTGGCTTTTTAGTGGTTAATTGGAGATAAAGAGTCTTGGGCTTTCCTGCCAGACTGGCCTTGAACCATGATCCTCAGATCTCAGCCTCCTGAGTAGTTATCATGCTGCACATGAGCATTTTGTTTTTCTTAGTGCTAGCACTCGGGCTTGACCTCAGGGTCATACACTCACACTTGGCTTTTTCCGCTCAACGTAGTGCTTTTCCACCCAAGCCATGTCTCCAGTTCCACATTTTTTCTGATTAATTGGAAATCAATGGTCTCACAAACTTTTCTGCTTGCTCTGGTTTCAAGGGCCCATTTTTGTATCTCAGCTTCCTTGGCAGCTAGGATTACAGACGTGAACCACCAGTACCAACCATAAATAAAAACTTCAAGGTACATTCTATGCCTGCTTTTAAAGAAGGGAAATCTAGCTGTGGGAGCAAAACAGAGGCAAAGTATTAAAAATGTTTATGCTTGTCATTCCACTATTATTTCCAGTGTTTGCCCCAGATATTAAATGCTATTGCATGTACTGGGGAATTTAGTTTAATTTTTTTCCTTTGAATGACAGTGTTTTCTCCATCTCCTGCCTTGTCAAGCCAGGCATACATTTAGAGTGGGACTGTGTACTCAGGAAGTCATTAAAGTTGTCAAAAGCTCAAATGCTTCTCCTTATCTCTGCTTCTCTCTGCTTCTGTTTTCTCATCTGCCAATATAGAGTTGCCTCTCTATATTGGTGGTAAGCAGAGCAGGTGTGAACAGTTGTTTTCCATTAACATCAATGTGGTATACAGACAAAACCAGACACCATTCAAGCTTTTTTTTTTTTTGCTAGTCCTGGGCTTGAGCTCAGGGCCTGAGCACTGTCCTTGGACTTTCTTAAGGCTAGAGCTCTACCACTTGAGCCTCAGCACCACTTCCGGCTTTTTTCTATGTATGTGGTACCGAGGAATCGAACCCGGGTCTTCATGCATGGTAGGCAAGCACTTTAACCACTAGGCCAAACTCCCGGCCCCCCATTCAAGCTTTGAAAGAGGGAATTCCTGTCCTTTGTGACTTCCTAAATGAACCTGGGCTGTATCAGGTGACATGAGAAAGATGCTGCAGACCTCACTCTATAGTGGAAAGAAGCTGATTCAAGAGCAGAGCACAGAAGAGGGATTCGTAACCTCAGAACATACAAGGATGGGTGAGGAAAAGCAAGAGATATTGGTCAAAGGCACAAAATTGCAGAAAGCAGAAATAAGTTTCAAGATATAGTGCATAGCAGGAAGAGTATACTCTACTGAAGACTCACTTACTCAATGATAATACCTATTTCAACATAACCAAGAGTACATTTCAAATGACTCACTATAAAAAAGAAGAAGATGGGTTTCCTAGGATTGGTACATACACACACACACACACACACACACACCCCACATACATACACACCCCAAAGGTAAAACAACTCTGGTAACTAGCTGGCCTCCATCATTCCTTATTGTACATGCCAGAACACCCACGCTGTGCCTCATCGACAAATACAGATGTGATTTGTGAGGAATAGTAATATCGACAAATAAATATTCCCTGTTACAGTGTTAATGCTTGAAATTATAGCAATTTCTACATGCTGAAAAGTTTTCTTGTACTCTCAACTTAAGCAATGTTTTCTCTGTTGGCCATAGCGTATTTAGTAACAAAATATTTAGTAATAAAAATGAAAAGCTGGAGGTAGGCATATACCAGTAGTCTCAGCTACCCAGTAGACTAATGTCTAGGAATTGAAAGCCAGTCTAGGCAACACAATGAGACCTAGATTCTTTAAATAAAGCAAAACAAAACACAGCAACAAGCCAGGCACTGGTGGTGGCTCACACCTGTAATCTTAGTTATTCAAGAGGCTGAGGATAGCAATTCAAAGCCAGCCCAAGCAGAAAAGCCTGTGAAATTCTTATCTCCAGATAATCACCAGAAAACTGGAAGTAGAGCTGTGGTAGAATATGAACCCAAAGCTGAGTTCAAGATCCACAAAAAACGACAACAAATCCACCAGAAGCCAAAACAGAACAGCAACAACAAAACAAAGACTCAGAAAGACACCTACTTGGAATCCTGTTGAGTGTCACCCAGAAATGTTCATCAGGACTGTAAGTGTCCTTGGACCATGAGAGTAAATCCAGGGCCTGCTGATCTTGAAGGATGAAATTAACAAATTCCCTTGTGAGGGCCACATAGGCAGTGCCAAAGTAAATGGTCATATTGTGTGGAGGAGGAGTTTTTAACTTTGCTGTTTTTTGCACATAGGAATTTTTTCTGCCTAACAATTCCTTGTGAACAAACTTTGTCCTCTCGACAGCGTGGGCTGGAGGCAGCACCCCCGGAGTTAGGTTCTTCCCTTTAAATCCTTTCAGATGCTGCACAATTTCCCTGTTGGTCTTCAGGGGGAAATCCTGCCCACAGGTGTTGAGCAGGTACTTCCAGGGGACCTCAGAAGCCACCAGGTCCTTCATACAGTTCAGGTCAGCCTGGAGCCTGGAGATCCCTCCATAGACCACAGGTTCCATCTTGGAAGCCAGGAAAGCGTTTGGGAAGCAGCTGAGTAACTGTCCCACAGAGTTTTTAAACCCTAGGGGGGCTTTCTCATCCACGTGAATGCAGTAGACGTTCTGGGGCATGTAGATGGCCCTGAAGAGTCTTTCAAAGGTGCCGAAGTCTTTGTGGATAGTCAATGTGAAGGCCAGAGGGAAGGTGGCTTCTTCCTCAGAGAGAGTTTCTGTTATATAATGACTTTGAACTGTGTACTCGTAGCAAGTAGATTCATTGCGGGTGGTTTTCAGTGCATTTTCTGTAAGGTGAAAGGCCTCTCCTTCAATCATTTGAAGACAGATTTCTGCTAAGACTGAAACATTGGCTGGAGCTGCTTGCAGAAAACGTTTCTTGTCCCATAAGTTATTGTTATAAATAAATACAAAAGTCAGGGTTGTAATGAGAGACAGGCTGAAAAGATAGTATTTCACAGAACCCATCATTTCAGAAAGCAAGGAAATGAGCCAAATGTCTTTTGAGATTAGACCAGAGTGCAGACAGACTTAACTCACGTTTTCTCCGGGTGCCAGAGTCATCCTTGTTTCTTTTTTTCTTTTTCTTTCTTCTTCTTTTTCCTCCTCCTGTCTTCATTTATGACTTCATTTTCATTTTCCCTTTGACATGTTTCTAAGGCAGTTTCTTTGCCTAGTCTCTCACTTACTCCCCAACTGTTACCACACAAAAGCATTACTACCTCTGGGAGGTTCCATGGCCATTGGCTTTACATATCCTGGTGACCAAAATAGTTAGCAGATAAGGTGGCCAGCCAGCAAAGTCATCGCCACAGGAGGATTTCAAAACCCAGCCTCTTTTCCTAGCCAAAGGCTGGTGAGTGTAGTCAGTGCCTGGCTTCCTGTTAATCATTGCATTCAACTGACTGGGTTTGTTTGTTTAAACAAGCTGCCAAGTTAAAAGCTTCAGTTGGAAACATGTGAACACTGCCTGGAGAGATATTCTGTTAATTAAAAAAATGTCCTGCTTAAAAATAAATTGCTTAACCCTGTCTTTTTCCACACACTCACTCTGCCAGATCCCCCTCCCACTCCCCACATTGGCTAGGTATGCTACCCTCCCCCCAAAAAGCATGACAGAACACAGGCTCTGATGCTAAATTCTACTGTCTTAGTTATCTCTGCCTCTGGAGAAGGTCCTCTAACAAAACCAGCATGTTAATCAGCAAGCTGTCTTCACTAGCTGACTTCCTAGACAAAATCACTGGCCCATTTTGATGGATACAGGCGAACTTCTCTGTTTTAAAGAAGTTACAATTTTCTGGGCTCTGGTGCTCAAGCCTATAATCCTATCAACTCAGGGGGCTGAGATCTGAGGATGGCAGTTCAAAGTCAGCCTGAGCACGAAAGCCCATGAGATTCTTATCTCCAATTAACCACTAGAAAAGTGGAAGTGGCAGTGTAGCTCAGGTGGTAGAGTGCTAGCTTTGAGCTGAAGAGTTCAGCACCCAGACCCAGAGTTCAAGCCCCATGGCAAAAGAAGAAAAAAAGAAAAGGAAAAAAGCAGGGCCGGGAGTTTGGCCTAGTGGTTAAAGTGCTTGCCTAGCATGCATGAAGACCCGGGTTCGATTCCTCGGTACCACATATATAGAAAAAAGCCAGAAGTGGTGCTGAGGCTCAAGTGGTAGAGCTCTAGCCTTGAGAAAGTCCAAGGACAGGGCTCAGGCCCTGAGCTCAAGCCCAGGACTGGCAAAAAAAAAAAAAAGGAAAAAAGCTACAACTTGTCATCATGGATGTTGAGGTAATCATTCAGGCTGCCTCTGTTTGAGTAGGATCTAGACAGATGCCTAGAAAAGTTGGAGAGGGGAGCTATCTCCATGTTAATGTTCCATATTTAAGGAGAGAGGCTCTCAGATTCAGATCTGGAAATGTATTCACTTCATTTGAGACAAGGTTTTATTACCCAGGCTGACTTTGAACTCGAAGTCAAAGGTTCAAGCAACCCTCCTACCTCAAGTTCTCGAGTATAAGTCCATGATACCATGAACAGCTCAGATTTACAAATACTTTAAAAAGTACTTGGCCCTGTCTAGCTGTCTGTCTGTCTATCTCTTGACAATATTGGGGCTTAAACTTATGGCAAGGGTGCCATACTTTAATTTAATTTTAATGGTGTTGGTCATGGAGCTTGAACTCAGGGCCTGGGCGCTGTTCCTATGCTTTTTCACTCAAGGTTAGGGCTCTACCACTTTGGACCACCACATCATTTCCACTTTTCTGGAAGTTAATTGGAGATAAGAGTATCACAGCTTTTCCTGCCCAGGCTGGCTTTGAACTGTGATCCTCAGATCTCAGCTTCCAAAGTAGCTAGGAATACAGATGTGATTCACTTACTGGTGCATGGCCCTTTAACTCTTTTTATTCAAGACTGGTGAGCTATCTGTTTAGTTCCACTTCAGCTTACACTGGTTAGTTGATTATTAGAATCTCCTAGGCTTTCCTACTCAGGCTGGCTCCAAATTTGTGATCCTTAGACCTCAGCCTCCTGAGTATTGAGGATTATAGGTATGAGCCACCTGGTCCCAGTGTGTTCATTTCACTATGCATAATAAGTGAAAATAGGCTAGATGTGGTGTAGGCAGGAAAATCTTAAGTTTGGAGTCAGTCTGGGCTTCATAGTGATACCTTGTCTCTAGTGAGAATAATAATGATAACAGTAATTATAATTTTACATTATAGTTCCATCATGAGAATCAATACGAGAAAAGAGATTAAAAACAGTTCATCGTCTTGTGTTCTTCAGCAAAAGATGAGGTTGAGAGAAAAGAGGTAGTAATATGAAAGTAATCAAGGGGTTGAAAGCATGGCTTAGTTGGTAGAGCACTAGCCAATGAGCAAAATCGGCAGGTACTCAGTACCTAAGGGGGGAAAACAATAGTAACAACAAAAAGCAAACAAAAAACTCATTTATGCATGTGCATGCATATGTGCACAAATACACACACATAGCCCTTGTTCTTCATTCACACTTCAAGAAAAGGATTTAGTTTCTGCCTCTGCTCACAATTACTCTGTGAATCCATGCTAATTAATCCATAGGTCTCACCCCTCTCTCCTCAGCTCTATATTATTTGATAGCCAACTCGTAGCATTCCAGTGTCCTTGATAGTACTTGTGTATTTCTAGCTCCTAGAAGGAGCTGTACAAGGTGGACAGTTAGATATTTATTGATAGAATGCTCAGGTTTTTACTTCTTAGTTTCCCCTATCACATTAGCAAGAGATACCAGTATTTGTAAGAGATATATATTTGTTTATGAATATATCAGTTCAACATACCTGTTTATTACTTCAAATACATCTTCATTTTTTGGACAGGGTGTGGTCCTGGGGCTTGAACTTAGGGCTTTAAGCTCTCTCTTGGCTTTTTTGCTCCAGGCTGATGCGGTACCACTTGACCTACTACATCTCTGCTTTTGGTCTTTCATTGGCTAATTGGAAATAAGTGTCTCTCAAATTTGTCTGCCCATGATGGCTTTGATTTTTTCCCAATTATTTTATTGTGATTAAGAGAAGGGTTACATTATATTCACCAGATAGAAGGTGCATAACTTCACAAACATTGATACTCTTTCTCATGACATGGTCCCCATTTCCCTCTCACCCTCCCCCCCACTTATCTTGATTTCCCCCTTCCCTATCCAATCTCAAATAACCAATTAAGCACATATAAAATATATCAGATAACAAGGTGAAAAATTGTAACAATATGAGATAACCAAGGGATGGCAAAAGAGATGAGAGATAACATAGTACATTAAGGACAACAGTCACTCATTATATGGCTTTTGTTTCCTAATCCTGGAGTTCCTTACATTTAGTGTCATACTATTTGGCCTAATGTTTCTAGATTTTGTTCTATTGTAAATCTCTGCTAGGGGAGCCCAAGGTTTCTATTGATTATGACAAATGAGGGAGACTATTGGGCCTATGTTTCTTTGAGTCTGGCTTACTTCACTTAATATGATTTTTTCTAAGTCTTTCCATTTCCTAACAAATGGGGCGATGTCGTTCTTTCTGACAGCAGCATAGAATTCCATTGTATATAAATACCACAACTTGTCGATCCACTCATCAACTGAGGAATATCTGGGTTGGTTCCATATCTTTGCTATGGTAAATAGTGCTTCAATGAACATTGTTGTGCTAGTGGATTTAGTATGCCCTTGTTTCTGGACGATTGGGTAAATGGAAGGCTTTGATTTTTGATCCTCATATCTCAGACTCTTAAGTAGCTGGGGTTATAGATGTGAGCCATTGGCACCCAGCTCAATAACTCCTACTAATTAGAAACAACATACATCATAACTTGCATCACTCTCTTCTTATCCTGTATATTCATTTACCCTTTGGCTAAGACACACCTATTTTGGTTTTATCAAGAACACAGTCAACCAGATGCTGGTAGCTCATGCCTGTAATCCTAGCTACACAGGAGGCTGAGATCTGAGGATCAGGATTCAAAGCCAGCCTGGGCAAGAAAGTCTGTGAGACTCTTATCTACAATTAAACACTAAAAAACTGGAAGTGGAACTGTGGCTTAAGCAAAAGAGCTCAGGGACAGCACACCAGCCCAGAGTTCAAGCCCCACTATGACCAAAAGTAAAGAAAGAAAGAAACAAACAAACAAACAAACAAACACAGGAACCGCCCCACTGTAGCACAGTGAATGAGTGTTTGCTTAGCATGTAACCCCCCCCACCACACTAAATCAAATCAAACTAAGCAAATCAGAAATATATAATGGAAGGTACAACATTTCATCCTCTTGCTTTCTCTTTCTTTTCTCCCTCCCTCTTTTCCTTCCTTCCTTCTTCCCTCCCTCCCTCCCTTCTCTCTATTTCTCTCTTCCTTCTTTCCTTCCTCCCTTCCCTCCTCCTCTCCCCTCCCTCCCCCTTTCCTTTCCTTTCCTTCCTCCCTCCCACCCTCCCTCCCTCCTTCCCTCCCTCCCCCCTCTCTCCTTTCTTGTGCCAATCCTGGGGCTTTAACTGAGGCCTGGGAACAGTCACCAAGAATTTTTTTTTCCAGTCTTGAGGCTTAAGCTGTGGGCGCTGCCCCTGGGCTCCTTTTGTTCAAGGCTAGGGTTCTACACAGTGCCACTTCTGACTTTTTCTGTGATTTAAGTGGAGATACAAATCGAACAGACTTTCCTGACGGTGCTGGCTTTGAATTGAGATCCTCAGATCTCAGCCTCCTGAGTAGCCAGGATCATAGACAGGAGCCACAAGGACCACTTTTTTTAAAAAAAAATATCCTGCCACTTTAAGTTGATGAATTTACTTTTTTTTTTTAAGTTAACTTGCATCCCACATTGTAAGCCTTGGGCTAAGTAACATAGTCCACAGTGCCCCTCAGTTTTCCTCAGGCATTGTCTTCATAATTACCGCTTTTGAGTCATTGTGGGTTTCAAATTCTCCACCTCAGCTGTGAGCTCACCCAGTAATGAAACTGTGGCCAATCTGTGTGACACACGTCTGGAGCTCAGGAATCTGACAAAGGGAAGTTCTCCAGAACAGTCTGTCTTCAATTATTTTAGGAAGCAGATTCTATCTTATAACTGAGCTGTCAGCAATCTGGTCACCTTACCATAGAGTTCGATCAACTCAAACATCTCTTTCCTCACCTGCCTTTCAGAGGTCTCTCTAGAAGGCTATGGGACAAACCATTCTCTCAATATGGACAATGGCTCAAATTCTTGTAGTGTTCCTTTAGGGAGCAATGTCCCTCATCAAATGAAGTTGACTCTAAGAATGGCTAACAAAGACATCACTGTCTAATTACACTTGTCAGAACTAGTTCAGTCATTCTTATAGTTGTGGCTCCTAATTTACCCAGCGTTCATTCTGCTTATGCTGGTGACCCTCTAAATCTTGGTTCAGGTCTATCTCCCAGATCGAAGGCATCTCAAATCCCTGCCTGATCCTTGGCTTTACAGTTTACAGAGCTTGATTACAGCAGGCAACCAACATCTGCTAGAAGTGCTGTGGCTCAGTGGAATTTACCCCTATCTCAATGGAAATGCTACATTGCCCTCTGGTTCTTCCAATGACCTTTTACAATCTTGTTTCTAAATTCTGAGTTTCTTTGCTCTTTTGTGGGGATGAAATACCTGGGGTGGGGGTGATGGTAATGAATGACTCAGAACAGCTTGACTTCAGATCTTTGCATTTGCTAGGCGCAGGCACTTTGCCACTTGAGTGGCAACATCAACACTTTTCTTTTGTTATTTTTCTTTTTTCTTCTCTTTCTTTCCAGTCCTGGGGCCTGAACTCAGGGCCTGGGCATTGTCCTTGAGTTTTCTCAAGGCTAGTGCTCTACCATTTGAGCCATAGCACCACTTCTGGCCTTTTCTGTGTATGAGGTACCGGAGAATCGAACCCAAGCCTTCTTGAATGCTAGGCGAGCACTCTATCATTAAGGCCATGCCCCTGCCCCCTGTTATTTTTCAAATAACAAAAACCAGACCTATGTGCTTTCTGCCTGAGGTTAGCATGTTATCTTCTGTTTATATTTCCCTGTGAAACTGGAATGCTAGATCCATACCACTACATCTAGCTTTTTTTTTTTTTTTTTTTTTTGGGGGGGGCCAGTCCTGGGCTTGAGCTCAGGGCCTGAGCACAGTCCTTGGACTTTCTCAAGGCTAGAGCTCTACCACTTGAGCCTCAGCACCACTTCCGGCTTTTTTCTATGTATGTGGTACCAGGGAATCAAACATGGGTCTTCATGCCTGCTAGGCAAGCACTCTATCACTAGGCCAAACTCCCGGCCCCTACATCTAGCTTTTTATTCGTTGAGATGGAGTCTTGAAAACTTTTTTTGCCAGTGGTGGCCTCCAAACACTTCCTTAGTTGCTAGTTGTTAGAATTACAGGCAGGAGCCAACTCACCACACCCAGATAATCTATGTATTTTTAATTTCTCCTTATGGTACATTTATAGCTTTCATGCCAGGACATCAATCAGATTTTATTACATGGAGGTATGTGCATTTCTCTGTGTGTGTGTGTGTGTGTGTGTGTGTGTGTGTGTGTGTGTATTTAGTTAAAGTAAGAGTCTCATGGACTTTCCTGCCTCTGTTAGCTTCAAACAGCAGTCTTCAGATCTCTGCCTCCTGAGTAGCTAGGATTACAGGCGTGAGCCACCAGCACCTGGCCAGATGCTTCTTTACCACCCAGGAAATTGCCTAAAACTGCAGGTAGAAACATCCAGGGATCCTGTTTCTGAATTATGAAAGTCTCTGGTTTAACCAGGCCGTTCTTGGTAAGCCTGAATCCCCTAGTTGAGCCATTCTACCTCATAGAAATTAGCTTCGTATTGACTGAGCCAAGCAAACAAGTCCCTCAAAGACTGCAGGGAAGGCTCTACCTTCCACCTCCACCTTCCTTCCTAGCTTAGGGGACTTGAAACTTGAAGTCCAAACCAAGACAACATTGTGTTCTTGGAAGATTCCAGAGTTAACAGGTATACCTACAGAACCTTGCCCGGCTCAGGCCTGGCCAATGAAAAAGCCTCAGGGAAAGAAAAAAGGTATGGGAACAAGTTATGGAATTGCATTGTTCACCTTCAGGTACCCAGTCCAAACTCAACCAACTGAAGTGTCATTGCTGCAAGGTAAGGTTGAGGCTTTTGCTGATGGGAAGATAGAGTAAAGGAGATAAGAGTTCTATCAAAAAGGTACTTTAGGGCTTCTCTAAGCATATTGAAAGTTCCTGAATAATCCCAGGCTTGAAATACTTTAAATGCTAAGGGCGGAATCTGAACCTTGAACTGCAGACTTCTTACCAGTCTAACTTCCTGAAGTTTGAATAGGGTGGTTCTTTTACGTTGGGTATATTTTAAAAGTTGAGTGTATTTACAGGTTGAGTGTATTTTATTTATTTTTTTTAAGTTTTATGCCAGTAATGCAGCTTGGACTCGGGGCCTGGGTACTCTCTCTTAGCTTTTTTGCTTAAAGAGTTGACACTCTACCACTTGGTGCACAGCTCTACTTCTGGTTGTTTTTTGTTTTGGTTTGGTTTTTTTGGGCTGGTTAATTGGAGATACAAGTCTTACAGACTTTCCTGATGGGATTAAGCCTTAGTCCTCAGATCTCAGCCTCCTGAGTAGCTAGGATAACAGATATGAGCCATTGGTGTTTGACTAGGTTAGGTGTATTTTAGACCCTAGGTATTATGGGGAGAAGATAGAATAAGGACCCAGCCCAAGGGATGACTTGATTCCCCCCCACCTATAGATATCTGCTCTTTCCTCCTGTCCCCGCTCCTGACTAGTTGTTGATGTGATTGTTGAGGTGAGATGTTGAGTTTCTGATCACTAAGAATGACATTTAGGAAAGGATAAAACCTCCCTTCCTTCCTTTTGCAATATGCTATTCACAGATCATAGCGTAAATCTCTCTAATACAGTCTGAGTCAGGAGATAATGACTCACACTTGTAACCCTTTGTTACATAGGAGACTGAGATCTGAAGATCACCATTTTGTTATTGTTTTGTTTTTTGTTGGTTGGTTGGTTGATCATGGGGCTTGAACTCTGGGCCTGGGCGCTGTCACTGAGCATTCAGCTCAAGGCTACCACCCTACTCCTTGAGCCACAGCGCCCCTTTCAGTTTTCTAGTGGTTACTTGCAAATGAGAGTCTCATGGTCTTTAGTGCCCTGGCTGGCTTTGAACTGTAAGTCTCAGATTTCAGCCTCCTGAGTAGCTAGCATTACAGGTGTGAGCCACCATGCCGGCTTGAGGATCACCATTTGAAGCCAACTCACACAGGAAAGATAGAAAGAGTCCTATCCCCTGTTAACCATCAAAAAGCCAGAAGTGGAGCTGTGATTCAAATGGTAGAGCTCTAGGCCGGATGCTGGTGGCTCACTCCTGTAATCCTGGCCACTCAGAAGGCTGAGATCTGAGGATCACAGTTCAAAGCCAGCCCAGGCATGAAAGTCCATGAGACTCTTATCTTCAATTAACCACCAGAAAACTGGAAGTGGCACTGTGGCTCAAGGGGTAGATTGCTTTCCTTGAGCTGAAGAGCTAAGGGACAGTGCCCAGGTCTAGAGTTCAAGCTCAATAACTGACAAACACAAATGATAGGGCACTAGTATTGAGCAGATAAGAAAAGGAACAGTGTCTAGCCCCTGAATTCAAACCTTAGTACTAGGACACATATATGCACACACACACACACACACACACACACACACACACACACACACACCAGAAAACCACAGTTCAAGATATCAGCAGGTAGGGGAAAGATCCTCCTTGAAAAAATGTCAGCAAATTCCTAAATTAAAATATAAGAAAGCAGAAAAATTAACTTTGAGTTCATAAAGCTTAGTAGCCCCTGATTCACTTAGTAACTCTGTTTTTAATATCAAGAGACAAGTTTTTATAGAACTTCGAGTACTCTTCTACAATTCCTAGTGCTTCAATTTTGTTTTAGCCTTTTCTGTTATCAAACAAAGTTAATACCTTACAGGAACTTTTGTGAGTATCTAATGAAGTGACAAGTTTGGTTCATAGTCCAGAAAGTGTTAATATATCATTAGATTCTGGAAACACTTCTTCTTGCCTGAAGCATATGCTGGGGGGATCAAGTCAGCTGAAAAGACAGAAATGGACATTGTCCTTTCATAACATGAAATCTAACTAGGAATATACACCAAGTATTTAACAAGACAGATGAGAATCAGGGTGCCATGTTGACACATCACAAAATGAAACAACACCCAAGGGCTCTACTGTCGAAAAAATCTTTATTCTATGGCTATGGCTTTGTCTCCCTGCCATAATACAAAAAGTAAAATTAATTAATCAAGAAGGAAAACAACTAACAACTTTACTTAGGTCCAACTGGGAATTTTTTAAAGAATCCTGAAAACTTCTGCACGTTTAACCTTCAGTATTTGACTCGATGAATTTGTACAAATGCATAACTTATTTTTTTTGCCAGTCCTGGGGCTTGACCTTGGGGCCTGGGCACGGTCTCTGAGCCTCTTTGTGCTTGAGCACTAGAGTGGTAGAGTACTAGCCTTAGTGCTACTAGCTTTTTCTGAGTAGTTTATAGGAGATAAGAGTCTCATGCACTTTTCTGCCCTCTGGATTATCTTCTGATATCAGCCTCCTGAGTAGCTAGGGTTATAGGTTTGTGCCCAGCTTTGAAAACATGTTTGCAAACAGAAATTTCACTGGTGCCAGTGGCTCATGTCTATAATTATAGTGACTCAGAAGGCTGGGATCTAAGGATCAGTGAAAAACTAGTCCAAGCAAGAGAGTCTGCGAAAGTCTTAATCTCCAGTTAACCACCAGAAAGCCAGAAGTTGATTTGTGGCTCAAGTGGTAGACTGCTAGCCTTGTGCAGGGGGCGGCGGGGAGCAGGGAGGGAAGCTAAGGAATCACACCTAGGCCCTGACTTTAAGTCTTAGTACTGACAATAACTGACTAAATGAATAAGTAAATCTGCTGCATCTCCAAACACTTAAATTCATTCAGTCAATCTATTTTATTTGCTTAATTTATGCCAGGTACTATATTAAGCTTTGGGAATAGAAAACAAGTGCACTAGAAATGAATGCAACAAGCCTTTGTGGCTTTAGCTGCAGTGAGCGAGTAAACAGACGTCATGGAGAAAGAACAAATCCTCATTTCCTCCCTCTAGTAGCTTTCCAGCAAGTGAGTCTCTATTGAGACTTCAGCAAAGTAAATTGCCCAGAACCATTCTACAAGAAAACTGTCAGCCTAGTTAAAGGGAGTTAAGCCACAGTGTTTATAAGTAAAACTAGGAACTTGGATACAGGTAAAGTGCAAAGATTAGTTTGCCTCCAAAGGTCAGTTTGTCTCACCCATCAGAAAAGAAAATACGTATCCACAGAGACCAGCTGGTCCTAGAGTGAGCTGTGAAGGACACAGTGAGACCTGACACACTCCTCCTAGGAGGGTTTTGAACCTCACAAATGCCACCAGAAGCCATGTGCTCAGGCGATCAGTTATTGACCTACTGGATATGAACCACTACTGGGACCATCTGACTTAGAACTCAGGGTAATGGTTTTCTGCTATTTTCCTGGTACTCTCATTTTAACCACTCAAAAGCTGCCTTTTTCACAGAGGCAGTTTTTTCCTAGTAAGAAATCATATAGCCTTAGGTCCAAGTTGATCTCTCACAGACTTCTGATGTGTGTTTCATGCAAATGGATCCCTGCTGGGTAGGTCTAGGTAGCAGAGTGATCCAAGGTACCAGTAAGGTCTAGTAGAAAATGTTTGAACTCAGGGCCTAGGTGATCTCCCTTAGCTTTTTAATCAAGGCTGGAGCTGTACCATTTGAGCCACAGCTCCACTACGAGAGAGAGAGAGAGAGAGAGAGAGAGAGAGAGAGAGAGAGAGAGAGAGAGAGAGAGAGAGAGAGAGAGAGAGAGAGAGAGAGAGAGAGAGACGGATCTGGTCTAAGACTAGGTCCTGGATGGGCCCTGAGCTTTTTGTGCCCTACAACTCCTCTTCTGACTTTTTTGCTTAACTGAAGACAAGAGTTTCATGGATTTTCTTCCAGGCTGGATTCAAACCATGATATTCAGATCTCAGCCTTCTGAGTAGCTAGGATTATAGGTATGAACCACCAGCGTCCACCCAGCTTCAAACCCTATTCTCTCTCTCTCTCTCTCTCTCTCTCTCTCTCTCTCTCTCTCTCTCTCTCTCTCTCTCTCTCTCTCTCTCTCTCTCTCTCATACATACACACACACCACCACCACCACCATCATCACCACCACCACCACCATACCACACTCAGAGCTAACTTCTTGTAGAACTGAAACCTGGCCCACATACCAGCAATTGTATTTAGCATCACCCAGAAATGTTCATGAGGAGAATGGGCCCCTCTTAGTCTTCCAGAACAAAATGAACAAATTCCTTTGTAAAGGCCACACAAATGGAGCCAAAGTAAATGGTGAGATTATGGAGAGCAAGGTTTTTTTTTTTTCTCAGTCCAGCCCACAACATGAAAGGAAAACCCTGATACCCTGGCTCCACAGGCAGTACTCGATCCTTCCTCTAAGTTGGCTGGGGGCAGCACCCCCAGGCTTCTTCTTTTTAAGTCCTTTGGGATGCTATACAATTTTCTTGTTGGTCTTCAGGGGGAAATCCTGCCCCCATGTGTTGAGCAGGTACTTGCAGGGACCTTGGAGGGCGCTACTTCAGGTCAGTCTGGAGCCTAGAGATTCTCCCCATACACCATGGGCTCCATCTTGGAAGCCAGAAAAGCATCGCGGAAGCAGCTGAGTAACTAACTGTCCCATGGCTTCTTTGAATTCAGCCTTGGCCTTTTCATCCAAGAGAACACAGTAGATATTTGGGGGTTTGTAGACAGCCTTGAACAGCCTTTTGAATATATCACAGTTTTTGTGAACAACCTTCAACATGGGGCAAAGGAAGGTGGCTTCGTCTCTGGACAGAGTTTTCATTCTGTAATGGTTTAGGATCAAGTACTCCTGACAAAGTCTATGTCTTCATGATACCATTACGTAAGACAGTTTTCCCTCCATCACAATCGTGTCACAGACCTTCTATGAGGATTAAAGTACTGGGAGACTTTTTTTCCACTCCCAGGCATTTTTGTTTAATGGGTAGACAAGAATGAAAGTGTTATTGAGATAGCCAGGAACCCCATGATAAATGTGAATGCCTTCCACTTCATTTTCCTACAACCTCTTCTTTTCTTTTTATTGTATTTTATTGTTGGGATAATGTGTAGAGAGGTTACAGTTACATTCATCAGGTAGTGGGCACATTGCTTCTTTTTTTTGTTTTTCATATATTTTTTATTGTAATTAATAGAAGGGTTACATGATATTTGCCAGAGAGATGGTGCATTAATTCCCATACATTGATACCCTTTCACATGTCTTGGTCCCCATTTCCCTCCCCCCCACCCCCACCCCTCATCTTGTTTTCCCCCGTTCCCTATCCAATTTCAAATAACCAAATACAAATATATCCAATATATCAGGTAACAAAGTGAGATACTGTAACAATATGAGATAACCAAGGGACAGCAAAAGAGATGAGAAATAACATAGTACCTTAAGAACAACAATCATTCATTATATGGCTTCTGTTTCTGTATTCTAGAGATCCTTTCATTTAGCGTCCTACTATATGGCCTTTTGTATCAAGGTTTTGCTCTACTGCAAACCTCTGCTACTAGAGCCCAAAGTTTCTACTGATTATGACAAATGAGGGAAACCATTGAGCCTAAGTTCCTTTGAGTCTGGCTCACTTCACTTAATATGATCTTTTCTAAGTCTTTCCATTTCCTAACAAATTAAAACCAGTTAGAATGGCCAGGATCAGGAAAATGAATGACAACAGACGCTGGAGGGGATGTGGCCAGGAGGGATCACTACTACACTGTTGGTGGGAGTGCAAACTCGTTCAACCACGAAAGCAGTATGGCAGTTCCTCAAAAGACTAAACATAGAGCTCCCCTATGACCCAGCAATTCCACTACTTGGCATTTACCCAATCATCCAGAAACAAGGACATACTAAATCCACCAGCACAACAATGTTCATTGCAGCACTATTCACCATAGCAAAGATATGGAACCAACCTAGATGTCCCTCAGTTGATGAGTGGATCAACAAGATGTGGTATTTGTACACAATGGAATTCTATACTGCTGTTGGTACATTGCTTCTTGAACCTTGATACTCCTTCTCAATTTTTGTCCCCCTCCCAGTCATCTTGCTTTCCCCCTTCCCTATTTCAAAAAACAAATATGTGTATATATGGTATACTTGTATACAAATTCAGACACAGTAAGTATCTGATAAGTGAGAGGAAAAAAGAAAAGAAATAATAAAGAAATAATGTCACATAGTACATTAAGAACAGCAATCACAAAGATAAATCTCTTGTTTCATTAACCTAGAGTTCATCTTGTTTAGACTCATCCTGCATGGCAGTAGCTTTTGAGCTACTGTGATCCTCTGTTAGGAGAATCCTAGTTGCTACAACCTCTTCTTGATTTATCATTTGTTTGACTTCACATCATTGCCAAAGTCAGGTCCAGGCCCAGTCTGCAGAAATCCTTATTAACTCCATATTTATTTATGAATTTTATGTATTTTATATATATGTGTTTCTTTATTTATTGTGATGATCCTGGGGCTTGAACTCAGGGCCTAGATTCTTTCCTTCCGTTTTTTCACTCAAGGCTAGTCCTCTATTTCATGACCCACATCTCCATCTCAAGCTTTTTGTTGGTTCACTGGACATAGCGTCTCATTGACTTTCCCGCTTGAGCTGGGTTTGAGTATCTAGGATTACAGATATGAACCATTGATACCTAACAATAACATCTTTATTTTCAGCCAGGAGTAAAATTCAAGAATTCACGGAAGAGGGCCGGGAGTTTGGCCTAGGGATAGAGTGCTTGCCTAGCATGCACAAAGACTAGGGTTCGATTCCTCGCTATCTCATACATAGAAAAGCTGGAAATGGTGCTCTGGCTCAAGTGGTAGAACCTTGAAGAAAGCCCAAGGACAGTGCTCAGGCCCTGAGATAAAGCCCAGGACTGGCAAAAAAAAAACACAATTCACTGAAGAGGAGGGGAGTACTCCAAATCTGAAGCTCTTCTCTGATACTTAAGGGTGTAGGCAGAGCTGAGAAAAAGTCACTAAGGCCAACAGATCTACTGCTCACCAGCCAGGCACAGCTGGGCACTTCTGTCCAGGTCAATGTCACATAAAGACTGTCACCACAGGTAGTCTTCCTACAGGATGCCTGTCATCCTGTAGCTCTCTTCCTCCAGAGAGGACAACCATCACCACCACTGGTGTCACCATGAGACACGTGGCACATCTTCCACTTGGGGCAGTCACTGTTGTTCTGAGGCAGGGCACTGTTGATAGTAACAGCACCCCAAACTGAAGAGCAATGGCTCAATAACTTCATCTAAAAATAAAGATCAAGAATAATTTAGAGTATTTCGGGGCTGGAGGGAGTGTGTGGACTGTTCATCCCAGCTCATTCCATGCCTTGACAAATGGAGAACAGTAGAATGGAGCTACAGCTAACATTCCGTCACACCCACCTGGAAGGTGAGTCTTGGCTTGGTGTCTGCTTTACAGGTAAGAAAGCGGAAGCCCAAAGAACACGCTGACTTCCCTGATATTTAATACTGAGCATGTGGCAGCATGGAGTCTTAAGGCTAAATATATAAATGGACATATATGCACACAGGAATGCATGCATGTGCACACACACATGCGCGCACATGCACACACGCACACAGACACGTACACACATGTCTTGCTGTGATGTGCAACCTGTTCTGGAAGTCTTGGGCTCTTGTGATCTTCCTGCCTCAGCCTTCTGAGTAGCTGGGACTACAAGCATACCCCACCACACCTGGATTGAAATCCTGGTTCTTGTTTTGGTTCACAGACATGCTGTCTCTGTCTTTTCTGATTGAGTTCTTCTTTTCCTTTTAGGTCATGGCGTAGCCATGAGGCTCTCTGGTGAGCCTTTCCTACTCTCCCAGGGAAGGATCGGGAACCATTTCTTTTTTCCCTCATGGGGTTTCCTGTTCCCTGGAATTCTGCTTCTATTTGCTCTGGTACCACTCATGGGATACTAGTCTCATCTACTGAGCACTGTATGCCAGCCCCTTGCTCACAGTATACATTTATCACTGAATTTAGGTCAGCCTGCCTCCTTTCTTTGTACCAGATGTCAGCCAAACTTTACTGAGGTTCCAGTGGGGCCTGTGAAACATTTTTATATAACCTGAGAGCTAAGAATGATTTTACCCTTTTGAGTTATTAGGGAGGAAAAAAATCAAAGAATGAAAATAGTTTATGATGTGACTACTATATGAACTTCAAATTTCTGTGTCCATAAACACAGTGTTATTCGATCCTAGCCAGGCTCACATGATAGCACAGCTGAGTTACTGCCATGGAAAGCTAAATATTAACCTATTAGGCTAGTTAGCAAAGCCTTAAAGGAGTCACTAGTGGCTCCTTATCAGAAAAGGTTTGCCCATCTCTCCTCTCTATTGTCAGATTCTCTGTATACTGCCCATGTTTTCACTAATTCAAGATGGTTGCTGGAGACATAGTACCACTTTGCTTTCTGCTTTATTTTTGAGATCTGGTGAATGTTAGGACATCCTATTGTCTGATTGAGAGCAGAGTGCGGATTGAAAAGAGAGATTTGCATAGGGCTCAGCATGCGGCTTAGTGGTCAGGTACTTGTCTAGCATGCACAAGGCCTTGGGTTTGATCCTCAGAGTGGGAATTCATGTGGGTTTCCATCCTGGCTTTGTTGATTCCTAGCGATGTAACTTGAGCAGGACTGAGCCCAGGATTGGAAAAAAAATTAAATTAAAAAAAAAAAAAAGCAAACCGTGGACTTTGTGTGAACTCAGATACATGGTAAACATTCTCACTGCTGCCTGCCTGCACCTGTTCACTATTTCCATCTACCTGTGTGGCTAAGCCCTGGAAGGCCTGGCTCCAGTGAGGCCCAAGCTGTGGTGAGTTGCAGTACAGCCACTCAGTGGCCCTGCTTAGTTGGAGTAGCTCAACTCAGGGTGCTTTTCTTCTCATTCCAGAGGGCAGAAAAGACTGGGTGGGGGAGGGGAAAAAGGAGAATTTTTATGCCATCCAATAATTTTATTCCCACCTGCCTGGGAGCAGCTCTAAGGGAATAACAACCTCCACAGAGAGAACAATGTGATATTTGAGGGACAGTGAAGTGTCTACCTGACCCAAGATCTCAGTCACAGAAACCAGCTAGCTAAGGTAGCCACAAAGACACCAATAAACCTGGTGCTGGTGGCTCATTCCTGTAATCCTAGCTGTTCGGGAGAATGAGAACTGACATTGGCGGTTTCAAGCTAGCCTGGACCAAAAAAAAAAATGTGAGAGATTCCCATTTCCAATTAACCAGCAAAATGCTGGACTAGAGGTATGGCTCAAGTGAAAGAGCAGCCTTCATGAGCAAGAGTGAGAACCAGTGAGAGTTTGTGATCTAGAGATCAAGCCTGGTATGAACACCAACAAAACAAAACAAATGATGAAGAGGTCCCATTGAAGACACAATGTTTGTTATTGTCTAACAAGGCTTTACATATCATTAAATCCCATTAGTAATCCGATGACCACAGAGATCCTGAAAATATGACATCCGAAACATGTGAGACTAGGAATGCTGCAGCAGATCCTTTAAAGTGAGCTGGTAGGGAGGGCTGTACCCCACAAGGGAAGACAAAGGTTAGAAATTACATCCAGGATTCCTGTTCCATTTAGAAATGAGTCTTAGGAATTAAGATTTCCGCTCTCCTCCCACCCCAGAGTCCTAAACATACTCAAATAAAACTTGAATCATTTTTGTCCAAATTACCTTCATGTCATTTGACAGAGCACCAGGTTTTGTTTGTTCATTTGTTTAATTTAAAGGTGAATGATATCTGATATATGCATAGCCATAATATGGCTACTCAGGAGATAGAGGTAGGGAGACCATGTGTTTCTAGGCCAGCCAGCCTGAAGAAAGTTAGGAGACTTTAGCTGGAAAACAAAATTACAAATAAAAGAAGTGAGGTGTGACTCAAGTGGTAGAGCTCCTGCCTAGCAAATGCAAGGCACTGAGTTCAATCCCCAGTATCACCAAAAGAGAAAAGGAATTCTAAATGGCAGTCACATGGCAGAATGGACAGGTAAGAAAAGCGCCGCCCAGGAAAATCTGGTGACTCGGATCTCTATGTCTGGTTATTCCTTTCCAGTGCCATTAGCTGCTTACAAACACATTTTTTTTCCCTTCAGTCCCATCACGCTGCAAAATCCTGCAATGGTTGAGTGGCATACTGGATGGGATTATCTTAACTGCAATAGATTTGTTCTTACAGAACATCTATTTCTACTCTCAGGCAGCAGCCGAATGAAAATATGTGTGCTTTTCAAAGAGCCTGGAAAAATATTTGCACTTTGAAACCAAGAGATGATAACATTCCAGATGGGTTAAACATATCAGGACTAGGTAAATCTATTCAAAGCGAAATAAAAATGATTTGGAACCCATGTGACTGAAGTCAATGGCTGTATTCAAAGCAGCTGTGAAGGGCATCTACCTCTTAACAAGGTTCAGATGTATGACGGTGCTCCAGATCCTTTGTTATCTTCTGTAAATAAATTATTCTTATAAACTCCAGAAGTAGCCCAGTGTTCCAGACTTGTTACCAGCCACTGACTCAGGTCTCCAGCATGAGCAGAGATGTATAACTAAATCCTTCCTCCATGGGCATCTGTAGCTCCTACCTGTCATCCTAGCTACTCAGGAGTCTGAAATCTGAGGATCAAGGTTCAAATCCAGCTCAGGCTGTGAGACTCTGTGAGACACTGATCTCCAATTAACTACCAAAAATCTTAAGAGTAGAGCTGTTGCTGGAGTGATTGCTTTTGATCACAAAAGCGCAGGGACAGCCCCTAGGCCCAGAGTAGAGCCCCAAGACAGGAAAAAAAATAAACAAACAAAAAAACCCAATAACAACTAACAAAAAATCTTTGAATAATTTGGACTCATTCTTTGTCAAGTTGAAGCAGTAGATGAAGATAAGACAAAAGGGAAATTTAAAGAATGCATTTTAAGCCAGGTACAGCTGCCTTCCACCTATAATCCGAACTATTCAGGAAGCTAAGATCTGAGGATCACAGTTCAAAGCCAGCCTGGGAAGGAAAGCCCCTGAGACTCTTCTCTCCAATTAACTACCAGAAAATTAGAAGTGGAACTGTGGTTCAAAGTAGTAGAGGACTAAGTGGTGCTGTGACTCCAGCCTTGAGCCAAAGAGCTCAGGAACAGCGCCAAGGCCCAGAGTTCAAGCCCTATGACTGACCAAAAAAAAAAAAAAAAAGTAGTAGAGGACTTGCCTTAAGAAAAAGAGCTCAGGGACAGCACCCAGGCCCAGGGTCCAAGCCCCAAAATGAAAAAAAAAAGGGGGGGGAGGGAGAAGAAAGAAAGAAAAACAAAGAAAAAGAAATTCCAGGTTCAGAAATTTAGAGCCAGGAAGTAAACTGCAAACCAAAAACAACATCAAGAAGCCCCATCCAACCATCTACTAAGATGGTTCTTAGCGCCTCTGAACACACCTGTGACCTGGCACTTTTGAAAAAAAAAAAGTGTTTTCCCCTGCCCTCTCCTCTCTTGTTCCCTGTCTACTTAGGCATATAGCTATGCCAGTTTCCCCAAGATGACTAAAGATATTCTCAACTCCTGTCTTTCTATGGCTACCACATAAGAAAATCTCCTATCTCTTTACTTTGTCTCTGTATTTGGCTTATGGGGCTGAGTGGCCAGCGGTGATGGGTAGAAATTTGAGCCTGGGGTATAAATCTGTGGTTTCTTTTTTAAATTAATTTCTAATGCACTTACTTGCTACAAATAATAAACCTTTCTTGCCTCTTCTCTTCCGGTGGTATTTATTGGCTTTGCACTCAGCGATTCGTGAATTCACCCATCGAAGTCACAAGGCTCCTCAATATGCATACAGCTTTTCCTGTGTCAGGAGAAAGTCCTGGCCACAGAAACATGAGATGGAGGCCTTGGGAAACCAGATGGCTGGGCTGAGATGAAGCTCTCCTAAAAGTCTCCTTAGGCTCCTTACTAAACTGGTTCTTCACAAGGGAAAAAAGTAAGTCTTGTAATATGAACACCTGAAGACGAAAGAGTGAAATTTAATCCCACTTATGGAGTACTTCTCCAATTTTTCATTCTTTTTTTTCTCTTTCTTTTCTTTTCTTTCTTTCTTTCTTCCTTTCTTTCTTTCTTTCTTCCTTTCCTTCCTTCCTTCTTTTGCCAGTGCTGTGGCACTAGCCTTAAACACAAAGAGCTCTGGAACAGTGTGCTCAGGCCCTGCATTCAAGCCCCATGACTGATGAGAAAAAAGGAAAGAAAGAAATAAAGAAAGAGCAGAATGAAGGAAAGAGCAGAATGAAGGAAAGAGAAAGAAAGAGAAAGAAAGAAAGAGAGAGAGAAAGAAAGAAAGAGCAGAAGGAAGGAAAGAGAAAGAAAGAAAGAGCAGAAGGAAGGAAAGAGAAAGAAAGAAAGAGCAGAAGGAAGGAAAGAGAAAGAAAGAAAAAGAAAGAAAGAAAGAAAGAAAGAAAAAAGAAGAAAAAAAAGAAGAGGATAAATACTGGGAGAAGTACTCCATAAATGGGGTTAGCTTTCTCAGCCATGTTTCTTGTTACATAAATTGACTTGGGTGAAATGGGGAGAAATGGAGTTCTAAAAGATGGCTTTCTGATTGGTGGGTCTTCTTTCTGTTTCCTAGAACCTAAAGATTTATTTTCTCTTTCTTTTGTCCTTACTTAACAAGTTGTTTTATTCCTTGTTCTTTTGTAACTCCCTGCCCCATTTCATTGTCAAGCAAGTATTGGTTTCTGAGCTGTCTACAAATTCAATAGGCCAAAATCCTCTGGCTGGCTGCTTTTCTACTCTTGGAGCTTGGGAGCTCCAATTTCTCCCATTCTGTCCACAGAGGGGCTGTGGTGTGCCCACCTGGGCCCATTGTTTTCTCTATCTACCTCCCACTTTCTGTGAGAGGAGGGAGGCTAATTGTTACAAAACAAGCAGCATTTCTTTTTCTTCTCTATTAAGCCAGTTGGTTCAACCTGTCAGCCCACCCCGGCCCCCCTCCCCCGCCCCTATTCTGGGAATTTAGCAGGATTTGTAGATAATTCATGGCTCAATTGGAAGTCTTCTCCCAAGAAGACTAACTTTTGTGTATCTTGAAAACTTGTCATGCCTGGTGCTGGTGGCTCATGCTTATAATCCTAGCTACACAGGAGGCTGAGATCTGAGGACCATGGTTCAAAGCTAGTCCTTGGCAGGAAAGTCTATGAAACGCTTATCTCCAGTTAACCACTAGAAAATGGGGAGTGGAGCTGTGGATCTAAGTGGTAGAGTGCTAGCTGTGATCAAAAGAGCTCAGGACAGGCCCTGTGACCAACAGAAGAAAAGAAAAGAAAGTTTCTTTTTAGAAATACTGTGATATAATAGCTACCTTGATTTTTATTTAGCCTTATTACCTTAACAGAAGCAGCCACAGAAGATGAATTCTCAACCCTCAGAAATCCCATCAGATTAAACAGGCGTTGTGGGGTATGGGCTGGGGAATTGAAGTAAATCAGAACACACACACACACACACACACACACACACACACACACACACACACACACACACACACACACACAGAGTCAGAGGCTGTTATGTAGCCCAAACTATCTTGAAACTCCTGATTGGTGGCTTTGACAGGAAAAAGCAAGCTTGTGGCACCCTCTGCAGGTGTACTTTTGAACTGCAGTGATTTGTTTTGAACTGGTTTACTTTTCTGTTGGGTGGTCATTTCCCATTCCAACTGAAAAAGCATACATTGAAACATCAGATTCTGGCACTAAAAAACTGTAACAACCTGGATCCAGGCCTTTGTCTCTTTAGACCTCAAGAAACAGAGTCCAAGGATACAGAGTGTAGAGGAAAGCTACAAAGATTTATTGAAGGAAGAGATAAGGAGGGGGTGGAGGGAAGGAAAGTGGAAGAAAAATATGGGAAAGGGGTAACAATGTTCAAGAAGTAATGTACCCATTACCTGATGGATGTAACTGAAACCCCTCTAAACATCACCCCAACAGTAAAATAAAATTTTTTAAAAAGTAAAGAGTATATAGAGATTCCCTTCTTGAATACTTGTTTATTAAACATGACATTTGAAATATGATGTAAAAATCAATGTTAATAAATTCTTTAATAAAAAAAAGAAAAGATAAGCTGAGTTCCTGCTACATGAGTGGGGTCCCAAGGGCTGAAGGTCACAGTCTGGGACGCATTGAGCTGGGGGTTAGTAAGGGGTCTCTAGCAGAGAGCTAAAGGACTCGTAAGATCGTTGGACAGCCTGTGGGCCATATTGGTCCTCAGACACTATCAGAGGCTGCTCGGAGCACTGCCATGGGGCCCGCAGGTGTGAATGCTCCCGACCATGGTGACTGGTGTGTAGGTCCCTGCACACAGGACTGCTCACAGCCTGTGTGGGACACAGAACCACGATGGGAGGAGCCTTCACCCTGATTGGCCAGTCAGGATATTGTCTCTGTTGTCATGCTTACCATTTATTGGGGTTGCTGCCATCAGGCTCCTGATTATCTATCCTTGATTTCTCCCAATGGTATTAATTCAGTAAAGCCTTTGTCTGCTCATGAATTTGTCTCTAAGGATTTGATCTCTTGATTATTATTTTAAATTATTTTTTGTACTGGTTCAGGGGCTTGAACTCAGAACCTGGCCACTGTTCCTGAGCTTTTGCTCAAGGTTAACATGCTGCTATTTGAGTCATAGTTCCCCTCTGGCTTTTTTGTGTGTGTGTACTTAATTGGAGATAAGAATTTCATGACCTTTCCTGCCTGGGATGGCTTTGAACTGTGATCCTCAGATCTCAGCTTCCTGAGTAGCTAGGATTACAGATGTGAGCCACTGTACCCAACTGGGACTTACTTGACCTTTTAAGAAACATTATTACATATAGAAAAGTACGGTTGTACATAGAGTGGTCTTTTATTCACATTGCCCATGGCTCTCTGTGGTTGTGGACTCCTTAGCTGCTATGGAAAGTTTTTGTCAATTATACCTAATGTATTTATGAGATATTTGGAGCGTTCAGGGCCCACCCCTTAGCTTCATTGTTCCAGGGTCCTCTTACCCCTCTTGCCATCTATCCATGAGCCCTGGCTCTAAGGAAATTCTCTGCCTGCCTTCCCAGGTCTGCACATACCAGCACGGGCCTTGTCAGTGAGTAGCTAGGATTACAGGCATGAGCCTGCCTGGCTTGAGGACTCTTATTAAAGAATTAGCTTTATTAATTAGCTATGTTAAGAAACATAATCACGATTAGGAGGTAGTGGTCCTGCTTTGCTGTGAGTTTAAAATGTATGCATATCCAGATGTGAATGTACAAATTATTCAGATCCTGCTTCCATTCACATGGCTGTGTCTACGTGGTGGCAAACTCTGACGGGCAGTAAAGTCACGTGTAGTGTCGTCATTAGCTTTAGTGGGCCCTCCCTCATCAGCATCACCTCCAAACTCATCTTTCCTTTTAAGTCGGGGATGGGAGGAGGGCAGTCACCAGCTATCATCAACCAGTGGTGGGATGTGCTTAGCGGTGGCTCCATCAACCACAGGCCTGACCACTCCACAGCATGGCCTGTAGAGATGTCCTCAACCCCCCTCCCACCCCTCAGAGTCTCCTTCTGTCTGGTTGGGAGTGAGGGTCTCGTGCCTCCTGAGTGGAAGTCATCCTGCTCTCATGGTGCCTCTCTGTGGAGGTGGACACACTGTGGTGTGGGGCGGGGCCCAGCGCTGCGCCTGCCCTCTGGAAACCTCTGCCTTTTGTTAAGTCCAGCCTTAATGTTTTCCTGATGTCTTACTGGTAACAGACCCCCCCCCAAGTGGATATCAGAGTAATAGGAGAGGACACGATGGTGAGAATGGCTTCACCAAAGATAATGAAATACCAACCGCATCACGTCTGCATGAATGCATCCTGAGAAACCTGAATGTTACGAAAAACCAAGGTATTTGGGGGAAATTGTATACTCTCTAGTAACTCTGTGTGAATTTTCATACAAGCACTGCCTTATGAGTTTTATTTAAAAATTAGTATAAAATGGGGGAGGGAGAGCCATCTGAATTGAGCCATGTAACTTGAGAGTGGGAGTAGGAGGGAGGAAAATGGGGCAACAATAGAAGGGTGACATTGATTAAGATGTGTTGTCCTTATAATCTGACTTCTGGAATAGAAATCACTTTGTACAACTTCTCATACCTGTAATCCTAACTATTAAGGAAGCTGAGATCTGAGGATTACAGTTCAGGGTTAGCTTGTGCATCAAAGTCTGTGACACTCTTATCCCCAATTAACCACTACAAAAGCAGAAGTGGTGCTGTGGCTCAAGTGATAAAGCACTAGTCTTGAGCTGAAGAGCTCTTAGACAGCATCCAAACCCAGAATTCAAGCCCCATGGCCGGGAAAAAACCAGAAATAGGTTTTTCAATGCTGCCAAGTCTGGAAGTCTGAAATAGAGCTATCCGCAGGGCCTTATTCTCTCCAAAAGATGGTAATAGTGCCTTGTCTTGTCTGGCTTGTGGTGGACCCAGCTCTTTCTTTACATGAAGCTGTGTCACTGCAGTCTCCACCTCTAATCCACTTGGGTTCCCCAGTTCTCATAGGAAGACGTAGAAACTAACTAGATAGCCTAGGTTGATGATTTCTTAACATTCTTAATAACTTCTGCAATGGTATTTCAGTCAAGTTAGGTCACGTTCACGGGTCCATGAAGATATCTTTTTTTGATTAAAGAATTTATTAACATTGATTTTTACATCATATTTCAAATGACATGTTTAACAGACAAGTGTTCAAGAAGGGAATCTCTGTATACAATCACTAGCACTTAGTTTTTAGAACATAATCAAAATTAGGCTAAGGGTTTGTATGTCATAGATACATATTAATTGATGAAATCAAACATTATGTCTATAGAGTCATAGGTTTTAATGTCTATGTAGTTATGTTTGTATTTCCAATACCATGTCCATAGCATTAGGTATGCAAATATTGAGTCCTCGCTCTTGTACTGTTTGGATCTAGTAGCCATATATTAAGGATACCATGCCATGAGGATATCTTTTGGGGGATCCCATTCGGGGGAGCCGTCTCCAGGGATCCTATACCACTGAGGTAGACAAAGTCAATATAGTCTTCTGCCTTGTTTGCATTTATGTTGTGACCCTGAGCAAGTGCAGGCAGAATCCAGACCTGTGCATGCTCTCTTGGTCTTTGCTGCCCTCTGCTGGTTGAGCTGTGCAGCTCTCTATGAGCTTAAGCCCTTTCTTTTCCTATAAAGGCAATTGCATTTCAGTGGGTTATGCATACCACTTATCGCTGCCCCGGAAGACAGATGAAGGTACCTCCATGTAGCAGGTAGCGTGTCTTGAAAGAAAGGGGCCTTTGCCTTATCTTCGAACAAGGGGTATAGGAGATGGAGGGTTGGCACATGCTAGGGAGGAGAACCCACATCTGCTCCCAGAGTCCACAGGAAAGTCCAAGCTGAGAATGATCGGTCAGCTGCACAGATGTTTGCATCCTCTCCTCCTCCAATCAGTGCCCTGAACATTACACTGCAGATGTGAACTGGCCTCAGTTCATTGGTGATACTGATACTTTGATTTCAGGCTCAGGGCTTCTAAGAATAAATTTCTGTGGTTTTAAACCACCAAAAGTCTGGCAATTTGCTACAGCATCAACAGGTAGCTAATGTAATAAGTCACCACTTGTGACAGGAATGAGTCAGGGTGTTAGGAAATCATCTATGATTGAGAATAATGGCCTCCGTGTTGACTTTAAAAATGTACGTTATCCTCTCTCATAGAGTGAATGACTGGTGACACACCATAGATCTGGTTAACATGAAGCATCTGTAGCCTTCAGAAATAAAAAGGCTCAGTGTGACCAGGCAAAACCCCAAACTCCCTATTCAACATTCAGGAAGGGGTTATTTTTTATTCATAATTTAGTGTCCGGGAAGGACTGTCCCTCCACTTCTATAGACCCCAATAAAGACTCGAGGTCTAAAGAATCTTGAGGGAATCATTCCTTCTGGAGTCTACCAAGTCTCCTGCCTTGAAAATGTACTTTCACTTTATTTGCATTAAATACATCTGTTTCTGCTCAGTGTGTTTCCTGTCAGTCCTTGAATGCTTTTTCCATGGAGGCCAAGAACCTTCTGGTCCCAGCCGGCTGCTAACCCTGGTTGTGTGATACTTAGAAATGTAAACTCAGGCTCAGAATTGAGTTCTGATTCTGCCACTTATATTGGCAGTGTAATTTGGGCAGAGTTCCTTATTTGTAATCTCGGTTTTCTCTTTTGCAAGATAGAGATAATAATACCCATCTCTTGGATTTAATATACATATTAAATAGCACAATAGAAAGGTATACTCCAAACATAAGCAGGTATTGAGTATTCATTAACTGATTTAACAACAAATAATATATACATATATGCACACATGCATCAATAAGCCAAATGCCAGCGGCTCACATTTGTAATCCTAGCTACTCAAGGGACTGAGATCTGAAGATAGTGGTTCAAAGCCAGCCTACATAGAAAAAAATCTGTGAGGCTTTTATCTCCAGTGAACTGGCAAAAAGTCAGAAATGAAGCTACGGTTCAAGTGGTAGTATGCTAATCTTGAGCAAAACAACCTAAGGGACAGTGCCCAGGCCCTGAGTTCAAGACCCAGCATCAACATGCATGTGTACACACACACACACACACACACACACACACACACACACACACACACACACACCACTTCCACCACCACCATCATGCCTCAAGACTCATATTTAAATACCATAGCTCTACAGCCAGTCTCAGGGCTATCATGTAAGTTCCCAAGAGCTTTGATAGCCCTCCCCATGTTGCTTCTGCCAGTAGTAGCCTGCACAGCCTGTCCCTCAGGCTGGGTCATTTCATTCCCTGTGGCTTTTTTTTTTGGCCAGTCCTGGGAATTGAACTCAGGGCCTGGGCACTGTCCTTAAGCTTCTTTTGCTCAAGGCTACCACTCTACCACTTGAACCACAGCACCACTTCCAGCTTTTTCTGTATATGTGGTACTGAGGAATTGAACCCAGGGCTTCATATATGCCTGGCAAGCACTCTACCACTGAGCCACATTCCCAGCCCATGTGGCTTTTCTTGGTAGACATTCCACATACCTGACATCTCCAATAACATGGAGTCTCAATGACAACCTCACAGCTTCCTGCTTCAGCCTTTCAGAGACTGCCTGCAAGCATCTTGACCTCACCACACATTGCCTCAACTTGCTCTGGAAGACTTCCTTCCAAAGCCATCATTCAGAAGGCTTTCTTCAGCTTTCCTTCGAGAAAAACAGAAGACTCTGTGATTCTGTAACTTGCATTAACATGTCTGGAACACCAGTGCTGCACAGGCCAGGTCAAGGGCTCCTGTCAGCTTGAACTGTGAATAGGTGCAGTCAGCTCGTAGAAAAACAGCTTCCTGTGCAGCCTTCTGTGGATGGGACTAAGATGATCTCTTTTCAAAGGAAAGTCTTGAGGCTTGGTGGGTAAGGCATGGCCAGTTCTACAGATGTCCCCAAGACTTCTTGCTACTGTTCTAAGGCAAACTATTTGGATTCTTTTTCACAGTAATAATCTCTTCAACAGCTATTGGTTTCTCTGGTCATGCTGCAATCCTTCACAGTCCCTGTCTGCCTTATGGTTTTCATTCAGTAATGCAGAGCACCACCCAGAGACAACTGAGATTCTGGTTCTTGGTTTGCTTGTGTGTGTGTGTGTGTGTGTATGTGTGTGTGTGTGTGTGTGTGTTTTCGTTTCAGTCAAAGGTAATTCTAGATGGCATTGACATTTCCTGAGCTGACATTCTTTTCCTGATCCCGAGTCACAGTGGACATGACTTCGGAGGTGGATTTAGCAGATAAAAAAATATCTCAGAGCCATCCCCAGAGTCTATCTTTATTGTCTTCGGATCCATCTCCCACTATTCCTTCCTTTTTATTTTATTGTGACTTGATTCTTTGGTTTGTCTGTTTCCTTTTTCATTCCTTTGCTACTCTGTTGAGTAATACAAGAAGGAGATTGGGAAAACAAAGATTGCTTAGTAATTTTTTTAAAGAGCTTTGAGGGGCTGGGAGCATGGCCTAGTGGTAGAGTGCTTGGCTAGCATTCACAAAGTCTTGGGTTTGACTCCTCTACACCACATACACACACAAAAAAGTCTGAAGTGGTGCAGTGGCTCAAGCAATAGAGCACTAGCCTTGAGAAAGCCCAAGGACACTGTCCAGGCCCTGAGTTCAAGCCTTAGGACTGGCAAAAATAAAAGAGCTTTGAAACTGGGCTCTGGTGGCGCACGCCTGTAATCCTAGCTACTCAGGAGGCTGAGATCTGAGGACGGTGGTTCAAAGCCAGCCCAGGCACTAAAGACCTGTGAGACTCTTATCTTCAATTAACCTCTAGAAAACAGGAAGTGGGGCTGAGGCTCAAGGGGTAGGGTGGTGGCCTTGAGCTAAGGAGCTCAGGGACAGTGCCCAGGCCCAAAGTTCAAGCCCCACGACCCACAATAAATAAATAAATAAATAAATAAATAAATAAATAAATAAATAAATAAATAAATAAATAAATAAATAAATAAAAGAGCACACATATATGCTCTTTCATACCTGTTACTTTTCATTTTCAGGATTGTGTTTAGTATTTATTCTCATTTGGTGTTTACCCAGACCAAAAAAGAAGCTAATTACCCATTTCTCAGCGCTAACCCCTGCCTTGAAAATCTGTTCCAGAGATATCTGCCTCAGTGTGAATAGCAAGGGAATCTTATTCTACCCCTTGTCCTAGAACTGACCAACTTTTCTCCTGCAGATCTCAGCCTTGGCCAAGAATTTTGAACTCTTAACTTCAAAGTCACCTAAGAGTCAGCTGCTCCATGACCTCCAAGTTTGAACTCTTGTAATCACAAAAAGCAAACTCCCCCTGAGATTATCTGGGCATGGCTCATGGTCTTGCCTTCCTGAGGCCCTTCAGTCTGTTTCGTGACCACACACCATTCACTCAGTGGTAAGCCTCATTTCATGGACAAAGCAAACATGCACAAACTCCTCTCAGAGCTGGCTTCTCAGTCCCCTGTCCCATAGGTGACAACATCACCTATTGCCTCTCCATCCTCCTTGGTCTCCATCCATGTTGCCTCTGCTGTAATAGCCACACATGGCGGTCCCAGATCAAGAGACCTTTCCCCAAGCCTGCTCACAGCACAGTGGGTGCTAGGGTCTTCCAACTTAACAGTCCCCTTCAGTGCCCACTTTCTGTCTTTCTGGAAAAATGATTCATACGAGGGTGGGAAGAGCAAAGACACAGCAGCAAGGCCCATGTGTTCCCAGAGATGAGATGGTAGGACTGTGAGATACACCACCTCCCTTGCCTCTTCCTGGCTTTGAGAAGAACTGCTCCTTGCCACATGGTCTCTGGCCCTGTCACAGAGCCCATCTGTGACCAAGATGTGTCTGCTGCTGCTGTAAGGGAGGTGGTAGGCTTGTGTCTGGGGCACCATCATTGGCTCTCCACACCTGAAGGATCTCCTTATTTGCAAGGAATCTCAGTACAGTAGGGTGTGGTATCCTTTTTTCTTTAAAAAAAAAGTTTTTTAAAGCTGGTGTCTTACACACAAAGACTCAGCTTAATTTTAATTATGTTCTTAAATTTATGTGCCAGTGATTGTATACAGAGCTTCCTTTCTTGAATACTTGTTTGTTGCACGTGACATTTGAAATATGATGTAAAAACTCAGTGTTAATAAAAAAAACCTTTTAATAAAAAAGCTATCATTAAGAAAGCAAAAACAAAAACAAAAGCTGGTGGTGTCTTAGTTCAGCGAAAGGTGATCATCATGAATGCCTTTGCTGTTCATGCAAACAAGCAAAATAAGCATGGACGGCTTTGGAGAGAAGCAGAGTGTTGTGTACGTGGCTCTGAGCCGTAGGAAGGAGGTGAGCAGCGTGCAGAAGGAAAGCAGAGCATGGAGGGGGGCAGAGTCCCGTCCCTTGCTTCCCTAAGAATTAGCTTCAAGATTCTTGGCAAAATGGTCAGGAACACCTCAAAGTTCAAGCTCTGCAGCGGGTAGTACCGTAACCCAACTAAAGCCATTTTTGTGGATCAAGGAAAGTGGGCATTTTAAAGATTCCAGGGGTCTCCATTGCGATTGAGTCTTCATCATCCTAGCTGTATGGCCCACTTTATCCGAGGCTACCTACAAGGAACTTGGCTCTGTCATGCATTGCCTGGCCACTTACATACTTTCCTTTAAAACATAGGTTCATGTCCCTGTCATGCTTGCCTTCTGCTTCCCTTCAAAGCCAGCAGGAGAGAAACAGTTCTATGGTCTACTGCCAACTTGAACAGTAGCTAGGCCTCCTTGGGCCATGCTGCATTAGTCTCTGAGTCCTGTAGGCCACTCCTGGCATTTAAGAAACATATATGTATGTGTATGTAAAATATAAATATATAATAATATAATATAACATCATTATATTATAATATTATATAGTTATATATTAAGAAATATAAATATTAATATATATCTGCTGTCCTGGACAAGAAAACAAGCTCGCCCTCTGTCACAGTCTTGGACAAAACACTTTTGAACTGATAAACATGCCTACATGCAGAACTGAGCGCAGCCCTCCTCCAGACTTGAGGTCACCAAGGTGGCGTGCTTTGAAGACAGATATGTGGAGACTTTTAGCCCATTTTAATGGCTCATCAGATACAGCTCTAGTGCAGAGTCAGGTTCTTAGCATAAACAACCTTCCTGTTTTCACAAAGTAACCCAGGCAACTGGTGTTATCATTACTCGCATAACTCCGCTGTTATCATATCATAACCCCATCAGCGGGTTTCATCTGAAGAACACTTCTTGCTCATCCGCACGACGTCCAGTGTTTGTGATTTTAAAATCTACTAGGGCAAACGTGAAGCTTTAGTTCTGGCAGGTTTCCTGATGGGTGAGTTGATTCTGGGGGTTGTAGGTTCACCAAGTGCATTTTATGGGTGAAGGTTTTTCCCTTAGCCGTAGTTTTCCTCTTGTCTTCACCCATCACTTGCATAGCTACCTTGAACCCTGCTAGTCTGGGCTTCATCTAAGTCACAAGGGCTCTCTCTTGTCTCGAAACATTCCAGCCTCATAGACTCATCTGCTGTTTGTGACAACGCTGTGGAAGGCAGGTTTTCAATGGGTAACAGGTTAAGAGAGCCCACAGTTCATTTCCCTTCCGTCCCTCACGATGCTCTCATGTCCGGCCTTGATTTTGTTAAGCAGTAAGCCCACTGGGAAGACAGAAAACTTTCTCAGCAGGGTTACCAAAGTACGATTTACAAATAAAATTGTATGTAATCAAGGTTGACGGTGTTGTTTTGCTAATTGTCCTGTCTGCCATTTCTCATAGTTATTTTTTAATCCTCTTCTTTTTTTTTTTATTTTTTAAGGTCAGGGTCTCATTAGACCATCCAAGCTGCCCTTGAATTCATAATTGTCCTTTTCCTTTGGTGGTTTTGAGAACGCTTTTTTTCCCCCCAGTCCCGGGGCCTGGTAGCATTCTACCACTTTGAGCCACAGTGCCACTTCCAGTTTTGTTGTTGTTGTTCCTTTTCTGGATAGTTTATTGGAGAGAGATGCTCCAAGGACTTTTCTGCCCGGACTGGCTTCAAACCATGATCCTCAGATGTCAGCTTCCTGAGTAGCTAGGACTATAGGCCACCAATGCCCAGCAAGATTTCACGCTATCCACAGTCTCTCTGCTCATCCCTGTGACCTAAGACATCAGAGTCCCTCCCACCCCCACAATCGAGAGTATTGTTGTTACATGGGGCTCTACTGCCTGAAACAATCCATGCCATGTGGCAGAAAAGTGGCTGACCTGCATCTAAGTTGATGTCTGCCTGTGTCTGTGACTATTTCAGGTGGATCCATCTCAGTCAAACATCGATGTCCATGCAAATTCACCAGTCAGGAAACCAAAACAAGGATCACAATGATCAAGTAGTCTGGATCATCACATCAAGTACTCTGTGTTATTCCCACCAACAGATGCTAGTTGTGTTGGCTATTCGGTGATAGTTCACTGAATTCACTGGCGTGCTTTCTTTCTTTCACTGAATATGTATGAGTGTGGCTGGAAAGGCTTTATTTCCCTGCTCCCCCCCGCAGGAAATCAGTCAAGCTCTTCCTTCACCATACAGTTATAATGTGCTTAATTTTATACTGCCATACCATTTGCTTACTCTTGTCTATGAGTTCGTATTATTTTTAATGCTCCATATTGCTTATTGGGGCAGGAAATATAACAATTTGTTCCTCAAGTGTATTCCTGGCAGTTCTAATATAATGGATATATATGCACACACATATATATATATACCATTAGGGGATAGACACATGAAATTAAAAATCATTTAAAATATGATGTAAAAATCCACGTTAATAGATTCTTTAATAAAAAATTGCTGTATTAACTAAAAGTTGACATTTATTGACTTAAAAATATCTCAAAATACTTTTTTCTGCATCCACTTGTTTTTCACTTGATCACACTAGGATCCCATGCATGCCAGGCAAGCACTCTGCCACTGAGTTATACCCCCAGCCTCTTGACTTTTATATAGAAGATGCGTTCTTAAAAATATTGCACTGAATATAGAGCCAATCATGGAACTGCAGGACTGTCACTAAGTAGATTGAAACATTCCTTGAACTCAGGACCACTTGGCTTGCTGCTCACGGCAGGCACGCTTTTGGTTGAGCCACGACTCCAGTATGGTGTTTTGCTGGTTATTGGAGAGCACCTCATGACTGACTGACTCTAAACTGTTTTTCCAAACAGTGAACATTCTCAGCTCCCTAAATTCTTAAGGCCTCAAGATCACTAAATCCCAAGCAAATTCTACACTGACACTTGTAATGAGGATTGAACTAGAACCTTGGGCAGGCTACGCAAGCACTCTAGTACTTAAGCTATGCCCACAGCCTTTTTGTTGTGGTTTCAATATTATTTCTTTATTTTTGTGCTTGTCTCTGGGGCTTGAACCCAGGGCCTTGGCACTGTCCCTGAGCTTTTATGCTCAAGGCTAATGCTCAACCACTTAAGCCACAGTTCCATGTACAGCTTTGGGGTGATGATTCAGGATAAGAATCGCATGGACATTTCTGCCTTGGCTGACTTTGAACCATGATCCTCAGATCTCAGACTCCTGAATCACTAGGAATACAAGTGGGAGCCAATGACATTACTCTTTATTTTTGTTAAGTAGTTGTACAATAAGAGTTTTAATCCCAGCTCTCAGGTGACGAGTATGAGACATCTTAATCAATGTCACCCCTTCCACCATGCTCCCCCATCTTTCCCAGCCCAGCCTCACCCTTGGAGGCATGTAGTTTAATTTTTATACAATGTATATTGAAAACAGTAACAGTATGTGCTCCCTCTTCCTTTTGAGGTAGCATCTTGCTATATTTGCCGGGAGTATTTGAGATTCACTTGTCCCCAGCTCCTGAGGAGTTGGTATTACAGATGTATGTTACTGTGTTTGGCTCCAACAGCTGTTTCAGGGGGGGTTCCGTGATGGATCAGTCTTTTTTCACCAATTGTAATGTGTTTTGAGGTGTCTTGACACGGAATGTATCCAACAGTGGAATCTTTATAACCATGCCCAAATGCGTGTCCTGAAGCCTGGCTTCAAATGTGTTTTCTCCTAAGCAGAAGCATCATTTGCTCCCAGTGGGCCTCACATTGAAGAACGATCCACATCATCAAAGCCAAATTCTCATTGTAGGAATTGCTATTTGCCTTTCTGACTCTCTCCTCCTTTCAACACATTTGTTAGCATTAATGATGAGGTCTGATCACTTCAAGCATGTATTATTCTTTGGCGTCAGTGTGTGTTCTCCTAGGATTTTCTAAAATACATTACAATTACCTTTCTCAGGAGATTTCTCAAAACAAATTCTCTGTAATCCAGCCAGACCATTTTTGGCCATCAACCCAGAGCATTACAAGATAAGATATGGTGAAGATACTTGCACACCCATGTCCATCGCTGTACTGTTCACAATAGCTTAGTTATGGAAACAGCCCAGATGCCCTGCAACAGAAATGTGGTACTCATATACAATGGTATCGTGCTTATTTATCAGAAAGAATAGATTAAATCATTCATGGAGAAATGGACAGACCTGGAAAGAGTTATGTTAAGTGAAGTCAGGCTCAGAGAGACATTTTTGCTCCCTGTCCTGCACCATAGGTTGGTGTATAGATTTATTTTCCTTGTTCTAGGATTTTACACACACACACACACACACACACACACACACACACACACACACACACACACTCAAGGTCCTGGGAGAACTGTGTTCCAGATCTCCTCTTTACCAAAATCCTTGGCTGCTCAAGTCCTTCATATACAATAGCATTTGTACAAAACCACACCTATCCTCCTCCTGATGTCAATCCCCTCTGGATGACTTGTCACATGATACACACTGATTATGTAACTTCATTTCTATACTCTATGTGTAGGCAACAACAACAAGAAACAAGATCTCTGCTGGGAAGCTGGTGGCTCACACCTGCCTGTAATCCTAGCTACTCAGGAGCCTAACATCTGAGGATCTAGGCTCAAGCCTGCCCAGGCAGGAAAAATCCAAGAGACTCTTATCTCCAAGTAACCATCAGAAAACAGGAAGTGGTCCTGTGGTTCCAAGTGGTAGAGTGCTAGCCTTGAACAGAAAAGTTCAGGGACAGAGCTTAGGGCCCTGAGTTCAAGTCCCATGAAAAACAAAAAGAAAAAAAGATCTCTGTTCAATAAGGGTGCATATTGCTTTCCATATTTTTTTTTCTTTTTCAATCTTAGATGCAGAACTAAAAGACACAGCGCACAGAGACCTCTGGGCTTAAGACTGCCGGATTAAAACAAACAAACAAACCTAAGCACCTTTCCTGTGAGACTTCTTTCCTTCAGGACAGTAGTTCTGAAGTCAACTATGGGGTTATAGGTCAGTAGTGCATCTGTTTTTACCATCCAGTAGATTGCTGTGTGATTTTCTGACATCTAAGCCCTCTCCTGCAACTTACTCGCAGAGTTAGGCTACTATGAAAACAACTGAAAGCATCTCCCCATAATCCTCTTTGGGGACAGACACATACCATCTTCTGGGGTTCTTAGTTGGCTCTTTGTGGTTGCTGTTGTTGTTTATGACTGGCACTCTACCTCTTGAGTCATGCCTCCTCTTCTGACTTTTTGCTGATTATTTAGAGATAAATGTCAATGGTTTGCCTGCCTAAGTTGGCTTTGAGCTACAATTTTCAGATCTCAGCCTCCCGAGGAGCTAGAATTACAGGCCCCAGGCTGTGCTGAGGTGGAATCCAGGGCTTTGGAAATGACAAGTAAGCGCCATGCCCCTGAGTCACATCCCCAGCCCCACATTTCTTTCAGAGGCCAATCGCCCTCCCTCGCCCCACAACTTGTTTGCAATCTACTTGTGGGGCTGGGGTTTGACCTCATGCACTTGCTCTGCTTTTCACATTGTGCTGTTTCACAGCTACTCGAACCACATCATCACACTTGGCTTTTTGTTTTTTAATCGGAGTTAAGGATTCATCTGCCTGGGCTGAGTTTGAACCTCAGATCTCAGCCATCTGGGGAAAAGACAAGTTTTTCATGTTAGTCTATCAATGCATTCTTAGAATGCTTTCTGTAGAATTCAACTGAAAACAAAGTGATTGGATTTCTCACTAAAAACAACATCAGCCTTGGATAAGAAAGAGCACTGACAATGGCTAAAAGCCCAGCAAGGGAGCCATGAACAATATTCCACTAGGGGGCAGCATTGGACAATTTTTAAAAATCATTTTCTATGCTGCCAATTAGATTTCAGTAAGCAAATTAAATGTGGTCAACTCTCTCCCTCTCCCTCTCTCCCCCCTCTTTCTCTTGCTCTCTTTCTCTCTCTCCACCCTCCTCCTTCTCCTCCTCTGCTTCCTCCTCTTCCTCTCCTCCCTCCACCTCCCTCCCTCCTTTCATTCTTTTCCTTCTCTCTCGCTCTCTTTTTTCTTTTGCCAGTCCTGACATTTAAACTCAGGGTGTGGGCACTGTCCCTGAGCTTCTTTTGCTCAAGGCTAGCATTCTACCATTTGAACCAACAGACCTTCTTGGATTTTTTTTTTCTAAGTAGTTTACGGGAGATAAGCGTTTCCAAGACTTTTTCCTGCCGGTGTTGGCTTTGAACCTTAATCCCCAGATCTCAGCCTTCAGAGTAGCTAGGATTATGGGTGTGAGCCTCTGGTGCCCCACTTGTTTCCAAATTTCTGAGTGAGAATTTTTTGGACTTTTTATATGCTGTACACTAAATTATAAGAATAATAGCAATAATAATAGAGTAGTTGTGAGATGAACAAACTGTTTTGGCCATTGAAAATAAATAAATGCTGGGGCTTTGCTAAGAATTTAATTGTGCTCCTTTTCTAACACCATAGGTAAAGCTCTCACCCCTCCATGTGATTGGACTCAGAGATAGAATCTCAAATTGGGTAAAGGTAAAGGTAAGGGGCCTGATCAACCAAGGCTGCTGTGTCACTTAGAAGAGGTCTAAGAAGGATGGGGGTGGGGCTCGGTGACAGAGAACTCATGATGAGGCCATGGGTTCAATCCCCAGTACAGGAGGAGGGAGAAATTCAGGAAATAACTTGGAGGCTGAGAATGGGAGAAGAGCTATTTAAAGCCATTTAGGGCAGAAAGCTCTTAAGATCGCTTCTCAACTCATAGCTTTGAAGGGTGGCATGCGCTTACCATCCCAAAATACATGGGAGGCTGGAATGGAGAGGACCTGGGTTCTACCCTATCTTGGTAGAGAGTCAGTGAGACTCCATCTTTAAGGGAAGCTGTACAGTGCCAGCCTAGAAATCCTGAGGTCCTGAGTTCAAAAACATTCTGTACTACCAAAAGCAGGAGGAGGAGGATCAGGAGAAGGAGGAGGGGGGAGGGGAAGGGAAAGGGAGGAGAGGAAGAGGAGGGGGGAAGGGGAGGGACAGGAGTAGAGAAGAGCAGAAGGTAAGCCTAAACCTTACTGCAAGCACAGAGTGAAGGCATGGAAGGACACCGCAGAAAATCTGCCAACTGCAAGCTGGGGACAGAGTCCTCACAGAAGGTACCCTGTGGTGTCTGGATGTTGGGTTTCCAGCTTCTAGAGCCCTGAGAAAGTGCATGTCCACTTAGGGCCGCCAGTCTGTAGGACAACTTTAGCCCAGTCTCCAGCACAAGCTGCCTGCCTCTGCAAGCCCTGCAGCCCAGACGGGAGTCCTGCAGCCTGCCTGACCAGCAGAGCACAAGGGCCCTGGGAGCCGGGAACTGCTCACAGGGCTGAGATGTCAGCAGGTCCTGTGATTCTTCTCTTCCTGTTGCTTTTCTGTCCTCTACATCCACTGCGGACTGTGGGACTGAAACCCAGAGTTTGCTAAATATATCCGTGGAGCCCAGTGCACACCTCCATCCCTAATCCACGGTCCCTGCTCCAGGCTCCTCTGTCTTGTCTGTAACCCCAGCTAGTCAGGAGATTCAGATCTGAGGATCACAGTTCAAAGCTAACCCAGGACGGAAAGTCTGGGAAGCTCCAATAAAACTACCCCAAAGCTGAAAATAGAGATGTGGCTCAAGCAGTAAAGTTGTAGTCTTGAGGAAAAGAGTTCAGGGACAAGGTCCTGACCATAAATTCAAGCCTCGGGACTGGCACCAAAAAAAGAAAAAGAACCCTTAGCCGAATTTTGACTAAGTTCTAAATACTAAGTCCCAGTGATTGTAAATAGAGATTCCCTTCTTGAACACTTGTTTGTTAAACTTGTCGTTTAAAATATGATGTAAAAATCAACGTTAATAAATTCTTTAATAAAAAAATAAAACTAAAAAACCCACCCATGATTCAAATCATTTCATTCTTTTGCTCCGATACCCCCAATGTCTGCTCTCAGGGGAGAGGCCAGAGTCTTTATAAAAGGCCTCCATGCCTCTATCATTTCTCAGTGCCTCCTGGCTCCATCTGCTGCTGTTTTTTCCTTGGCCCATGCTCTCCTACCTCACAAGTTAGTCACGCTTCTGCCTCAGGGCCTTTGCACTTACTTATCTTTCTGCCTGCAATATGTCTCTGGTTGTACAGATTGTTAACTTATCCTTGGGGGCACCATATCTAAATCATAAACCATTCACCCTCATACTATTTCCTAACTTCCTTTCTTTGTTTGTGTCCCTTTAGCACATCCCATTACCTAATATACTATATATTTTACTTATTTACTTTGTTGATTTTCTTTTTGTTTTCTCCTCTTTAGCACACAAAGTCTATGGAAAGGTGGATTTTTGTGTTTTGTTTTCATCACTGTTGTAGACTCAAAGGTAGACTAAGGTATAGGGCTACTGTAAAGGTATATTTGCTAAATAAATAAAAATAAAACAACAACAAAACTATGGAGCTGGGTGCCAGGGACTTATGCCTGTAATCTTAGGTACTTGGGAGGTTAAGACATGAGGATCAAGGTTCAAAGCCAAGAAAGTCTGTGAGACTCTTTATCCCTAAGGAACCAGCAAAAAAGCCAAAAATGGCACTGTGGCTTGAGTTCAGAGTGCCAGATGTAAGTGAAAAAGCTAAGGGGCAGTGCCCAATCCCTGAGTTCAAGCCCCAGTATTAGCATGCAGACACACACACAAGCACACACACACACACACACACACACACGCTCACATCCCTTGAGAATGCCATTGTGTAATCAGAGCCAGCGATGTCACAAGTAAACGCTTGTGTGAAAGATTGAGATTTTTTAAAAAATCAGACATTAGGCATTCTCAAGTATTGCAATAGGCCACGAAGGAAAACATCCAAGCCGGATGTGGTAGTGCACGTCTCTCCTCCCAGCAACTGGGGAGGCTAAGACTGGCTGAGATTGGGTGGATCAAGGCCCCAGCCTTGCCTGAAGCAGAAAAGTCCACAAGACTCCATCACTAAGGAGGGGAGCTGGATGAGGTAGCATGCACCCACAATCTCAGCAATGGTGGGAAGTCTCAAATAGGCAGATAGTGACCCAGGGCATGTCTGGGCAGGAAAAGAAATGCTATCTTAATAGTAACTTGCTGCTGGAAATACTTTAAGCCCCAGTCCTAAAGGTTGGATGGGGGGTGGAAGGGGGGTTACACACACACACACACACACACACACAAATCAGCTGGGTACTGGTGGCTCATGTCTTTAATCCTAGCAACTCTGGAGGTGGAAACCTGAGGATTGAGACTCTAAGCTAGCCCAGACAGAAAAATTAGTGACTGCTATCTCCAGTTAACCACCCCAAAGTTGGAAGTGGAGCTATGACAAGAGTGATGGAGTGCAATGTTTCTCGACTTATGTGGACCTTTCTGTCATACCCCCCTCTTGCCTCTCCCCTTCCTACCCTCCAGTTCCATAGATTACATTTCCTGATGAGGGATATTATCACTTTTCAAGAGTACAAAGGGGGCCCCGCCCACCTCAACAGCCTCCTGACTGACCCCAGGGGACCTGGCTTTCTGATTTTGGACATTGAAATACAGAAGTGCAGTATTATTATATGCTTAGACAATGAGAAGCGTTATTTAAAACACAGTCCTATTTGTTCAAAAACCACACAGCAAGCCAGTTACTGGGGATGTTTGCCTGTCATCCTAACGTCTCAGGAGGTTGAGATCTCAGGATTGCCATTCAAAGCCACCCCAGCAGGGGGAAAGTTCATGACACTCTTATCTCCTATTCATCATCAATTCGATCTGTGTGGCTCTGGTGACAAAGTGCCAGCCTTGATCAAAAATGGTCAGGGACAGCAGCACACAGGTCCTGAGTTCAATGAAAAAGTTGATTTATTTGCCAGTTGTGGGGCTTGAACTCAGGGCCTGGGTCCTGTCCCTGAGCTTTTTTTTTTAATTTTTTTTTTGTGCTCAAGGATAGTGCTCTACCACAGGAGCCACAGCCCCACGTCTGGCTTTTTCTGAGATAAGAAATTGGAGTCTCTTGGACTGGCCTGAGTCACCACGCCTGGCCAAAAAGTTTATTTCCATTGCAAGTGCCTTCCTTTAAAAATTATTATTCTTAAGTAACAACAAACTATTTAAATAATAGAACAAAAATAGCACAATAGAAAGATTACCTATCAAGATTCTTTATACATTCACCCTTCAAGACTTGTGTGACTCAGTCCCTGAAGGAATCATCATACTTTTTTTTTATCATATTCCTACATATTCTGAGCATGTGGTTACTCAGTGAGACCTATAACTCAGCCAAGAGACTTCTCTCTACGCTAGGCAAAAGTTCCTGTGACTTTTGGTGGGGGGGGGGATATACATCAATGAAAACATTTGGTACTGCTGTAACTTCACAGTACTGGCATTTGAACTCAGGCCCTTGGGTTTGGTAGATAAGTAGTCTACCACTCAAGCCATGCCCCAGCCCAGCAACAGCAACTGCGCAATGCCGAGTAAAGACAGGCTGACTCCCATGTGCTGGGAGCTGTTTACCTGGGCTCCACTAGGAGATGATGACATCTACCTAAGCACGTCTTCTAGTCTTGTGACTGGGCTCTCTCAGTTGTCCTTGGTTTTCTGAGTTCATTGTTTCTGGGCTGGGCTGTGTGGGGCTGGAGGGGGCTTCTGGGATGAGGTAAGAGCTCTTAGAGCAGACATCACTGGACCTGACGTGCATGAATTCCAGGCCAGGATATGTGGCCTAGGGCAAGAAGGAACTTGCCCACGACACCCAGTAGCTCATAGCTGGCCAACACTGGAACCCAGTTCTTCTGATTCCAGTCCTATGTTGCTCAGGAACCGCATCACACCGGCAAACAGCCGAGCACTCTACTCCATGTCACTTCTGTGCTCTTCACAAGGGTCCAGATGGCACTCAAGTCTACTGGGGAGGCGGGAGAAGGATAGGATGGACCTATCAGGGGTGGCTGCAAAAGTGGCGAAAGCAGGGGCATGAACAATGAGTGACTTAGAGTTCCTGATTCGTCCATCTCTCACAGACTGAACTGTGGCCCTAAGACCAAAGGATTTCATGCCTGCACCCTACCTATCGCTTGTCTTGACACTCGTGTCTGGGCATTTCCTCCTGCAGAAACTTCCAGTGTCAGTGGTAAGACTGTCTGTGAAGGGTCACTGGTTTCCAGTGGGTATAATGGCTCCTGCCTGTCAGCCCAGCTACATGGGAAGTGGACATAGGAGGATTTGTCTATTTATGTATGTATTTAGTGTGGTTTGAGGCTGGAGAGGTAACACATCAAGTCCTTAAGGGTTGGGCACTCAGGAAGCTGGGATACATGATTTCCAGTTCAAAACCAACTCAGGCAGAAAAGTCCAAGGAGACTCTTACCTCCAATTAACCAGCAAAATCCAAAAATGGAGGCGTGGATCAAGTGGTAGACTGTTAGCCTTGGGTGAAAAAGGCAACTGAGAGCTGGGAGTTTGGCCTAGTGGTTGAGTGCTTGCCTAGCATTCACAAAGACCTGGGTTGGATTCCTGGGTACCACATACATAGAAAAAAACAGGAAGTGGTGCTGTGCCTCAAGTAGTAGAGCTCTAGCCTTGAAAAAGCCAAAAGACAGCACTCAGGTCCTAAGTTCAAGCCCCAGGACTTACAAAAAAAAAATCCAAGAAGAAGAAAAAAAGTCCAATGGAGCCCGGCACAGTGGCTCATGCCTGTAATCCCATCTACTCAGGAGGCTGAGATCTGAGGACTGCGGTTCAAAGCCACCCCGGCACTGAAGTCCGTGAGACTCTTATCTCCAATTAACCACTAGAAAAATGGAAGTGGTGCTGTGGTTCAAGGGGTAGGGGGGTAGCCTTGAACTGAAGATCTCAGGGCAGTGCCCAGGCCCAGAGTCCAAGCCCCATGACTGGCAAAAAAAAAAAAAAAAAAAAGCCAATGGTTTCTGAATAGAATAATAGACACATTGTTTGGATAAGGATATATGACTGTTTTTACACTGTAGATTTATTTTTCATTCTATTAAATATTAGGCCATCAGGTAATGGAGACATTGAAAAATCTATACAGGTTAACCTAAAATTCTGAAGTTTTATGGACAGTGACAAGGATGAAAGTAAGGGCTGTGTCAGATATGAACACAATTACAGATGGGTACACATGTGTATAATTCATACAACATGACCCATGTTTTACTAATGCACAATGTGCTCAGAAATCACAGGAACAAGCCTGGCTTACATCTGCCATCCTAGCCACTCAGGAGACTGAGCTCTCAGGATCATGGTTCGAAGCCAGCTTAGGCAAGAAAGTCTTTGAGACAGTTCTTTCCAAGTAGCTGAAAATGGAGCTGTGACTCAAGTGACACAATTACCAGTTAGCCTGGAGCTAAAATGCTCAGGGACAGAGTCCAAGCCCTGAGTTCAAGCTGCAGAGCAGGGATCAAAAATAAATTTAAAGAACAAAAGGAAAGAAAGGAAGGAAGGGAGGGAGGGAGGGAGAGAGGGAAAGAAATAAAACAAAATAAAATAAATAAATCACAGGAAGGGAAGACTAGCTAGGATTCTCCAACAATTAAGGGCTCAGTCCCTGGCCATGCTCCTTCCTCCATCATGGGCTGTGAGTATGGAATGTGTGGTTTTTATAAATGGAAGCAGGATGTGCATGCAACCTGACGTGTCAGATGCATATCTGCTACACTCACACTGCACATGTAGAAGGAATCACACAACAAGAGGAGTCATATGGCTTCTTTGTACATCCATGGGCCATGAGTAGCACAAAAGCTGGAAGGAAGAGAGATGTAAACACTTGATCTCCAATGTTTAAAAAGAGGGAGGGACTTGGGTGTCAACTCTGAATAGAGTGCTTGCTAGAATGTATACCAACCATGGGATCAGGCTGGGTGCCTGTGGCTCATGCCTGCAATCCTAGCTACTCAGGAGGCTGGGATCTGAGGATCACAGTTCAAATACAAACACTTTGAGACTCTTATTTTCAATTAATCACTAGAAAACAGGAAATGGGGCTGTGGCTCCAGGGGTAGGGCAGTAGCCTTGAGCTGAAGAACAGTGCCCAGGCCCAGATTTCAAGCCCCATGACCCACAAAAAAAAAAAGCTGGAAGTGGAGCTGTGACTCAAGTGGTAGATCACCAGTATTGAGTGAAAAAGCTAAGGGATAGTGCCTAGGCCCCAAGTTTTAGCCTCAGTACCAGCAGCATGCGCACATCAATAGAACACACACACACACACACACACACACACACACACACACACACACACACACATCAATAGAACTGGTTAATTCAGCAGACTGACAAGGTCACAATAGGCCCCAGCAACCTCCACCCATCCCTCCCTTCTTTCTTCTCTTCCCTCCCTCCCTCCTCCTTCCTTGCTCCCTCCTTCCCTCCGTCTCTCTCTTTTTTTCCTTTCCTTTTTTATTTTCTCTTTCTCCCTTTCTCTCTCCCTTTCTCCTTTTCAACACAGAAGAAATCTTGTCTTGATATATAACAATTGGCTAAAAATTGCTTCCTTTGTTCTTTCCTAAACCAATCAGAAAAAAAAAAAAACAAGAATAAATGGGATGATTGCCATTGTCTTTGATAAACGATTTGCCTCCAGGTCACATCTAGCTTCACTTGGAGATTACTTTATTTAATTTTTTCTGCTAGCCATGGGCTTGAACTCAGGTCCTGGGCACTGTTCCTGAGCTCTTTTGTTCAAAGTAAGCACTCCCCCACTTTGAGCTACAGCTCCACTTCCAATTTTCTGGTAGTTAATAAGTGATAAGAGTTTCATGGACTTTCCTGCCTGAGCTGGCTTTGAACCACCATCCTCGGATCTCAGCCCTCTGAATAGCTAGGATTATAGGTATGAGCCTCCAGCACCTAGCTAAAATTTTTAAACCATAAAACTTTATACTAACTACAGAAGAATTTCTGAAGATGTACCTGGGCATTGACATTTTTTGTAGAACTCCCCCAAAGATCCTGGATAGTAGTCAGGGCTAAAAATCAGTAAAAAAATAATTCTTTGAATTCAGGGTCTGGGCATTATCCCTGAGCTTTTTTACTCAAGGATAGTGCACTATCACTTGAGCCACAGCTCTACTTCCAGCTTTGACGGTGTATAATTGGAAGAAAGCATTTCACACTTGGTTGCTGGGGCTGGCTTTGAACCATAATTCTCAGATATCAGCCTCCTTAGTCAAGATTACAGCCATGAGTCACCAGCACTGAATTATCTAATTCTTAAAATACATCCCTTTGAGCAGAAGGATGACCCAGTCTCTCTCTAGACAAATGATTGCCTGAGACCTGAACAAAAGCAGGGCTCTATGATCGTGGGAGAGAAGGTTCCTTATCGACCCACACTGTAACTGTGGTAGGTGATTCCCACGTTGAAATCACAGCAGTATACAGAATCATCTTTGAACATTAAAAAAAATGCAAATTCCTTTTTGTCTTCTTTGTCCCAGAGCTATTCCAAAGCAGGTTTGCCAAGATGACAGAGAGGCGAGCTCATGAATTCCAGTGAGGAAACAGGAAATGAATGCATGAGGTTCTGAACACCCACGTCCATCCACTATGAAGGCTTAGGCAGCAAAGGGATGGCTGGAAATGCCTGCGTTGCCTTGGTTACCCTCCAGACCTTAGGACAAGGGCACATGAGGGAGCTTGAATTTCTCTCCCTGTCTCCCAGCCTGCCACCACTTTCATGTTTGTGGAACTCAGGACAGGGAGGTAGTAGTTTTACTGTGGGTTGTCCTGGAAGTTTGTGATGAAAGCCAGTCTTCACCCCCCACCCCCCTCACCTTCCTGCACCCACTCAGCTGCTCTTTCTTCCCTTCTGTGGTGGCACTTACTGTATCTGAGCTGTGGATGGATGGATTGATTGATAGGCCACTTTGGGCTCCACTTAACCCTCAGTTTTTTAAAGGAACACATGAGGGCAGCAAACATTGCAGTTGAAACGTGGGCATCTGTGTATGCATTTGCAAAATGTTTTGGAGAGATGCAATGGCATTGGCTTATTTACTGGTGGGTATTGACATTGTTTAGGGTTTATATAGCTTGACCCTAGAATTGGTTTGTTTGTTTTTACTGAAAGTGTTAGTGACTGAGATTCAGTATGCCTCTGCTAAGAAGCTGTGCAAAGAAATCTTACAAAAATGTTGTACTACTTTTAAGTAGTGGTACAAAGGAATTGCCAGTTAATAAAGTAGTTTGTAAATATGATGTATCTTGATCAGTGTTAAAAATGATCATTATTATGTAGTTGAATAAAGGGATTACAATTATATCAAAGAAAAGTCCTTTTAAATAGGATATTTGAATACTTATTAATTTGGGGTTGCATCCTTATAGAAATTAATGGGATTTGGTGTCTCAGAGTTGGGTTGAGTGTAATTAAGCTGATTTCTTTTCATTGCCTACTATTCTAACTCTTTTTTTTTTTTTTCCTAATTCTGAGTCTTGAACTCTGGGCCTGGGCACTCAAGGTTAGTGCTTTACCACTTGAGCTACAGTATCACTTCTGGCTTTTTTTTTTAGTGACTAGATTGTGGATGATTATGGATCAATAAAACATTTCCCTTTCATTCTATACTTTCAAAATTGTTTCCTTACTTATCCGATGTTTACCCTCATCTTACATTTCTTATCACACCTTGATAATTCCCGATCAAACAGTAATTTTTTTTCTTTTCTTTTTTTTTCCAGTCCTGTTTTTGGGCTCAGGGCTTGAGCACTGTCCTTGGACTTTCTCAAGGCTAGCACTTTACCACTTGAGCCTCAGCACCACTTCCGGCTTTTGGCTATGTATGTGGTACTGAGGAATCGAACCCTGGTCTTCGTGCATGCTAGGCAAGCACTCTACCACTAGGCCAAACTCCCGGCCCCCAAACAGTAATTTTTGAGGGACTATTACTGCTTTCCTTCTACTGTCCGTTGATTTGGAAAGACAGAACAATGACCAGGTGCAGAGTGTACCAGCTACTCACAAGGCTGAGGCAGGATAGATTAAGCTCGGGAATTTGAAGACAGCTTGGTAACAGTGAGAATGACTCTCCAGAAAAAGAAAAAAGAAAAACAAGAGGGAAGGAAGAGAGGAGAGAGAGAACGAAAGTTGAAGAGAGAAAGGGAGAAGGGGGGTGTAGCGGCATATCTCCATAATCCACAGCTACTTGGGAGAGTAAGATAAGATTGTGCTAATTATTGGAGGAAGAGATAGGAGGATGCTGGTCAAAGAAAGACCAGCTCAGGCAGAAATCTGAAACCCTTTCTGAGAAACAATCAAAACGATAGAAAGTGTGTGAGACGTAATGTACCCTCTATATGGCAGATATAACTGTAACCCCTCTATACATTAAAATAAAAAAATTATAAAAGAAAATATCAGGACACACATTATTCTGTTTATATTAAACAACTTGTCAGTCCAGTGCATTTTTTGAAAGATAATAGTAAATTTCTGTTTGGTATTTTTTTAAAAGAATATTAGTCCTACCTCCAAACCCTTGAAGTTACATTAAAGGTATAGGTAAGGGCAGAAGTTCACATTTTCTGGTTGTTATTGTTTTTTTTTTTCTTTTGTAGTTCTCAGTGGCGGCTGAGCTTGTTGATAGGAAAAGAATCACAAGGGAGTCACCACCATGAAGAGTCATATCTCAGCTTTATCAGAACTAAAGCTTTCTCCAAAGCTTTAGTTTCTCCCAACAGTGCATATTTCCTGTCTGAAATTGGTGATGTACACATAGCATCTTCCTTCCTTCTTTCCTTCTCCTTCCCTCCCTTTGTCCTTTCTTCCTTCCCTGCCTTTCTCCCCTCCACCCACTTCGATCTTCTTCTTCTTCTTTTTTTTTTTTTTTTTTTGGCTAGTCCTGGGCTTGAACTCAGGGCCTGAGCACTGTCCTTGGGCTTCTCAAAGCTAAAGCTCTACCACTTGAGCCACAGCACCATTTCTGCTTTTTTCTATGTGTTTGGTACCTGGGTCTTTGTGCATGCTAGGGTCTTTGTGTGTGCTAGGCAAACACTCTACCACTAGGCCAAACTCCCAGCCTGACTTTTTTCTTAAGGTAAGTGCTCTACCACTTGGGCCACAGTTCCATTTCCAGCTATTTTTGTGTTTAATTGGAGATTAGAATCTCAGGGTCTTTCTTGTCCAGGCTGACTGTGAACTGTAATCCTCAGATCTCAGCTTCCAGAGTAGCTAGGGTTACAGGAGTGATCCTATAACAACATATTTTATCTCTACTCCTTTTAAATACACTGGTTTACACATGTTCATAAGTTTTAAAAATTATTTTAATCACATCTTTAATTCATGCTATAGCACCATGGAAGGTTGTTTTGGGCTTAGTAGATACACATGTAGTGGGTTCAGTGTACATACACCTATAATGTGTTTTTTGTTTTGTTTTGTCAGTTTTAGGGCTTGAACTCAGGGCCTGGGTACTGTTCCAGAGCTCTTTTTGTTCAAGGCCAGTGCTCTATCACTTTGAGGCACAGCCCCACTTCTAGTTTTCTGATGGTTGATTGGAGGTAAGAGTCGCACAGACTTTCCTGCCTGGCCTGGCTTTCTCACATCTCAGCCTCTTGATTAGCTAGAAGTAATCATCAGTTGTTTTGGTAAGAGGGCTGTTTTGTTTTGTTTGGTTTTTCAATCGTCATGGGCTTGAACTCAGCCTGACACTGCCCCTGAACTTTTTTTCTTTCCTCCTCAAAGCTAATTCTTTACCACTTTGAGTCATAGGTCCACAACTGTGTTTTAGGTTGTTGGTTGGAAATAAAAGTCTCATAGACTTTCCTGACTTCCAACCATGGTCCTAAGACCTCAGCCTCCTGAGTAGCTAGGATGACAGGCACAAACCACCAACACCATCCAGCTGTGATGAGAATCATAAGGTTTTGAAATTCTGTGACTCTAGAAGTTTCTGCTTTTGAATAAAGCTGTCAAAAAGCCTGCTGAGAGTATGGCAGTGCCTCAAAAGGCAATTCCACTACTAGGTATTTACCCAACCATCCAGAAACTAGGGCATACTGAATCCACTAGCACAACAATGTTCATTGCAGCATTATTCACCATAGCAAAAATATGGAACCAACCTAGATATCCCTCAGTTGATGAATGGATCAACAAGTTGTGGTATTTGTACACAATGGAATTCTATGCTGCTGTCAGAATAAACAACATCGCCCCATTTGTTAGGAAATGGAAAGTCTTAGAAAAAATCATATTAAGTGAAGTAAGCCAGACTCAAAGGAACTTAGGCTCAATGGTTTCCCTCATTTGTCATAATCAGTAGAAACCTTGGGCTCTACTAGCAGAGATCTGCAATAGAGCAAAACCTTGATACATAAGGCCATATAGTATGAAGCTAATTGAAAAGACCTCCAGGATATTGAAATAAAAGCCATATAATGAATGATTGTTGTCCTTAATGTATTATGTTATCTCTCATCTCTTTTGCTGTCCCTTGGTTATCTCATATTGTTACAGTATCTCATTTTGTTATCTGATATATTGGATTTATTTGTATTTGGTTATTTGAAAATGGATAGGGAAGGGGGGACAACCAAGACAGGGGGGGGGTGAAGGGGAGGGTAATGGGGACCAAGACATGTGAAAGGGTATCAATATATGGGAATTAATGCACCTTCTGTCTGGCAAATATCATGTAACCCTTTTATTAATTACAATAAAAAAAAAGCCTGCTGAGTTCCATCTCCTTGGGAGGAGAGCTAGGCCACTGTTTGCTTATCTAATATTAGCATTGGAATACAGTACTTGCCAAAGTGAAGCAAATCACATTGTGTGAAGAGATTTTTAGTACAAAGAATGAGAGAGAGAGAGAGAGAGAGAGAGAGAGAGAGAGAGAGAGAGAGAGAGAGAGAGAGAGAGAGAGACAGACAGAGAGAGAGAGAGAGAGAGAGAGAGAGAGAGACAGAGAGAAGAGAGAAGAGAGAGAAAGAGAGAGATGAAAAGCCAGGCCCAGGTAACTCATGCCTATAATCTTAGCTACTCAGGTGGCTGAGATCTGAAGATCACAGTTCTAAGACAAAGCCAAAAGTCTAGGAGACATTTATCTCCAATTAAACACTAACTAAGCACTGTAGCCTTGAGAGGGGAAAAAAAAGGGCAAAGATAGTGTCAAGGCCCTGAGTTCAACCTGTAGGCGTGGTGTGCCTGCACACACATACACACACACAAACACAAACACATTTACACATGCACGCACACACACAGACATACAGGAGATTTTTCTAGTTTCCATATAAATATTTGAATGAAATAAGGATGTATAAATTGCATATATATTTTACATATTGTGCCAGCCTGAATTTGATCTAATAATTGTGAATTTTGTAGTAGTAAAAGTAGACTATATGTATTTAAATTATGTTTAAAAATGCTTTCTTTATTCAACCTGTAGGAAGTCTTAGTTTTTTTACGTATTCAAGAGTTTGAAACTAAAAGAAATCAAGTGCTATTGTCAGAGTCTTTTTTATACTAAGTATTTTAGACCACTTTGCTCTTAAAGTTTCCTGATGTGAATGAAAACCAGTTTTCCAGAATCAGAAATAAAATATTGAGGCTGAAGACTACAGTTAACTCAGAGCTCTATAACACTGGCATTTTAAACTGTAATTCTCCAAGGTATCAGTCAATTCAGAAAGGAAACTCTGTATAAATTGCCAGGTCTGGGTGCTTGTTTTCAATGGTTTCCAGAGAGAAAACTTCCTTTTCATTGGTCTGAATGCCACACTTCAAAAGAAAATTGTATAATTCTTCTATTCACAACCTCATGGCTGACATTATCTAATTAGAAAGGTTATACAGTTTACATTATAGGCTGCAGAAAGAGAACAGTTTAAGTTTGAAAATAAAAATGGACGTGGACTGTCAATTTAAAAAACATACAGCCTGGTGTATTTGGTCTGGCTTTGATAGACTGTCAGCTTAAATTTTGAATGTAACTTGTATATCAAAATAAGGAGAGAACAACTCAAAGCTACTTGAACACAATGCCTCCCTAGGGTTCTACAGCCTGTTAAAAATTGCTCTCCTTGGGGAGTGGGGGTGGGGTAGTAGAGTATCTTGGGGGGAAAAAAGAACTCTGCAGCCTCAGAAAACAAAATAACACACCTCTGAGTTTTGAAGTTTGAGCCTGAAAACTCTGAGGCTTGCTATTTGTGATCTTTCATAAGTAACATGGAGACGTCTCTAACTATCACACTGAGTTCTCAGCGACTGACTCAAGCAAAGAGTCACCATTAAGAAATTCCCAGAAATTAAAATGTGGTGATCGGACAGGTTTTATTGGTCACTGAGGCTTGCTTTTTTTTTTTTTAAGTTTGTCGTCTCTTGGTGCGGCCGTGGGTTTTGCATCCAGCCGAGCGCATCACTTGCACATGTTTTCTGGTGCAAGGCAAAACAGGCTAGGCTGTTTCACTCCCCCCCACACCCCCATCCCCACCCCCAGTTTCTTTCTTTCCGTAGTTAGATTCAAGAAACGAGTCATGGAGGGAAAAAAAAAAATCTCATATCAGCCTTACAGCCTCCGCCGCCATTAGTCAACTAAGACAAACTGAAAGTAAACCCATCCTGGTTCTAAATCTTTCCAAGACCCTGGATCCCTCTTGGGCAGCCAGCGGGAAAGGGTTCACACTGAGAGAGCCAGGACTGGGGTGACCCAGGCGACAGCCGGGACTTTGCATGGCAAAAGCAAAAACAAAACAAAACAAAACTACTTTTGAGGCTTTCCCCCCAGACTTTCAGGAGACTTGCTTGCATTTAGGAGACTCTCTGTCTCCACCAGCTTCTAAATTCTAAAAGGGAAGAAGCCAAATCGCCTCCCCGTTCCCCTCCGCCCACCCCCGGGCCCGGCGGGATTTGGCGCCAGGGCGCGCAGCGGGGACGCTCAATCCGACGGGGCGCCCTAACTCTGCATAGCAGCCCCCTACCTACACCTGCCACGACCGAGGGGCGGAGGGGGAGGGGGTGTGATCTTGGAGCCACCTGCCCCCAAGGCCCTTGGGAACTGACGGGATCTGCCTCGCCAAGTGGCAGCAGCGACACTGCGGGGCTGAGCGCGCGGCACCTGGGGTCCCCTCTACGCTTCCTGGAAACGATGCCCACTTGTTGGCTCAGAGATGGCCATCCCCAGGCTCTTGCTTCCCGAGCGACAGCCCGACCGTACCCGAGGCCTGAGGCAGACAGCCAGGTACACATCCCGTTGTAGATTTTGCCACCCGGTGGCAAGTTGAGGAGCCCCCGGGGAACTGGGTGGGCTTGCCTTGCGGCTAGATGCGTAAAGCGCCGAGAGGTTGGGCCAGGCAGAGACGGGGGACGGGGGTGGCGGGGGAGGGGGGGACGCTTAGGAGCGTCCTGGCACCTGGCACCTTTTTGTACAAATAGAGAAAAGTTGGTTCTGTAAGGGGGAGGCATTGGACAGGGAACATTTCTGGCCAGCAAATGAACTCAGGATTTGGAGACAGGATGAGGCAGGGAGGAGACAGGCCCGCACTGAAAGATCAGTTGCACCTTGGGGTTTTAGCTTCAATGAACAGGCACCAAACACGTGGGCTGAGCCATCGAGGCTAAGATTCCAGTGGAGAGGGAAGAAAACAGAAAAGGGTAGACTGTGGAAGAGAAAGGAGTCCGGGAGTGAAGTAAAAGCTCCATTTATTTCCAAAGAGACTTTGTTATTACACCCCGAGGGTGTCTCTATTTTGTAAATAGGGACCCTGAGAAGGAGAGGGGTCTGTAAACTTTTATCCTGGGGAAACACACACACACACACACACACACACACACACACACACACACACACACACACACACACACACACACGCTTCCTAGAGTTTAAAAATGATGTCAGGCAGTGTGAGTTCTGCTTTATTAGCAATGTTTAATGCATGGTTAACTTGGTCAATTTGAATGCAGAGAAGTTTGCTATTCTTGGGATTGGGAAAGAATATAAAGCTTGAATGTCTGCAGTTCTCCCACAAGGCCAAAGATAAGGAAGGAGTGGCTCTTAAATTCTACACCAGCCAGGGCACACATGTCTGCCAAGGAATGTACATTGACTGTGTGAGTGTACACCAACTTCGTTGAGGGGGCAAGTGAAAATATTGTTAGTCCTTACCCCAAGAATTTTCAGTCACCCTCCATCTTGGCTGTACCAGAATTTTTGCAGCTAGCAAGTTTCCAAGTGATCTTGATATTGGTACCTCTATCAGACTTTCCACTCTCCTTGGTTTCTAGGTATCAAATATGGCTACACTTTGGATTTTTGGTTACCGTGGGGGGGGGGGTGCTTGGAATCAAACTCATTCCCCTTCCATTTCCAGTAAGCACTCTGTCACTCAGCTATATGTCCCCTCACTGGTGTTCTTTATAAGATTTATGCTATGTCCTACTTCAGCCTGGATATCAAGACTTTTTCTTTGTACCAGTCCTAGGGCTTGAACTGGGGACATGAGCTTTTTTGCTCAATACTGGCACTCTACCACTTGAGCCACCACTCTTTTGATTCTTTAGTGGTTAAATGTAGATAAAGAGTCTCACAGACTTTCTTGCCTAGATTGTCTTTGAACTGCAGTTCTCACACAGTTTCCTGAGTAGCTAGGGTTATAGATGTGAACCATGAGTACCAGCTAGTATCAAAAATTGTTTAAACTCTACAGGTGATTTTCATGTATGACAAAATTTGGAAGCCACTGTTTAAGCCATCCTCAAAAAAAAAGTGTTGCAGCTGAAGATTCTGCCAGGTTCCACTGTAACTCCTGAATCTCCCCTTTCTGACATGTTGTCCAGTGACATGCACATTTTTTACCCCTCTCCTTTCATGAGTTATGTAGGATTATAAAAATGTAAGTGATCATTTGACATTGAGAACTTTGCCTGCTGTGTCTGGGCACACTGGCAACTCTTTCCCTCATCCTGGGCTCATGATGTGCAGTTAGGAGACACAGTGGTCTCTCAGATAGCACATTTCTTAGAAGAAACTAGGATCCCAAATCTTGTCTGGATTGCACAAATCTCAAATCCAGATGGATTACAAGCACTTGACTCCATCGTTGCCAAGCACTACCCTGCTAGGGTTGCCTGCAATGAGGGAAATGTGGGGAGGGGAGGGAGTTGTTGGGCTGTACTGAGCATCTAAGAACCAGAACTCTCAGGGGCAATCTCAAACTGGCTCTAGTAAATTGTGTGTTCTGATACCAAGACCAACAAAGAAAGAGCTTTACAAGTGGCCATCTGAAGGGGAAGGCCCTGTATCTTGATTTAGGACAGGCAACTCTAGGCCCAGCAGAGGCACCCGAAAGGAATGCATATCCTCCCCTCTCCCGAGAGTGGGTTTGTCTACCTAAAGTCTTTCTCACTGGCAATATTTCTCATAGGCAGCCAGGGTGATAGAGACAGCTCCAGGGTACTGGATCTCTTTCCCTCATTTCTGCTCAATTTCCTTGCCATTTTGTGGGTGTTGCCTGACTACTTAATTCTCCCCAGTGCCAACAGAGGTGAAGGGGAGGAGGCATTGCAGAGAGCCAAGACCCACACCACTGCTCCAGAGTTTACTGAGTCTTTTTGCTGTTAAACACAAGAAAAAGAACCTCACAATCTCCAGGGTCTACTTCGAAGCACCTAGGAGAGTCTGAAAATGAGCCTTGCTCTGTTGTTCCCTCCTCCCTGCCCGGGTACCCTTCGCCTTTCCACGGCCTGTCAGGACACGAAGGGGCTATGCAATTTATGCTGCAGGAGGGTCAGGAGAGAGCCACCCCCTCTTTCTCGGATCTCCACTTCCCTCCGCCCCCACACTGCGCGATTCTCCGCTAGGGTTTCCCTTGGGGCAGATTACTTTATGACAGGGTGTGATAAGTGGTGATTTTGTTCCTCTTTTGATGGCACGATTGCTTTGTAAACAGAAGCGCAAACTCGTTCCGATAGTGGTTCCGCGCCACTGCGCGGCGGCCTCCCTGGCACAGCGGGCGGCAGAGACAGTCGGTGCACCTGTCGCCTGGAGGGGGGTGGCAAGGGCCTGGGAGCCTGCGCTTGGAAGGGGCGCAAACGCGCTCCTCCCCCTTCCCGGGTGTTCTCGGCCTTGCTTTGTGCCTGGGGCCTTCCGTGGGTCCTAGATTTCAGTTAAAAACGCACACCTAAGGGTGTCACTCCCCAACTGGCCCGCAGCTAGAGTTGCTGCTCTTCCTTTCTGCACTTTCTTCGGAAACACCTCTGGCAAAGATTTTTGGCTTCTTCCTCCTGTGGTTACCAAGCCATCCTATCTTTGTCTTTATGCTACTGGAGAGTCCAGAAGGGTTTGGGCGCCCTGAAGGAATCACTTTCAGAAAAAAACAAGATGCTCTTGGACTCTTCTCCCTTCCTGGCACCAATCCAGAAGGTCAATATGGTGGAGGGTGCAGACCTGGCTCCAGCTGGAGCTTAGGAGAACTTTCTCACCTCCCCCATCCCCCTTCTTCCAGAAAAGAATAAATCAATCAAAGCCATTGGCCTTGCATTCCAAGGAGCCCTGAGGCCAAAGACAGGTCTAGAGATGGCTTGGGTGTTGAGAAGGGTTAGTGGCCTGTGGTCTGTCCAGATTCTGGGCAATGCTGGCTCTCTAGAAGATGACTGGTGCCAACAACATGCGTAGAATGCAGCTCACCTCTCACCTTTGTGAACGTCATTATTCTCCCCTTCCCTCCCACAGTCCTGTGGGATCCAAGCCCAGAGGGTGATCTAGATGGAAAGAGGCAGTGAAGGTCCTAGCAGGTGTCTAGAAAATGAGGGCAGGGCAAACACTGGCTGGACTAAAGTTTGAGGTTTGCCCAGGGAGGTGTAATTCATCAGAGCCCAGGTTGTGGGTGTCTCTCTGTGGAATGGACAATGTAGTTGACATCTTCTTGAATTGCATCTGTCTTGGGTGCCATGTGTGTAGGAGTAGGGGAATGAAGATTGTCCATTATTGGCATTCAGCAGCTCTAGAGTTTATATTGGTGATCAGATGGCCTGATGCTAAGTGATTTGCTTGCATTCCCCTACCAGATTCTCACCAACTAGCCATGTTACAAGTGTGGAAACTGAGGTTCAGACAAGTTCAGGCACTTGCCCAACATTACAAGTGGTCAGTAGAAATGATTAACTTGAGTGTGACTCAGGAGGTCCACCTAGAAAGTTAAATCCCAGCTCTAGGTGGTTTTCTCTTTCCAGCTTATTCTGCCTGGGGTCTCTCCCCTCTCCTGCTCCCCAGCATGTGAGCAGAACCCTCTATTCCTGGGTGGTTTCATTTCCAACCTCCCTGTTTGCCATCACTCAACCCTATAACTCAACTTCACCCTTTACCTGCAGCTATGCTTTCCTGCTGGCCCCACAGTGTCTCCCAGTGCAAAGTTACCCCTTTTGCTCTGAAGAGATGTGGGATGCCTGGACCTTATATTGCAATTTAAAGAGAGCAGGGCACCCCCAGCAGAAATCCTAGGGAGTTGCAGGCACTCCCTCCACTGGTGTCTTGGACTGAACATTGGGTTTCAACACTCTTATTTCTAGTCTAGAAGAAGTCGGGGAAAGGGCAGTGTAGATGTTTGAGAGCAAAAGAGCCATTTCTTTGTTAATTATGTCCAAAAATAAAAACCAAACAAGGGGAAACACACTTCCCTCCACCACGTACAACCCCCAAACTTGTTAAGCAAGGTCCTAAAACAAGTCTAAGAAAGTTTCCAATCAAGTAGAGAAACACCTCACCAGATCAGGGCTGATTCAAATGCTGAAGCGACATGGGGGACTCCAATTAGAGAGAGGTGTCACTAAGCCAGGCCTGGCAGAGCAAGCCACCTGGCCAGCCCCCCCCCCCCACCTCCGTGGAAAGCTCCAGGCGCAGGGCTGGAAAGGGTTTTGGTGTCAGAGTCTTCTCTCTCCACTCGGCAGTGGTGAGCTAACCTTTTACACATATTTGTCTGACATGTCAGAGAAGACGATTTGAAACCGGTTCTTTGTTTCTTCTTGAAATCTCTGCTGTGGAAGCCCAGGGAGGGTTAACTGACCCTGCCTCAAGCTTCCCAGGCCCCAAGAATTAGACAATCCGACCTTGTGGCATTGAGGAAAGGGGTTAGCTTGGCACGATCTCTGGGGGGTAACACAGCCTGAGGCGAATGTACCTCCTCACCCAGGCCTCCCTGCCGGCCAGGTGTGGTTCCTAAGGGAGGTGAGTTTCCCGGGAGCCCCGAATCCTGTGGCTGCTGTTTTAAAGCTTCCCCTCTAATTAGAAGCAGCGGTGAAATCACTTGAGCGATTTTATCTGTCATGGGAAAGCAAACCCCAATCCCAAACCTCAGGTGCCCATCCCAGAACCACCAACGCCCCATTCTCCTTTCAAAAAGTTTTAAGTGGGAAAGATAAAGCGGGGAGACGCCTTGGGGCGTGGGGGAGGGGAGTGGTGAGAGTGGGCGGGGCAAGAGGTGGGCCTTATGTGGTGTGTGTGTGTGTGTGTGTGTGTGTGTGTGTGTAAGAGAGAAAGAGAAGGGGGGTGTTTGTAGGATCCTTTTCTGTCCTCTGCGGTAGGTGGAGACTAAATGTAAAAGAAATGAAACAAAATCACGAACTTTTTTTTTTAATCAATCGAGCAACACTTGATCCAGGGCAGAAACAACCCTGGCGTGGCAGTCGCAAATCCGTTAACGCTGGTGTGCTGGGCCGGCCAGCAGGCTCGGGTTGGGACCTGGCCTCGCCACGTGCGTTCAGGTGCACCCCGCAGGTCGGCTCTGGTCTCTTCCCCCGGTCTTCCCCACCCCCCACCTCTCACCCAGAGTCGAGGCCCCACCGACCTAAAAGTCCTGAGGGCATGGTTGAGGGGGGGGGGAGTTCACGTAGTGAGTGTGTAGATGCCCCCTGCCCACGAGTGTGGAAACACACGCTCACACTCCGCGTGGCGCTCAATAAACCTCAACCATCAATCTCCTTAGGTTCCCTGGTCAGGTAGTGACCGGGAAAGCGGGTTAGGGCTGTTGGGAAAAAGCTGGAGCTGATGGGGAGATTGCCTTGGCTATAAATCCATCACTTATCAGGTCAACTCGGCGAGGTGCTGGGACTGGGGCTGGCGGAGTGAATTCCTGGGCCAGCGCGCATGCGTCGGCAGGTAGCAACCCAGCTCTTTAAGACCAGGTGAGATGTTGGTGAGCAGGTAAAAAAAAAAAAAGGCAAAAGAAAAAGAAAAAAAAAAAGAAAGAAAGGATTTGCCTAAGCGATCGCAGGGCGCGGGCGCAGCCCCGACCTCCAGCCCACGCCCGGCGGGGCCCCGTGCGTCCGCAGGAGCGCCGAGCCGCGATGTCCTTACTTGCCAAAATGGGGGACTGGCAGGTACGGGGGTTTGCCTTTGGCTGGGGCTGAGGTGGGCGGGGGTGGAGCGGGGGAGGGGGCCGGCAGGGAGGCGGAGAGGAAGCTCCGTGGCCCAGGGCTGGGGAGTCCTGGGTGAGGCACGCCCGGCAGCGCCCCGACTGCTCCGGGGAGAGACGGGAGAGGCGAGCGCGCCGGCCTGCGGTGCTGGGGGCCAAGCGCGCCGCCCTGGGGCTGGGCCCCGGGAAAGTCCGGTGCACGCTCCACAGGTGGCCCCCGGGGGTGACTTGCGGTCACCCTTCCACTCCACCCCCACCCCGAATAGGAACTGCGGTGGATGACTAATTCCGACGGGGAGTGGACGCGGGGCTGGAGTGGAGGGCGGTGGAGTCTCCCGGCTTCTCCTGCCTTCTTCAGCCTCGCCCTAATCCCATGGATTTGCGCTGGTGTGGGGTTCTGGAGCACCTGTGTCTCTTGGTGTTCCCCACCCCCTCCCTCAGGCTTAGGGGACACCTAGGATGTAGACAAAAAATGAAAAGGAGGTGCACATTGTTTTGAGGGTTACTTCAAAGAGTTTGCCTGAAGTTGAGCTAGTCACTCCGTCGATATCCTGAACTGGGGTTCACGGCTTGGGCTACGGATTGTGGGTGAATGGGGCGGGTAGTAAGACCGAGGGGTCGTGGATTTGGGTAACCAGAGGCTGCCAAATTTGACCTCCTAGGCCGCGCGCACCCTAGGGCTAGTAAACTCCACGTTGGGCCCTTCTTGAGTCCTAGATTCCCGGACTCTAGTCACAGGGGTATTCTTCTAGGGTGTTTCTCTCTCTCTCTCTCTCTCTCTCTCTCTCTCTCTCTCTCTCTCTCTCTCTCTCTCTCTCTCTCTCTCTCTCTCTCACACACACACACACACACACACACACACACACACACACACACACACACACACACACACACACCTCCCAGTCCTTCTCCCTCTTCTTCTCACTTTCAGACATTTTGGGGAATCAGGGCCAGGTGAGTGAGGCAACTGCCTCTCCTCAACCTCCGATTTCATAATCGGAACCTCAAGGGCCCTGTTTTCACCCCAGCCAGGAGAGGCCTGGTTAGTGGTAGATTCGGAGTCCACAGGTCTGCCGGGATAATTCAAATCAAATGCCTTGACCTCCCCAAACCCCCCCCCCAAAAAAAACGTTGAGATCCTGCTTCTTCTGGAAAAGAAATGTAGTTTTGTTTTGGTTTGTCTTCTTGTTTAAGTCATGCCAGTAAAGTTCCCAAACTCTTATCTTCACTACATAAAGAAGTCTTTTCCTAGTTTTTTTATTGGATCAGTGGGTATGCAGTTAAACTTTACTAAGGTAAGATCAAGTGGTGTTCTAAGGAGGTAAACCATACAACATACACCCAAGAATTCTTTTTCTCCCAACCTTTCCTTGCATGCCCAAGAGCCTTCCTTGGTTCTCCTCCCTGGGGGTCTCAAGATTAGAAAGAAAAGAGAGGGTGGGGGAAGAGATTGGGGCAAGAGGGTTCTTTATCAATAGTCACTGGGGTTTGCTCAGTTTCTTTCAAACTTTGCTGAAGAACTCTAAGTGGTGAGAGCAGACCTACTGTCTTAAGTTCTGCCTGGAGCTAGGCCTCTGGCAAAGCCAGCTAAATTTAGAATTGGGAAGATTGGTATTGAAAGTTGGGGGTCCAGGGTCTGCTTCCAACAGGTCAAAATGTGGCCAGTGGCTGGAAGTTTGAATCTTTGGTGGAAGGAGCATTTTTGGGGCTCAGCCAGCTGGGCACCTGGTTCTATTTGGGCAGTGACAACCACAGGTTTATAGGGTCTTCTCTCTAAGTTTCTGTCTGACACAGATGCTCGACACATTCTCCATATCCTCAGGTCAGGCCTGAATCCTCAGCCTTACCCGCAGGTCTGAGGCTACAGTCCAGGGAACCAGGGACCCAGCGGGGTTTCAGCTTTGACAAGTGACTTGTGGAAATGAAGCTCACTCCACCCCGGCTGGGCTGGCTCCCTCTCCAGCCTTTCATCAGTGCGCACACTGCAGGCAGCCGCCCAGAGCTCCCAGGCCGCAATCTACACCTCAATGGCGTCCTTGGCAGGAATACACAACAATTTAGCAATCCCTGCGGGTGCGGAGCCAGAGATCTGCGGGGCTCGGGCTGCGGAGACTGGGGTGGAGGGGTGGCACGAGGTGAGATTGAGAACCCGAAAGGCCTTCCTCAGCCCTTGGGCAGAAGGAAAAGAAAGCGAAACTTAGTTCCCTTAAGCAGTACCGCGAGTCTGCGGAGTGTGAAGCCTTGTGCTTTCAGGCCTAGAATTTGGCCTACGGGTCACAGACCAGGGCGGCCACGGCTAGGGCTGCCGCAGGGAGGATGGCGGGGTAAGCGGTACTCGGTTCCCCGTGGCCCAGTTTCTGACATCACGTCATGGTGCCGGGCAGGCCCTGAGGCAGACCCACAGGGTCTATCCCTGGAAGTAGACAATTTCCTGGGTAGGATGGGATGCCCATTGAATCAAAGAACTGTTCAGGCGAGGAAAGCCGGCTGCAAGGGAGTGCCCAGGGCTCTGAAGCTCACCCCGCTGGCTCTGCATTCCCTTGCCAACTCTAGACTTATCTTCAACTTTTGGGAAGCGTCGGGCCTCCCAGGAGACAAGTCCCTATTTCAATATAGCATGAAGTTGGGGTGGGGTTCTTCCTTCCTGTTGCCCTTTATCCCACCTGTTAGGAAGCACTGGGATTTCCAAAACACTTTCTGCTCCAACACAGGATATACGGTAGAAATCTGGGAGGCCTGCAGATTTTTGAGAAACAGATAGGAGATGAACCAGAGGTAAGAGGAGAGGTACTGCTGCTTAGGAGTTTGTGGCATTCCACAGGAAGAAAGACAAATGGTAACCTGTGTGTGTGTGTAGACAAGAGGGAAGATCAGCCAGAGAGATTATTCCGTATTTCTAGGTATCACATAAGGTCTCCTCTACGTTTATTTATCCTACTTAAAAAAAAAATCTCCGAAACAGGAAGGAGAAGAAGTCCCAGTGGAACAAGCAGACTCTGATGTGGAGTCTGAGAGCCTCAAGTGGGCTGTTTGGATAAGGGGATGGCTCCCCGGATTCTGGTCCCTCATCAGCCGGGCACTGCGCCGCTAGTGCGCCCGCGTTAGTGACATCAAATCATAAAGGAACTCTCCCTTCTTTAATTAAAAAGGGGGATCTTGGGAAAAGTGGAGCGGATTAGTAGAGAGAAGTGTTGGTTCCCGATGATTTATTTGGATGCATGTATGACTGGGTATGGAGATCTGCAGGCTCAGGTCTACGTTTTGACTCTGCAGAAGCGGGTGTAGTCTCCACAGGAGTTCTGTAGCCTTTTCTACGTCTCACCTGGGAAGCCTCAACCCGAACATCATGTTGAATTGTCAGTTGGCCCCAGCTTCATACAAACCGAGGAAAATCATTTAACCCCTGGAGCTGTCGAGTAACCTCTTCAGGGTACAACTTTTATTATACACACAGCAATTAAGAGATTGCAAACCCCAGCCGAGCAAACCCGGAGCCCTTTGACAAAATCTCCAACCTGGGGGAATGCGCAAAAGCCAATAAAACTCCCAAGACGCTGCGGCCCCGAGGGGGTAGCTGTCAGGAGTGGAGGCGATCTCTTGTTGGGCACAAATCCTGGAGTGGCTTCTCTGGTCTTACTTTGGTGGTTATGTTTAATTGCGAAAGGAGTAATGATTTTCTAATAAAATTGGACGGGGCCGAAAGGGCAGCTTGAATGGTGGCGGCGGACGTGATTAAGGGTAGTGGGGTCCCTAGACGCAGGTATTCGGACTCTCCATATAATCCAACGTTACTGGGGCGGGGGGGGGGAAGTGGGGGGACAGATCTAGCCTGGAGGAAGCGAAGAGAGAGGAAGCCGAATGGGATGGAAATTGGGCTGGAGTGGGGGGCCACTGGGATCAGGGAACGAGTGGAGTCCGGGAAAGATTTTTGTCGCCTGAACCAGCAGGCGTGCGCTCTGGGAGCCAGATCCGGGCTTGGAGAGGCCTTTATACCTGGGTCCGAGCGGTGGGCGGCTGAACGAGGTTCTGGCAATTGGACTATTGTTGATATGCTAATGAGGCGATTAGGCTTGTTGGTGCCGAGCTGGAAAAGGGAAAAGTTTCTACCATTAGAGGGAGACCTCCGAGCGCACACGGGAGCTCTTACCCTTCTCCTCCTAGCCCTTCTCCTCCTGGCCCTCCTCCTCCTCCTCCTCCTGACCCTCCTCCTCCTCCTCGTCGTCCTCCTCTTTCCCTCCTCCTCCTCCTCCTCGCCCTCCTCCTCCTCCTCCTGAGCTCACCGCCGGCAGCCTGCACTTTGCGCTTACCCAGAGAGTAGCTCCACTTGGGTGCGAGACGGAGAGGGACAAATCCGTTCACGCCGACCCATGAAAATGCTTTGGAAACTGACGGATAATATCAAGTACGAGGACTGCGAGGTAAGCGTGGCGCCGTCTCAGTCTTCTTTGCGGCCACAGGCTCCGGAGATCGACCCTCCCTCTCCTCCTCCTTCTCCTCCTCCTCTTCCCAACAAGCCATCTGCGAATCGCGGGTGGAACAAACTTTCACCAGCGCAGCACCCGCCCCTTGGATTCGCGCGGAGGACTCGGGGGAGAAACGGGAGCGGGAGAGCAAGGACGTTCCTTTTTTTTTTTTTTCCCTATTTTTCCCCCTTCCATTTCCCCACTTGGAAGATCGTGTCCTACTTTTCTGCCCCCCTCCTCCTCCTTTCCCGCCCCCCCCCCTCGACCACTTTTGGCGGTGCCTAAGAGTCGAACGAAGAATGGGGTTTTGGAAACAACTGCTCGCTACAACAGGCACGCGCCCAGTGCACTCGGTCCGTGTCTGCAGCGAGCATGGTGGGGGGCCCAACTTACAGAGCAAGGAAAAGAAAGCCCCCTCTCTCCCCTTGACTTCCTTTCTTCTCCTTCTTATTCCATCTTGCTCCTCTCTCCTCCTCTCGGTCCTTTCCGCCTCCGCACACGTTGCTGAGCTCCGGCTGGCATCTCGTTTCTGGTTAAGGATTCGGCGTAGGAGAGCACTCACCCCGGCTACGGTGCTCGCGCCCGAGTCCCTGCGTTTCCACAAGTTCGAGGCAGCTTCTCCAGCCGAGAGGTGGTAGTGGCGAGGACGCGCGGTGGCGCGAAGCCTCCGGGCTCGGCTGGGTCCCCGCGCACCAGCCCCTGCCCTCGCCGGCCCTCGGCTGCGCGACCGTGGGAACCCTGGCACGGTTACCGTAGGCTTTCGCCTTTTGGAGCCGCCAGTTGGCCGGGGAGGGACCCAGGAGGAGCGCGCGTCCCTTGTTTAAAAAAACTCAAGGTTCCCCAGAGCTGGGCAGCCAGGCGAGGCCAGAGGACGGGTCAGCCGCTGCTCGCTGGAGGACTGCGGGCCGGACTCAACTTCCCTTTTGAGGACCCCCCCCCCCCGCTCTGGAAAGGAACGGAGGCGTCCAGGGCCAGAGGACAGGGGTGGGAGAGGAGAGAATCCCTAAATGCACTGGGGACCCAGACTTGTGCCATCGCCCCCTCCATTTTCCCCTCCCTCCCTCCTTCCTTCTTCTTTTTTTTCTTGGCATTTGGAACTGGGAATTCCGGCCCGCGACGTCTGTGCGAGGGCGCAGCGACCCGAGTCTTGTCTTTACTTGAAATCAGAAACTAGGTTTATGTGAACGATGTGTCACCCGCCCCCTCCTCCCTCTCTCTCTCTCTCTCTCCCCCCCATGCTATTTTACTTCGTTCTCCTTCCCGCCTCCCCACCCCCCCTTCCCCGCGGAGTGGGCGTCGGAGGACATCCCCACCGGCACCGGCGTTGAGGGAGGGGTGCAGGGACCCCACGTCAGGCCGGCCGCTTTGTCTTCCGGGCTGGCGAGGGGGTTGGGAGTGCTGCTAGCAGGTTGACCCGAAACCGAGCCCCTGGGTCTCCTCCCCGGACCAGGCATGTTTTGTACCGGTTCGGGGCCCCGGCCCCCGGGCAAGCGCATTTCACTTTCGCGGTGGCCGAAAACCGACTCCAGGGTGCGGGCGGGTCCCGAACCTCGTCGGGCTCTGCGCTCCGAGAGGCTCCGGAGGGAAAGGGCGGAGATGAGCCGGCACCCTCGGAGGGACCTTTTTCTTTATTTTTTGAGGGGCTGCGCGTGAATGTGCGTGTCAGGGGGAGAGGAGAATAAAGTCCCAACTTCGGTGCCGGCGGGCTCGCGCCGCCCGAGCGGGGATTCCGGGTTTCTGAGCCGGCTCGGGGTGTTTGGTTTGGCCGGGGTTCTGCAGGGACACGCAGGAGGCGAGGTGCCGCTTGTTCTGACAACGCGGCGGGCGCGGAGAGGGCCGGCCGTGTCATCCGGGGGGGGCGTCGGGCGGGAGTGGCCCAGCCAGTCGGACGGGTTTGTGCCGGGAGCCCTCGCCGGCGGCGCCCCGACCGGGCCGCGTCGCGTCTGTGCGCGCCTGGGGCCGCGTCTTGGCCCGGGCTTTCGGAACCCGGACTGCCAAAGAGCCCAGGGCCGAACGGCGGCCGCTGACGGAGAGCTGTGCGCGAGCCCTCAGGAGGTGGTGGTGGTGGGGGGGAACCGAGAGGAGACCAGGAGGGACAAGGGGTCCGTGAAACCCGCGGGCTGGTCCCCCGACCCGGGCCGGCGGGTACTGGGTTATGGAGGAGTCGAGGCACGGCGGCGGGCAGCTGAGTCCCGACTCCCAGGCCCCGCTGAGGAGCCGGGAAGCCCGGGGTCGGAGAGGACCGGGAACCATCTCCGGATCGGAGAGCCCGATGAACGCCCGGACGCGGTCTCCCACCCGCTACCCGCGACCCCCGCCGCATCCCGAGGTCTGCCCCAGCCTTTTAGGTCTGATTGTCCTCTCTCTCTCGCTTCCTCTCCCCTCCCCTCCCCCTCCCCGCGGCTTCCCCCTCCCCCCCCCTCCGTGAGCTCCGGCTCAGCCCCCTCCCCCTCCTCCCTCCCTTCCTCCCTCCTTTCCCTCCCTGCCTCCTCTCCGGGCTCACCCTCCTTCCCTCCCTCCCCTCTCCCCACTCGGAGCTCCCCCTCCGTCGCCCACACTTTCTTTCTCCCACGCGCTCGCAGACGCATTTTTTCCCCCCTGTCGGCGCCCTCGGCCTCGGTCTCCCCGGTCTCCCCTCTTTCTCTTTCAGTTTTGCATGCCCCGCAACCTTTTAAAATGTTGCCCCTTCCCTGTGATTCGCCAGGCGCCGCGCCGCGGCCCCCCGCGCGCTCGCCCGCTCCCTCTCTCGCCCGCTTTTTGTCTCTGGCGCTCCCTCTCCCCACCTCCGATTTGCCACACTGAGGCCGCCGTCAATGGACTGCATTGAGAGCCGGCTCCGGCGCGAGTTGCCTCTCCGCTTCACGCTCCATTTCCAGGCATTCTTCCCTTATTAAGTATTCGTGTAATATTAATAGTCATGAATATCTGCTATTAGGAGGCTCCGGGAACGCCGGCCAGCGCGGTTATTAGAAGCTCCGGGGGGAAGCCGCCGCGGAGGAAAGAGGGGGACACACACACACACGCGCGCACGCACACACACACACACACACGCACACACACTTTTTTTGTTTTTTTTGCCTTTGGGGGGGGTTCTTTTTTTTGGCAAAAAGAACTTTTGACTTAGAATCGACCACGGCAGGAGAGACAGCCCGCGAGTGGTTCCAGCGGAAGGCGCCGAGCGAATCGGGGGTTCAAGTTCGGATGGAGCCGAGCGGGGCCCCGGCGCTCGCCCGAGCGTCCGCGCGCTGGTGACTCGAGTCCGCGGGGGCGCGGGGCGCTCGGTGCCTTTTGTGTCCCGGGCGCGCTCTCGGGCGGCCGGGCAGCCCCGAACTCTACCCCGGCTCGGCTTGGGTCGTTGGTGGCTTTTATTATTATTATTTTGTTTTGATTTTTTTTTCCATCTGACTGGGTACCCCAGACCTCTTCGCAGATGTTAGTTCACAGTTTTTCAGCTATGGTGAGTCCCGTCCTCCATTCCTTCCCCGCACACACCCTCCACACCCTACCCCACCCTACCCCACCCCTCTCCACCTCTCCATCCCTCGTCCCCCCCACCTCACCCCGCCCCGATTCCTTAGGAATCGCGTTCTGGAAACCTGGTGCGGCGAAGCAATCGGGCTTCCCGGACTCGGTTTCCTTCAAGACGCACCCACACACACACACACACACACACACACACTTTCCCTAGCATTTCGTCCCCTTTTTCCTCTGGCCCCTCGCTCTTCTGCTCCTTTCCCTTCCTCACTGGAATGCAAACGCCGCCGCCAGCACCCCCGGCCTCTTGCTCGACCTCCTCTTCCCCGCCGACTTACCCCGCCGCGGCTCCCCAAGGCGCTCCTCGCCGCCCTTCTTTATTTTCCTTGCGCCCTAACTGGTTTCCGAAATCTTCTCCACATTGAATGCTTTAATCTTGTTTATGGGGAGGGGGACAAGGGGAAAAAAAAAGGTCTCGGTTTGCCCTTACCCTGGGGGCCTGCTTCTGAACCTCCGAGGGTTCGAATTCCCTGGAATCAACTCTTTTGCTTGAATTGCAACAGAGAAAGTCAGGCGTTCCTTCTGCGCTTTGGGGCTGGGGTGGAAGGGGCCGGGATTGAGGGGGGGGATTCACCTCTCTTTACCAAACCCAGTAAAGGCTGAATATTGTTTTAAACCTTGACTTCATGTCCCCTTCATATCATAAAAAGCGACCCTGTGGAGGAAAAGGCTCCTAAGTGAGGAAGCGGAAAAGACAGACCCTTTGGATCCAGCAGTTAAAACCTTTAAGCTGGTAATTTAAACGTGTGCTTTCGTTACAGCCCCCCACCACCCTGTGCAGAAATATGTTTCTATTTAAATAGTCATGAAATGGCAATAGTCTTTGAAGGTTTATGATTGTTTTTTTTTTCCCTTTCCAAAGAAATGGGAAGAGAGTCAACAATAACGCAGTAGCAGACCGATTTCAAATCCAGGGAGCAGGAAAGGCCGCTTCTGGCTCTTTAATATTTAGTAGGAGTTTTAAAATTTTGCTTCAGGGAGGTTGACGCTGCAATTTAACGGGTTATATTCCAGGAGAGCCTTTTGCATCTCCCCCCCCGCACACACACACCCTGCTTTGAATGAAACGCCTTAGGAGAGTCGCTCGCGTCCTAGTATTTACACAATCTAATTCCTGCGTTGTTGGAAGGGCCTGTTTGACTTTGGGGCTGTTTTTCCAAACGGATAGAGTTGATCCCCCCTCCCATCACCACCACCACTCAGTGGTGGTCTACAGGGTGGGGTAGGGAACCGGGTGATTTCCCACTCGGGTTGGCCGTGCGTCTTGAGTGGGAACAGCTGAACTCCACGCCTGGTCCGATCCCCCCCTCCACCCCTGTCCTTTTCTCGCTCTCTTCCAGGACCGTCACGACGGCACCAGCAACGGGACGGCACGGTTGCCCCAGCTGGGCACTGTAGGTCAATCTCCCTACACCAGCGCCCCGCCGCTGTCCCACACCCCCAATGCCGACTTCCAGCCCCCCTACTTTCCCCCGCCCTACCAGCCTATCTACCCCCAGTCGCAAGATCCTTACTCCCACGTCAACGACCCCTACAGCCTGAACCCCCTGCACGCCCAGCCACAGCCGCAGCACCCGGGCTGGCCCGGCCAGAGGCAGAGCCAGGAGTCTGGGCTCCTGCACACGCACCGGGGGCTGCCCCACCAGCTGTCGGGCCTGGATCCTCGAAGGGATTACCGGCGGCACGAGGACCTCCTGCACGGCCCCCACGGGCTCGGCTCCGGACTCGGAGACCTCCCGATCCACGCATTACCTCACGCCATCGAGGACGTCCCGGTAAGAGGCCTCTCTCCCCGGCCGTCCCCCACCCACCCCGGACCCCGCGTGCGTCCGGGGCGCGCGGGAAGGGGGGGTCTCCCCCCCCCCATCACCACCATCACCTAGCTGTAAAGACCCCGGGAAGCCTGGTTTTGTTGGTCCGGATGGGATTGAGGAGGAGGGAAAGACTGGAAGGACCCCCCCCCCTTATAAACGACTGAATTAAAAAAATTAAAAAGTAAACTGAGAGTTCGGCTTACAGAACAATGGTTCCCCGAGCTCCCCCCCCCCCAAAAAAAAAAACAATGCCACCGCGGCCACTGCCACCGAAAGGAGAAAGGAATCCGGCGGATGTCATCGCCAACCGGCCTGCGCTCCCCCTCGCTCGTCTCTGCGTCTCGAGTGGGGGGTGTTGCTGGGTCCTGCGAAAGGTGTTAGATCGCCCCCCCCTCCCATAGCCTTGTCAAGGGAGAGAGAGACAGACCTACTAAGGTCCTTAGGTCTGGATCTCATAAGCAGGAGGCAGACCTAAAGCTTAACGTCCACTCTGTCCTGCTGGAGGAGAAGTCAGGGGCAAAACCCAAACAGAGGGAGATTAAAATTCACCTCTCATTTCTTCCTAGGGGTGCTAAATGGTGACCTCATAAATCATTAGCCAGGTTCCCCAATGCCTATCAGACACTGGCTACACTCTATATTAAGTTAAAGTGATCAGAGACTATTGAGTTATGCATTACCCGAGTTCTCATTCAGTTATCAATAAATGCAGTTTTAAGATGGTTTCTAAATGAGCATGGCATCAGCGCATTTACTATTTACAATGCAAAGCAGGGGGATTGATAATTTGAAAATTCTTTCTAAAATTACATTTAAGCCAGCATTTCTCGCTATATATTTATAGTTTCCTCACAACCTTCCTGAAATGGAATTAGAGCAAGCCAATAATTTTATTAAAGCTGTAAAGGCTTCTGTAAAAGCTGCTTTTCTTTGGGAAGGGAATGTATCTGGATGTGATTTTTGCTAAAATGCTATTTCAAATTACTGCATCAAATATAGCAGCAGTATGTCCACTGACAGTTTAATGATTGCTGTATTAGACTGTAGGGGAAATGGTCACATGAACTTACCTGCTCTCTTAGTGGGTTTTAAACATTATTTCAGTTCCATAGGAAAAATAGAAAATTTATTGCTTCTCCCATTTAGCCCAGTTAATCACTGCAATTTGTTGGTTTTGTTTAGCAGCCTTGCCTGGAGAGCAGAAAAGCAGGCACTTACTTGAACTGGTAGAGAGTGAGCCAGCATTGTGTGCTCATGTTTATATGTTTTTAGAAACTGCTATTTAACAGTGCATATTTGGGGAAGTAAAATGAGAGGGGCAGCAACTCATTTTAAAAAAAAGCATTTTTAAAACATCACCGGAAGTAATTTTTTAAGTTACATTTCCCAAAGTATCTCTGAATCCTTTACTTTGTTGTGCGGAAGTATTTGAGTTGCAATATTATAAGCTTTTGCTCTACTTTGCAAAAATTTCAGGTAGTGGTTGGTGGGACTTCTTAGTACCTGTGTGGTGATTCTTTGTGGTAAAGTTAGCCAGTGGGAGAAATTAGCAGAAAGAACAAATCAAAGCCAAGGAAAGCCAGTTGCTACTCTTCCTTCTCCCTCCCCCACCTTTTAAGAAAAAAAAAATTCTTTCAAAGGAATTTGGGTCAGGAAAGGGGTTGTTTTCAATTTTCCCAAGCTGCAACAGTTAACCTTTAATAAGAAAGTATGCTAAATATTTAAGAAAATCAAATCGATGGTGAAAATTATTTAATCATTAGTATCTCAGTGGGGTTTTAAATTTAGCAGTCTTCTGTATATGGACAAGGTCTAGAAATAACACAAATAAAAGTATTATGCCACACTACATTTACTTTATGGGTTTAGGGTGCATGCATAGAGGGATCATATTTCCCATATAGTTAAAACACAAGAACTGCAGCACTAGTCATTTCTGAACATTTCTCAATTTAATTATACTTAAATCCAGAAGCACTTTAGGCAAGTTACAAATGAGAGCATTGAGTATAATAAAACCTGTAATAAAGCAACTTAGTATCATCCACCCGGAATCATTGCGATCAGGCACAATTAACAGGAGCATAAATCCAAGACAGAATGGAAAATGTTCGAATCAGTATTATTGTTGGACAAAGACTAGAGAAGGAAGTAATAGTTTTTTAAATGGTAATGCCTGTGTTTGGTAACGATTGTGAAATCTTCTATCTCAGCAGCCCTGGTGCTAATTTGTAAACACAGCCAGGCATTATATTGCCTGTCAGTTTCTGCATTAGAAAACATGATTTCATTTTACTTTCTAATCACGTTTTGACTCTAGCACACACATATATCCATCCATCTTAAAAAAAAAAAAAAGAAAGAAAAGAAAGAAACCTCACCAATGACAAATCTGCTACAGGACAACAGGAAAGCAACCTCTAAGGGTTTTTGTGTTGGACCATTTTTACAGTCCTGCCATATCTACTTTAGGCAGCGATCTTTAAATATTATTTCTAGTTTTTAAAAAATAAGTGAAGGTGTGTGTTTGCTCTTTATTACACTATCTAAAGGGTTTCCAGTACACTCCAGTTACCTCCACCCCTGTCATCCTGTCATTTCTATTGTGTGTCTCTGGCTTGGGCTGCAGAAGCTACTGAGATGCCAAACTAAAGCTAGGTGCACTTCTACTGACTGTGAGAAAGATTTGGTACTCCAAAACTTGATTTAATTTCCCAAGAAAGTTTTATTTTCCACCCACCCAGTTCAAATGTGGATTCTTTGCTGGGGGAGGAGATATTGGCCTTGGGTGTGCAGTGAAACCTCTTGAGTTGCAAAGCTCCAAATTCCAATAAACCAACAGAAGATGTTTGTATATAAATGTCATTATGAGGGAGGGAGAATTTCAATTCTCTGCCTTCCCCTCCCCCACCCGACAGGGAATATTCATTTCCTTTTGTTTTGATTACACACTTACATCCATGTGTATCCTTTTGTTGCAGCATGTAGAAGACCCGGGTATTAACATCCCAGATCAAACTGTAATTAAGAAAGGTAAGCCATTTCCTTCTGCATTCCAAGCATGTCCTTACAGGAGGAGTGCTATTTAAAAGAACTTGCAGAGCTGTATTTATTTTTTTCAAATAGGATTTCCTAAAGGCTCAGAATTAGCAAACAGATAGGCATAGAGGAGCTTTGCTTAAATAATCAGCTTTCAGTATCTGGGTAGTGGCAACAGGCTAGCTTTGTTCTGATTCATGATTTGACCATTTAATTCAGTTTAATGATATTTGGACAGACATATGAGTTGTGCTAGAGTTGACTGAGCTGATTTGGAAGTGGCATTTCAACTCTGGAATGGTTTAATAGTTAATTCGTTGTTGTGTGAAGTGGAGATAGGGTTAAGTGGATTAGGGTTAAGAAGTATACCCTGCTGCAATGGTACAAATGATTTTATATTACTGTAAAAACGAATGATAAAAAGCACTCCTTGTCACAGGACATATAGCGTCATGTTCTTCAATTTAGTTTCTGGTTGGCTGTTTATAAAGATTTTTTTTTAAAAAACTTTGTGAATTGGATTAACAAAAATTTAGCTTTGGTTAAAATTAGCATCTTGAACATGTCAAGATTATTAGCTTATTTGTTTAGAGCAGAAATTGTTAGGAAAGTGTTCAGTGGTTTGAATGTATTTGTAACTTATATTGGATGTTATAGTGAATAGAAATAAACTTTCCTGGATGAAATGTTATTAGCTCTCAGTAGCAGCTTTTGTTTTTTGGTTATGGTACTGTTATATCTCAGGATTTTAGGCATCACCCGAGACGATGCTATATAAAACTGTTCTCATTTCTAACCTGAATCAGTATACTGTTCGCTAAAGTTTCGTTTTTGTGTCTGTGAAGTCTTTGTCACGTCAAATTAGATGTGCAAGGGATAAATCTTAAGAGATGCTCTTTCCAAGTCGACATGATAATTGGCTCTTTTATTAGTAATCTCTCAAGAGTTCGTTTAACTCCTATTGTCTCTATTAGCCTCCCCAGAGCTATTAATGTCACAACTGATCTATCCAAAACCTAGAGCCCCCCACCTCTCCATACGCCTAGCACACCCCATTAAAGAACGCATGAAGAGCAATGTGATGAGAATGTGGGCACATGATTAGGTCTCCATGTGGAATTAAAAAAAAAAAAAGCAAATGCACACTCGACTTAAATGGCTGTGAGTGCAATTGGATTGCACTGGGTGTTAAGAAAAGCAACCTGTGAAGTACACTTCCTCGCTGGTCTTACATATATATATATATTTTTTTTTTTTCTCGTAACAATGGTAGCGCCAACAATGAAAGCTTGTGGGTTTAACTTTGAAGAGTACTGTGCGAGGCCCTGAAGCAGAAAAGGGACTGTTAAGTTTATTCGCCCAACAAAAGAACAGAAGGGGACTGTTCTTCCGGCCTGTTCTTTACTGGACTTTGGAATAGATCTCCAAAATCTTGAGTCGTTTTTTTGACAAGGAGAGGGTCTACTGAAGGGAGAGAGGGAGAGGAGAGGAGGGAGGAGGGGGGAGAGACGTGTGACCACAGAACCCACCGCTTCTCGGCTGGGTGCCTGGGTTGAAATGCTCCTTTAGTCACCGCTAGAGCCATCCGCGCCGCTGTCAGCTGGTTTTAATAACAGGGATCTGAAGCAATTTCTCCGCCAAAAAAAAAAAAAAAAAATCACAATACACCTAACTTGTGCTCGCTTTGCAAAGGAAAAGCCGGTCGCGGGCGTCTTGGAGGAGGGGGTCTCACCGGGCTGGGGTGTTCGGGGCCCGGGGGGGGGGGATCGCAATTCCACCGCCCGCGTCCACCGGGTGGGGTGGGGGTGGAGAGGGGGGGGCGGGGCTGGCGGGGGGGCGGGCGCGGTTGCGGCTCACCCCGCCGCCGAGGACGCCTGCCCGGGCCGGGGCGGGAGCCGGGGTGCCCGGGGATCGGGGGTGACGGGTGAGGCGGGAAGGGGGAGGGTCTCGGAGAGCGCCCACACGCGGCCTCCCCGTCTGTCTCCGCAGGCCCCGTGTCCCTGTCCAAGTCCAACAGCAACGCCGTCTCCGCCATCCCCATTAACAAGGACAACCTCTTCGGCGGCGTGGTGAACCCCAACGAAGTCTTCTGTTCAGTTCCGGGTCGCCTCTCGCTCCTCAGCTCCACCTCGAAGTACAAGGTCACGGTGGCGGAAGTGCAAAGGCGCCTCTCGCCGCCCGAGTGCCTCAACGCGTCGCTGCTGGGCGGAGTACTGCGGAGGTGAGAGCAGGCGAGGCCCGGCCCCGCCCGCCCCGCCCCACGGCCGGGGACGCGCGCGCGCACACACACATACACACGCGTGCGCGCACTGCGCCTGCGCCGGGGGGTGGGGTGGGCTGGGCGGCCGGGTAACACGGGCTTCGCGCCACAGCCCTCCCTTCGCGGGAAAAGAAAGGGGGCGGGGACAAGAGCGTAGACTCCAATGGGTGGGCTCTGAGGCGGGGCCAGGCAGCGCGCGCCTGCGCCGTCCGCCGCTCGCCGCTGCCACCGCGCGCGCTCGCGGGGCGCGCTCCCGTTCTGGCCGCGGCGAGCTGGTTGAACCCTGGGCACTCCGCTCTCCTTCCCCTCCCCGCCTCCACCAGCGCTGTGCGCGCATGCGTCGCTCAGTCCTGCCGTGGGCTCAGTCCCGGCAGCTGCAGCGGCGGGGCGCCGCGCAGCCGTCTTTTTCCCTTTGCACGCACACCTTGCAAGCCCAGGGAAACTTCTTCTCGGGCTCCTTGCTTATTATTTTTTTTTCCCCTGACCAGTCTGTCGAGACTCTTCACAGCCGCTGATCATCCCTTGAATAGGATTTTTTTCCCCTCAAAGGCTCTTAACTAAAGGAAAAGAATCTGGTGGACTGAGATGTACCAGTGTGCAAAGCACGTGTTCGTGCATTAAATGCATGCGGGCTGGCATGGTTTACTTTGTAAATAAGATCTTGCGGCGGGCCATAGATATTGCCGCCTAGCAGGTGTGTGTGTGTGGAGGGGGAGGGGAGGTGCCCTCCTGCTGGGCGCCCACCCCGCCTTGTGGGGTGTAGAGCTGGTGTTGAACTTACTGTAGCCATGAGTTTAATCATTACTACATAGCGGCAAGGACTTGAGTATTTATATTCATTTATGTATTTATGGACCCACACACAGTTCCACTGCAGCGGGGCAAATGCCATTACGGATCCTGTAAGAGTGTTTTGGGAGGTCTTGCCATCAGTGATTCCCATCTTCTCTTCCACCTTCCCAGGCTCTTTGCCTCCCCTTTGTGATCTTCACTGACACAGAGCTTTTCTCTGTCTCACCTCCCCCCCCCTTCCCTGCCCCTCTTCCCCCACCCTCAATATCAGAGGCTGTTTACCTAGGGGAGTATAATCTAATCCACACAATTAAAGAGCCCTTGAGTAGGGAATAAAATCTGAAATTAATTAATTTGCTGTTTTATTTAAACAATTTATCTTAACCACGTTCTGATTATGGGAGTCTATTTAGACATCTATTTAGAGCCGCCTCGGTTGTCTCTGAAACCAGTGAAAAATTTAAAGGCTGATACCAGTCTTTGACATTTCCAGTTACACTGGTGACATGGCATGTAAACACTCGGTGAAATGAATTTCCCATTGGGGCCAAAGCCAGCGCATGAAATGTGAGAGTGATGATAACTTTGGTTACTCTGAACAACCTAACAGCAGATCTTGAAAAGACAATTTAAAGACTCCATTGGGAATTTGTGTGATTGTAACAACAGGGAAAATATACAGTAATCAGCGGAACTCAAGAATACCTCAACTCTAGAGATCAGAGCTGTGTATGTTTGTGGCTCTTCTTTAGAGAGTTAAGAAATCAGATACCCACCAACTAGCCACAATGGTTGCAATGATAACTGAGGGGGATGCTTTATAATTTAACAAGTATTTATTTTCTGTGATCTTTCTATATTGTTCCTTCCTAGATTCTCCTCCTTCGGGGGGGGGTCTCAAATCACAGTTTTCAATTTATTTTTATTTTTTTTTGCTGGTCCTGGAGCTTAACCTTTAGGCCTGGGCATGCACTGTTCCTGAGCTTCTTTGGCTCAAAGCTATCACATGTGGTAAAGTGTACATGAGCCACAGCACCACTTCTAGCTTTTTCGGAGTAGTTTATTGGAGAGAGGAGTCTCATGGACTTTTCTCCCTAGACTGGCTTTGAACTGCCACCTTCAGATCTCAGCCTTATGAATAGCTAGAATTACAGGCATGAGCCACTGGTGCCCAACTAGTCTTCAGTTATTAAAAGCACAATTTAGGAAGTTTTCAAAATGACTTTAATGTGACACATAATCACCCAGTGTTTCTAAATCCTTTTTTTGTGTGTGTGTATTTATAAAACAGAGCAAAGTCTAAAAATGGAGGAAGATCTTTAAGAGAAAAACTGGACAAAATAGGATTAAATCTGCCAGCAGGGAGACGTAAAGCTGCCAATGTTACCCTGCTCACTTCACTAGTGGAGGGTAAGTGAACCTACTTGCCAAGTAAAGAGGGGCTTCTAATTATAGTGTACAGATGTCTGGGTGTATTTTGTGTCAATTGGGCAGTTTAATCTTTCTACAGAATATAACTGGAAGTGAACAGAATTCTTATCTGCCAAAAAACCTTATTTCCATATATTCCTATCCTTCTTCCTCATTACCACAAAATTGCACCTCCTAAACTTAGTCCTGACCTGAACAATGCACAAATTGAAGAACTGCACATTCTCTAAGTTCCTGTCTCCTTTAAAGAACTCAGCAGTAAATCACTTAAGTTATTCTGACATCTGCATTTGAGAAATGCGTGACCATTACTTCCTGAATTAATTTGGGAATCTTTGACCTGCATCCTGATTTAAGAGGGTCCTGAAAGCTCAGGGTGAGGTGCCCTTGAGAGAGGTTTTTTTTTCCTCCCCTCTCTCATTTAATTGTGTTTCTCTCTTGGGAGAGAGGGGTGCTGTGAGTAGTTTTAAAAGATTTTTAGCTTGTTTGCACTACAAAAGTTTCTCTTGGAACTTTTAAACTATCATATACACACACACACACACTCTTCCATACTCCTAAAACAAAAGGCCAACCTTGTCCTCTCTTTCTGTTCAAGATAAAACTATCACCAGAATCTACTGTCGCTTCTGCTTCCTCTAGATTCCTCAGTTTCTGAACACCAAATAAGCTGAAGTGAAGTTTGATTTAGGATGAATGTATAGTTCTCTCATATATATTTTTTAATTTGTGTCTTGGGTCTCATTTTGCTAGAACAAATAATTGCTAGTAATTTATATCCAGGAAGACTTAAAAACTAATACCTACATTTAAAGAAGGTATTTGATCTTACTTCTATCTTCCATCTTGGATTTTCTCACAATGGGATTCAAGTCCTCACTTTGTAAATATCACAACACACACACACACACACACACACACGGTCTAAGAACCCTCTGATTTCCATTTGTTAATGGTATCAGAGATGATAATAATGTAATGGGTTAAAAACTCAGCAATTGGCTGGTACCAGAATTTCAACTCCAGTAGCATTATATTTAAAATAATGACAACATGCAGAAGACTCACTGTTCATAACCCCCAAAGAATTACACGCCCTGCGAATGGTGGTGGTGGTAGCTGCGGGTATGGCCTCAGAGCTGGTCTGGGCCTGGGGCTTGAGTGCTGTAGCAGGGAGGCAGTTTGGAGAACTGTTATTGTTTGTGATCCGCTCCATTTTATGGAAACAAGCTCTGCGGAAAGAGCTTTGATGCCCTAATTGGCGCATGCGTTCTTCCGGAGCTGGAGCTAATGGCAGGAAGCCCTGCAGTAAAAACCAACTGGTTCAGGAAATTAAAACCAAAGATCCGAAAATCAACAACACAGACAGACTCAGTGGAATGACCCTCAAATCCTCTTGGTTAATCGGTGTGGATGAACAGATAATTATATGTGATCAAGTTAAAATGTAAACCCTCAGTTGTCCCTTACACCGGAGCTCAAGGAGTAATTATGAATATCATTTATGAATGTGTTGATAGGTGTGAGGTTGGAAGACAAGAATCATTTTAAAGGAGAAAGTTGGGGAAAGGTTAATCAGGGTGGGGGTGGGGTGGGAGGCACATTTCCAAATCACCTCAGCCTTACTGCAGAACAAGCTGTCATTTATTACTGATAAGTGCATCCCCCAGGTTTTTGTTTTTGTTTTTCAGAAAAGGGAATAAAAATACTTATAGTGAGACAGCAGTGAGTTTCTGGATTAAATCAACTTCTGAGCTGAAAAAATAAGAGAGTTGGGAAAGGAAAGGAAGCTTTGATCTCCAGTTCTCTTCATTCTCTTGCTCTCCTTCCTCTTTACCTCTTGCCAGGTGAAGCCGTCCACCTCGCCAGGGATTTTGGGTATGTGTGCGAAACTGAATTTCCTGCCAAAGCAGTAGCTGAATTTCTCAACCGACAACATTCCGATCCCAATGAGCAAGTGACAAGAAAAAACATGCTCCTGGCTACAAAGTAAGGCATTCACCTCTGTGGGGTCTCTTTGCTTCATTGTCAAAAGAAACAGAAATGGAGAGTTTTCCCTCCTTCTTCTTTTTTTTCCCCCCTCTTTTCCTGTACACCAATCAGTCGTGTTGTAAATACTAAAGTTACAAATGTATAAAGCATCATCTGTGTGAAAAGGGGAGGACAGGACACCAAGAGCTTACCAGTTTGGTTTCATAATTTCCCCTCCTCCCTATCCCATCTTCTCATTTATGAAATTTTATGTTTGCTGGTGTGGGGTGAAGTGTGGTAGGGAGTTTGATGGAAGACAAATGTGGATTTCTGTGGTTCAGGAAGACCAGAATCAAATGTTCTAAGGAGGGCCAGGCTTGTCTATGTTCATGTTGGTCAACAAGGGCAAAGGTTAAGCAGAGGCCTGCAAAATGTAGAAGCCAGAAGGTGTCCTAGTTCCAATCCAAAGCCCTTGTTCCATTTTATCCCTTTCCTCCTCAGAACTGCGGGTCCACACCCCCGCCCCCCCACACACAAGTTTTAGCCTAGAGGCAAGATGTCAAATAGGTTTCCAAATGGCCCAAACTACATTCCTATTGGTGGCTGGACGAAGAAACAGGCTTCTCCAGGTGGTGCGTGAAAAGAAAATGAATGTTTTGATGTATTTTGTGGAAATGAGAAGGCTTGTTTGGAAACCCTTAATTATCAAAAGTCAGGGGAGGGCATGATAGAGGGGAGAAGCTGAGGTCTTGGTGAAGGGAGCCAGCCTGGTCTCCTGCACTGGTCCTGCCCCTCCCCAGCTCTTGGGGGGAGAGCCCCTGCCAGACTCAGGGGGCAGAATTTCCTGGGTTTTGGCCTCATCCATCTGATTTTATGACTTTTAAAAGTTGAAATTTCAACTTTTCTTTACCCCATTTTCTCTAGAGAATTTTTATTTAAGGTTGGGATGGAAAGCTACTCTTCCTCCAAAAAAACATCGTAAAATTATTTTCAAGAAACAGATTTTTGGCACTTATTTAAAAAATAATAATTTTCTGAGGCAAAACCCATCCTAAACCAAGTTTTATCTTTTTTTGTCCAAATTCTACCTGGTTTGATTTGGAGGTGAAAGTGGGGGGAGGGGTTCTGCTGCTGAGATCTCTTTATGGAAGGGGGGGGTGGAGAATGTGGGGTGATGTTTTGGAATGGAAGGTTTTATCATGTTGGTGACAAACTACTTGTCAAGCCTACCTACTTTCCTCCCTCCATCTCTCTCTCCCTCCCTCCCTTCCTTTTCTTTCCCCCATCCCAAATCTGAAATGTTTTCTTATGTCTGGGGAGGGGAGCAGCAGGCATAGAAGTTTGGGGGTGTGGGAAGCAGTGGCAAGGTGGAAGGCATGCACCTAAGGAAGGTCACGGGACCCCACCAGGTCCATGTCTGTAGCCTTGGCCTTGTTAGGTGCCGGGTGGGGGTCCTGCCTTTGCAGGGAGTCTCACCTCCTCCCTGTCTTCCTCTCTCCGGCTCTCCCCCTGCCCGCTCGCGCTGCAGACAGATATGCAAAGAGTTCACAGACCTGCTGGCTCAGGACCGATCTCCCCTGGGGAACTCGCGGCCCAACCCCATCCTGGAGCCCGGGATCCAGAGCTGCTTGACTCATTTCAACCTCATCTCCCACGGCTTCGGCAGCCCGGCGGTGTGCGCCGCGGTCACGGCCCTGCAGAACTATCTCACCGAGGCCCTCAAGGCCATGGACAAAATGTACCTCAGCAACAACCCCAACAGCCACACGGACAGCAGCGCCAAAAGCAGTGACAAAGAGGAGAAGCACAGAAAGTGAGGCTCTGCTCCCACCCCGCCGCCCCCTGCCCCATCCCGCCTCACCAGCCCTCAGGCGATCTCCCCTCCACCCCCCTCTTCCCCTCACCTGGCAGGTGACAGCCTCCCCCATCAGTCACCCCAACTTCTGCTGCTACCGCTGCGCTGCCGCTGCCGCCCTGCGAACCCCGAACCCTCGGGACTGCCCTCTCCACTGCCAGTGGGGCAGCCGCTGCCCACGCAGCTCCCCCACCCTGCCTCGACTTCCCCATCGGCACCCCACACTCCCTTGGCCCTCCTGTGGAGCCTAAGAGAACAGAACAGGCCGTGAAGCCAGCAAAGACAAGTTCTGTCCAGTTTGTCAACCTTTTTTTTTTCTTCTTCTTCTTCTTTTTTTTTCTTTTTAAAGAAACCCCAACAGATCATCATCAACAGACATTTAAAACTTTTTTCTAAAAAAAAAAAGACATAGTAAATTAAAAAATATATATATATATATGAGCTTCATGGGACTCAGTCAGCAAACTTCCCTTCTGTACTTCAGTTCAGATTGTAGCTATACTTTAACATACACACACACACCACAACAAGGCAAAGAGCATAATGACATTTTTATCAGTATTGTGAATAAACTTGAACACCACCACACGAGGTTCCATGTCCTGTTTTCAGTTGTAGAAGTTTTCCCTCTGCAAGGTAAAGTGACCAACTTGAACTCTCTTTCTGGCAACACGATTCACAGCTCTAGGGAATCAGTGTTCACGTCTCTGTATATATTTATTTATGTGTAATTTAATGGGATTTGTAAATATGGTGAGTCTGTTTTAAGCCTTTTTTTTATTTATCTGGTGATCTTGTTTACCTCTTGTTTAGTGGGTTTTGAATCTTATTAGTTCTTCATGTGGCTCACGGTACTTACTTAGAAACCCAAGATTGAGGGGGAATATTTTTTCCCACTCTGGGATTCATTTAGCTTTCTTGTAGCATGTTAAAGAGACAATGAAACAACTGAACAGATTTTTTTAAAAAAGTAAAATAAAATTTTATATATAATTAGTATTATACATTTAGCTTTCCATTGAACTGAAAGACAAAATGTGATATTGGAACCTGAAAAGATTTTTAAACTTAAGTGGTTTGCTAACCCTTCTATGTATTGTTGGGAGAAAAAAAAAGTTTATTTTATTCCACTATCCTCCCTTAAAAGCATCATTTAAGCAATAAATGAGTATTGTCTTTTAACCAAGGATTAGGGATTTTTCCCCCTCTCTTCTCTCCCTCCCCCCCTCTCTCTTTTTGTTCAAAGAACTTCCAACATTTGGGACCACCTGGTATTCTGTATTTTTCACTGGCCATATTGGAAGCAGTTCTAGTTGTATTGTATTGAGTTGTGCTGGCAGTAGTTTTCATGCCTGTCAATGTATCATAGTTCTTTGTTGCCCAGATAAATAAATATTTGATACGCTTTATGTCGATTTTTTTTAATTCAGTGGCTGTCTTTACCCAGGCGTATTTTTGTTCTTGGCAGTATTTTTTATTCAGTATGGTTACAGTAATTGAGTTTAACTCTCCCTTGGCAATTGCTCCTTGCAATAAGCAGCTGAACCCATTGTTTCCCTCAAGTATAATAAAAACTTACTTTCAACTTGGAGTTCAGAGCAGGGTATCATTTAGATATTCCACTGAGTCTGTATTCAGACAAATGACACAATAAAACCCAATGTATTCTTTTGGATAAAAGATTGTTTGTACTGCTAAAGGAATGACATACTATCTTTTCCTTGCCAGAATCATTAATTTTATTATTAAAAATAAAGTTTTATTTTATTTATGTTGATCCTTTAGGTTTTTTATTTGCATTTGGAAACCCAAATATAAAACTTTCAGAATCAAAGATTGAGAATGAAGAATGGATGAAGAACCCATCTCCTGTAGTTCAACCTTTCCCCTATAGGTCTCTTCCCCTCACAGCTTTGGAATCCATCTCTAAAGATAACTGAAATTCAAATTACTAAGGACAAAGGAAATATGCACATCAACCTAAGCTTGTCTTAACCAGGTTTGTGGCTAAGTTATGCCAAGCACTCAAATTAGGTCTACTTTTTTTTGGGGGGGGAGGGTGAGAAGAAAAGGGAACCGTGTCAGAAATATACATGGAACAGAAGAAAGAAGGGCAATTTGCCTCATTTAGTATCTAATCTAGACATGAATTTACTACTGTGCTATTCTATTCTAAGTAGCTCTGGAATTAGCACAGGGCAGTGGAACCCGATGTTGACTCTGGGAATCTCTGCCTGTCCCTGCATGCCTATCTACCTGCTGGGATCTTTTTAGAAATACAAAATGGTCTCTGAGGTTGGGGGAGGGCTGTGAGATTTGGCCCTGCAGACAGACCTCACAGATCTATCCGTCTTCCACAATAACAGAGCTTGTGCTGCCTCAGAGATGGGTGGACTTCCTGTACAGAAAGATGGTGAATTTTGAGCTTTTGAAAACTAATTTGGAAATTCTTTGCAAGTGGGGAGGGATTTTTGAAATAAGAAAATGGGGATTGCCTTAACTCTGTGGTTTATAGGGAAGGATCTAGGTAAATACACTGAAAGGAGTTAAGGTTTGTTCTTGTGGTTTGACATTCTGAGGGACCAGGGGAGCAGAGCATCTGAGCTCTGTATCTGTATCCCTCTGCTTTCTGATCTTATGGAAGGCAGTGTAAAATCAATCTCGACAAATGAATGAGAGCTGGCGTCTAAATTCTGTTTGCCAAAGCTAGAGAAATCATAACAATGGTGGTGTGTTTTCTTTTTAAAATTCATATGGAAAGTGTACTCTAGGAACGCAAGGCAGCAATTGTTTTTTAAAACGGTTATTTATTATTTCCTAGAGAGACTGGTTAACTGTAACGTAGATGTAACAAAATAATGAGGCGAATGAACCCTAACTGTACATACTCTTGACAGAAATGAAATGCACACAGGATCGTAGCAGGTGAAGTGAAGCATTGTCTATCAGGGCTGTTTTTCTTGGCTTCATCTCAGATTGTGTGGGGGAGAGCCTAACCTCAGGCACAATAGCATTCGTAAACAGCCATACATTGCTGCTCTTTCTCCAATGACACATAAATACTCATTCTAAAACGAAAACAATCTTATTAAATACCATTCATTCATATCTGGATTTACAGATGCTGTTATGTTGGAAAACCTGAACCCAATATAATCCTTGCATCCTGAGAAAGAAAGAAAGGAAATAGTGGGTTAGAAACATGAAAAGATCATAATAAACAATGGTTGCCAAATTTGGGGAATTAGTACTTTTTATTCTTGTAGCTGGGCATTTTTTTGATGATCATCATACGCTCGTGCTTTTTTCTAAAACAAAATTCAAAGGATTGATGTATCTTTAAGAGATGAGGGATTAGGGAGGCTATAATATATATATATATATTTTTTTTTTTTTTCCTGGAACAAGCAAAGGCTCTGTGGGTTTTGGCTTTCTTTCTTGTGACTATTGTATACTTCTTAAAGCACATGGTGATTACTTGACAGGTCAGGTGTTTATACACTAACAACAGTGTTTCTCTTTGGGTTAAACTAAATTAGGATACATAGCCCAATTATAAAGATGCTAGCTACTAGGCTATGCTAATTACCACTCCCAAGTTTTATAGAACCACAGTGCCTTCTCTGTTTCTCGTCATCATTAACCCTCTCTTTTCCCCAACACCCCTTAAAAATCACAATCCAACTCACTCCTGCCCCAAGTCGAATATTAATATAATTTGCGTTCTTGATGGAACTACCATCAAGACTGCAATGCCCTGCAGCTGAAATAATATTTAAAATAGAAGGGATTTGACATTTGAGAAGTCAGTGGCTTGAAATACCCAGTTGTACTTAGCTAATTCAGTCCTTAACCTCTGGTTTCAAATAAATCAATTACAGTCGATTCCACTTCAGTTCAGAAGTGCACAGGGTTTTAGTTAATTGAATACATTTTATTCACTTGCTAGGAATATTCATTTATCAAAATTCAAATTTAATGTACATTTTTTTTTACAACTCAGGTTATGGTAGACTATATAATCAGATCCATTTTGTCCTGTTTTCCCCCTAATTGTGCTTAAAGTTCAAATTTTATCATGGAACAAATCTATGTTGCCTTATTCCTTTTTCAGCCTAAAGTAAATTCACAATGATTCTATGTTAGGAGAGATGAGTTCCCCCCAGAAAGAACAAATCCTATGTGCTCTTCAGCCTGTGTTAAGTTTAAATAGGTTAAGAACAAAGTTGGATTAATTAAGTTTCTAAGAAGTATAGACCTGGAATAATAATAATAAAAAAAACCACTTGCATGGTTTCCATTAACTTTGCGATAACTGACAGGTATGACAACATTTTGTGATATTAAAGCCACGGGCCCTTTTCTTAACCCTCTCTGTTCTTCAGCATCGTCCTACCTTCCCTCTGGCTTTTTGGAGAAGTGCTTGAATGAATACCAAATTGTTAAGTGAATGCAGGACAGTTCAATGTGCCTAAATGAAGTTGTGCTTTAAACAGATATTGATGTATGCAGTGCTTTATATTTATTGTTTGCAGCATCCTGCTGGCAGTCGTTTACTGTTTGGAAAGGAAAAGGGTTAATTAGCGTCATTATCAATCACTAATGCTTGCCTAACGTGTCCAAAGAATAATCAAGTTAGAGGAGGGCATGAAGCCAACAGCTGCTTCAGCCCAGTTACAGATCTCCTAAGCCACTCAGTTATGGAGTGGAAGAGAGGCAGAGGGAAAGACTTCCTTCCATGAATTAAAGGGCTATAAAATCAGGTCAACTCGAGAGATCCGAGAGGCAGAAAGCACATTACAACTAGCTTTGCTTTCATTTTCTGAGCTGCAGATACTGAAATAAGAGAATTGAACTGTGCTTTACCTGTTTAGCCAATGTGGAGCTGCAAAGAAGCATATCCAGGTTTCTCTGTTGTTTACTGCATGTGGGAAATGAAAACAGAGTGCGTGTGTGGGGAGGGGCACACACAGAGACACACTGTCTCTCTCCTTTACACACATCCCAAATACAAGCCCAAGTCAACTCCTAACATCACATAACCACCACAGACAACAAGTAATATCAGTTCTCACACACCTCTGCGCCTGTCTTAAGATGCTTTGGGGATAATGGCAATGAACAATGCTTTGCTATGTTGAAGTTGATTCAATGCCTCCCATGCACGGGCATCCCATCCGAGCTTTTCCTGTTCTTACTGTTCTTAATGACACTAGCCTCCCTGTGACCCATGTTAGGTAAGAAAGTAAAAAGGTGTGGATCTTAGAATGAGCTCCCTCTAGCACAAGTTTATCATTGAGAACGCACTTAGCCAACAGAGCCAGAGTCCTAACTGAAGACCTCAGTGGTGATTACTTAGTTAACCATTGCTCCTACAGTAGAGCTAAATGAGTCTGGCATTAAACAGTCATGATCCATAGACTTCTTTTGAATCAAATCATGTGCTTCCGGTCTCACCTCCAAAGAAGTCATGGCTAACAGCAGGGTTGCCATCAGAGTTGGAAGATGGGGAAGAGCAGTGGGATGGAAAGCTGTGGAATTCACGGGGTGGAATGTTTCCAAGGTGAAGACCTGCAAATCTGTTCTGTGTGGTTATGATGGACGATAAAAAAAAAATGCTGAACTTGGTGATCCTAAAACTAAACAAATGTTTCTGTATAAGACTGTATTTTTATTTTTGTCTTAGATGACTGAAAAGAGGCAGAACCAACCGACTTCCATAGACATGTATTTCCATACAAAAATAGTAATGATTAGCACATTGCTGGAGACTTCTAGAAGGAGGCCCAGGGTATTGAGATGATCACAGGGGCTTCCCAGTAGGAAAAGTGCTCTCTCTCTCCCCCCCCCCCTTTCTCTCTCTCTCTCTCTCTCTCTCTCTCTCTCTCTCTCTCTCTCTCTCTCTCTCTCTCTCTCTCTCTCTCTCTCTTCCCCTCCCTCCTCCCTTAGAGGTGGGAATATTTTCAGCTGTACAGTAGGATGTATTTCAAGTGGCTCAGTCCACTCTATGTTTTGATAATTTTTCTACAGAAATAAAGACAACGCCTGGCGCAGAAGGTGAAGCTCAGTGGGAGAGTCCTGCCTAGCACGTGGGAGGCACAGCCTTCCATTCTTTGCATTTCAAAAAGAATAAACAAATACACAAAAACCACACCTTTTGAATTCCAGTTACACTGCTCAAAACAAACCCTCTAAAAAATGGAGGTGGTCCCTTAGCCAATCATCTTGATTGGAAGTTGAGTTCAGCATCACTCTTAAATTTTTACAAAGGAGAACCACACTTGTTTTTGTCTGGGAACAAATATCTGAAATATCTAAGCTCTCTCACTTATCACCCT